>NC_137049.1:14061764-14079264 GCF_032717465.1 Coenobita brevimanus | reverse complement strand
GTACTAATTTTTTGCTAAGGAGTAGCTTAATGTATTGGCAACATTGTGCACAAGCACTTGTAGCGCTGAGTTTCGTTCTGCATGGTTGGGTAAGATCAGTGTGCCACTGTTCGTCACAGCATTAGAATGTCGCAGAAGTCACGCCATTTTTCCACATCACTGGGCTGGAGGAGGTGGTTGACACTGTCACATGGACCCTCTGTCCCTTCATTTAGTGATTCTATAGAAGAGGAAGACCTGGATGACTCTTCTGGGAAGGAATATGAGCCGTTGGAGAAGGATATTGAGAATGGGGATTCCTGCATTCTCCTCCCCTGTTCTCCCTCATCCCACCCAGCTGGGTGGGAAAACGTAGCTCACAGCTTGGGGAAACTGGGCTAGAAACACGATGGACGGCCATCTTGCACTTATTTCTTCTATAAGGAGTACTTTTTTTTTTTGCTTTTCCTTGATTTATGTGTCCTTTTGGGTTGTTTAATGCAATAAAAAAATTTTCTGTTTTTGGTCCGGGATTGGGTGGGTATAAAATTGCAAAAATGCCTGGGATGGTACGGGTTAAAAACCCCCCTGGACCCCCCTTAACCCTTTGTCTGCAGCGGCTGTGATGACAACGTACCGTACTGACTGCTCATTGCTGAGAAACAGGAAAAAAATTGTGTGTTTTCAACTCGTGTTTTAACCCACTTATCGTTAATCTTGAGAGCTAAAAATTTGGTCAGACAAATGTCAATCTTTCTACTATCGTTTCCAACAAACTGCATGTTTGTAGGCACTCCAGGCACGGAGAATGATTTGAGAGATTACAAGGTGTGTTTTGACTGTCTGATGCGGGAAATAGGCCAGGGAGGTGGATTTTTCCATACAATATAGGGGTACAGCCACGTTACCTCATCGCAGTAATTGCAATAATAATAAAAATAAAAACTTCTAGCCAGTCTTCTATGGTTTTATTATAATATTCCGGTGTTTACGTTAGAATTTAGCGAAACTGATTGTGAGGAAAATCATTACAAACTTTATCAAACTGCATGAATGACCTTTATCACCACTTACTTTTATAAAGCTTATTGATATAATGTCATGAGTCATTTCATAGCATTGCTGTACAGTTTGCAGCCGCAAAAATGTTTTCTAGCTTATGCGCTTAACATCTTGATTTCTCTGATTATCGCAAAAATATCACTAAATCATTAGTATTTTATCACAGTAATTAACATTATAATATAAAATAACACTTTCAGCCATTCTTGTGTGACTTCAGTGCAGTTTGGGTGTGTATTGCTTCGTTTTATTTACGAGAGAGAGAAAGGAGGGGGAGGGCAGCAATCCAGTTAAGACTAGCTCATCTAGGGGTACGAGAGAGAGAGAGAGGGAGGGCAGCAAACCGGTTTAGACCAGCTCATCTAGGGGTACGAGAGAGAGAAAGAGAGAGAGAGAGGGGAGGGGGGGAGAGCAACAAACCGGTTTAGACCAGCTCATCGAGGGTACATGGAAGAAAAGAAATACTCCCAGCCCTTCCTGATATTTCCCCTGATGAATTAATGGCATTAATAAATGAAGTGGCCAATGACTTCTCAGATTATTGCAAAAATATCACTAAATCACTTGTATTTTATCACAGTAATTCACAATCATCATCATCATCATCATCATTGCTAGACACCATGTATCCCAAATGGGGTGGCCAAGGGCTTAGAGTTAATTGTTTTAAAGGGAGGGGCACTAATCCTCCACCAACCCCACTTGACACGTAGGGAGAATATAATATAAAATAACACTTTCAGCCACTCTCGTATGATTTCAGTTTGATTTGGGTGTGTATTTCTTCGTATTATTTACGAGAGAGAGAGGAGGGGGAGGGCAGCAATCCGGTTTAGATCAGCTCGTCTAGGATACGTGAGAGAAAGTGGGGGGGAAGAGGGCAGCAAACTGGTTTAGACTAGCTCATCGAGGGTACATGGATGAAAAGAAATACTCCCAGTCCATCCTAACTTTTCCTCTGATGAATTAATGGCATTAATAAACTATCTATCTATCTATTGCCAGACGCCTCAATCCCGTTTGGGGTGGCCACAAACAAATCACCTCCATGTCGCCCTGTCCCCCGCCATTTCACTGCCCTGCTCCCAACTCACACCCCCCTCTCTCATATACCTCTCCACCCCATCCCTCCATCTCATCCTCGGCCTCCCCTTCCCTCTTCCCCCCTCCACCTCACTCACATACACTCTCTTCGTCAGTCTTTCACCCTCCATCTTCTCCACATGGCCAAACCACCTCAGTGTGTTCCTCATAACACTTCCTATCACATCCACATCCACACCACAACGCTCCTTTATATCCTCATTCGTCAGCCTGTATCTCCATGTGACTCCACAGGCTTCTCTTAAATAACTCATTTCCACTGCTCTCACTCTTGACTTGTGTCCTTCCAACAACGTCCAAGCTTCACTTCCATACGTTAGAGTTGGTATCACAATACTGTCATGTAGTAACTTTTTCACTTCCATGCTCACTTCCTTGTTTCTTATCACTGCTTTCAAAGAACCAGTAACCTTTCTTCCCTGCTGTACCCTTTCAACCACTTCACCCTCCAAACCTTCATCCTTTCTCATCACACTACCCAAGTACTTAAACGTACTCACATTTTCCAATTCCTCACCGTCCAACCTCACTGTACATTCACTGACTTCACCTCTCTCAAAGACCATCACTTTACTCTTCCCTACATTCACCTTTAGATTCCGTTTCTTACACGCTCTCCCAAACTCATCCACCAGGCCTTGCAGCTCCCCTTCATCTTCACTCAACAACACAGTATCATCTGCAAATAACAGTACAGGGAGTTTCCAAACACTATCCTCTCTCACTAGGACCACTCCAACATCCACTACCCTACCTTGTACCTCTTTTATTACCCCATCCATGTACAGATTGAACAACTACGGAGACATGACACATCCCTGTTTCAACCCAACTTTCAAAGAGAAAAATTCACTTAGTTCACCATCCACACGCACTGCAGCCTTCACACCATCGAACATACTCTTCACAGCATTCAACAACTTCCCATCTACTCCATATATTCTTAACACTTTCCACAATCCTTGTCTATCCACCCTGTCATATGCTTTCTCCAAATCCATGAAAGCCGCATACAACTTCTTTCCCTTCTCTAGAAACTTTTCCACTAAAGATCTAAGAATGATTATCTGATCTACACAACCTCTTCCCTTCCTAAAGCCTCCCAATTCTTCTCCAACTAATTCCTCTGTTCTTTTTCTAACTCTGTCAATAAGTATCCTACCATACACTTTTCCTATTATACTAAGAAGACAAATGCCCCTATGATTACCACACACTTCTTTTTCCCCTTTTCCTTTGTACAAGAGAATAAATATACCAGACTTCCAATCCTCCGGGACTCTACCTTCCTCCCAGGCCGATCTGCACATCTTCCACATCCATTCTACTACTCTCTCTCCCTCATGCTTCAGCATTTCACCACACACTCCATCAATTCCTGGGGCTTTCCCCGATTTAACTTTCTTCATTGCTTCCACAACTTCTATCCCTACTGATTTCTTCCTATCTTCTCACCTCCCTCCTTCTCCCAGCCATTCCCCAGCCACTTATACTCGCATTACTTCCATCCACTATGTTCAACAATTCCTTAAAGTGTTCTCTCCATCTGCTCACTTTTTCTCCCTTTTCCACTAGTAATCTACCATTTTTATCTTTCACTCCCCTGCTAACTTCACTTCCACCCTGTCTTACTCTTTTCACCTCTTTCCAGAACATTTTCTTACAGTCCCTCCATTTTACACTCAAATTCCTTCCAAATTCCTCATCCACTCTCTTCTTACTCTCTCTTACTAATCTTTTCACCTCTTTCTTTCTTTCTACATATAACTCTCTCTTCCTCCTCTCAACTTCTTCCACGCCCCTATTACTCATCCATTCATTGTATGCTTTCTTCTTTTGTGCCACAACCTGTCTCACCTCTTCAGTCCACCACGCTGTTCCTTGCACCCCCCTCTGTCTTCTCTTCCTTCCACACACCACCTCACATGCTGCACATATTTCTTCTGTAAATATCCTGCACACACCTTCGACGCCTCCCATCTGCTCCAATTCATATTTGCCCAATTGTTCCTCCACTTCTCTCTTATACTCTGCCTTTTTCTCATCCTCGTGTAACCTTTCCACTCTTCTTACAACTACGCCTTCCTCTCGTCTTTCCCTTCTTCTATTCCTCCATCTTACCTGAATCCTAATTCTGGCCACCACCAAGTAGTGGTCAGAAAGTCCACTCCCTCAACCTCTATAAGCTCTTGCATCCATTACACATCTTTGCATCCTTTCATCCACACACACATAATCAATCATTGCCTTCCTTTCATTCAGTTCACCACCCACCCTTCTCATCACTCGCCATGTATACCTGTGGATCATTTTATGCCTGAATAAGGTATTGGCTATCACCAACCCCCTCCCAGCACAAATGTCCACTAACGCACTCCCATTCTCATCTATATCAGCAGGCACACCCCACTCACTAACTATTCCATCCACCTTCACATTCCCAACTTTACCATTCATATCACCGATCAAAAACACTGTCTCATTCCTTCCAAACTTTTCCATGCACACTTCTACATTTGTCCAGAACTCTTCTCTCACTCTTCTAGCACGATCTTGCGTTGGCGCATACACACACACAATCGTCCACATTTGTATTCCAACTTTCAACTTTACCCACACAAGCCTTGACCCAACTGATCCATACTGTCTTATGCTCTTCTTCCATCTTTTACTCACAACTATACATACTCCTTCCTTTGCCCTCTCATTCTCACCTACTCCTGCACACAGACACACACACACACGTCCCAGCCAGACGTCCCAGCCATCGCTGCTAACCATAAGGAGTTTCAGGAATTTTGTCTGTCCTGTCTCCTAAGGTCTTGTTTTAAATTTAAAATAATGAAAGTTAATAGACTACTAAAAATGTTAAGATTTATTGGCTAGAGTATACAAGAATGTTTGTAGTTTTTTCGGTAACAGCTGTTTTGGTACTTAACCAACATCAAACATTGCCGAAAATGTAAACAATGAGGGACTCGAATTTCAAGGATTTGATACAAATACCAATGTCATGGACCTGGTTAAAACATTGATTATGAGGATTAGTGAACTTGAAAAGAAAGTAGAGAATCTAGTGATAAAGGTGATAAAGGATGTGTCTGAAAATACGGATACTACCATACAGAGTCTGATCCAATCCAGTGAAACAGCGAATGAAGAGATTAGAAATTTGAAGCGTGAAAATGTTGAATTGAGGAGGAAACTAGAAGAGAGTACTAATAAAACGGAGAAGGTGAGTAGTGTATTAGAAGAGCATAAGGCAAAGTGGGCACACGTAGAAGAAGAACAGAAAGAAGTGGTCAGCTTAAGAGAGATCATCCAGGAAGAAAGTGAAATGAACAGGAAAAAAATGGAAGAAAATGTAGTGAAAATACTGAAGAAAAAAGAGAAAATAGTGAGAGAAACTGTAGAAAGGAACAGATGTGTGGTAGTTTTTGGAAACAGGGAAGAGGAAGAGAAGGTTAGGTTCGTAAGACTCGAGAGAGACGCGAACCTGGTGAGAGGAATATTAGGCAAGATTGACCCTGAAGGAGACAAGTGGGTAAAAGAAATTGAGGAAGTAAGGAGGATTGGGCCTTATAAGAAAGGGGAAACAAGACCAATGAGAGTCAAGTTTACATAAGAAAGTGTAATAAATGAGATACTTAAAGTGACCTGGAAATTAAGCAAAGAGGCGGGGTTGGAAAATATTATACAGTAATCACTCCAATATCAGGAGTAATAGAGCCATCGGTAGGTTCGGTTATTGGTTTCGTCCGGATATTGGGCCCCAGCTTATGGACTTGTACTTATGGAACCTAACTCAGAGAAACACCTATACAACTCCCTCTGGACATGCATAGCACCTATTTAACACCCAAATCACACCAATAAGGCACATAAATGACTGAAATAAATGCAAAAGAAACATAAAATGAGGGTTTAGAAGTATGTTCATACATTAATAAACATTCTGGTACTTATGGACCCTAACCTAGCCTAACTCTGAAAAACACATTCCTACTGCACATGCATGAGGTAAGTATAGTATGGAAAAAAGTACAGTATGAAACATTCTGGTAAGTATAGTATGGAAAAAAGTACAGTATGAAACATTCTGACTACTTACAGCAAGTCCCTGGCCACCTCGATGATTAACCGCCTCCTCTCGGACTCTGACAGTAAGAACGATTTCCTGAAGCACTTGCAGTACACTCTTCCTGAAGTCTTGCACTGAACTTAGTCAATAACACACAGAAGTCCGTTCTCTTCACAGTGTTCACTTTAGTCCAAATAATGTTCCATTTTAATTTAGTGTTGCACATTAACTTTTCCCAAGTTTTTTTTATTTTCCAAAGCCAAAACAAAGAAGGTTAGTTATGTTAAATTTCTTTTCTACTGAGTCTTTTCTCTCAACTTGAAAACCTTAACACAAAACACCGTTTTTTTCACTGCACAACACTCAAAATTCCCGTGTGGTCTAGTGGAGAAGTTCTTGCTGTTTATTCACTGTCAGAGTCCGAGAGTATCACTGGCAGGCGACCAAGGGGTGCATCGCTGGGTCGTGGTGATGGAGTACCGACTGCAGAAGACTCTCAGGAAAGCCGCAGACTCACGTTGAGCGGTGACTCCACTGTAGCTGATGTGCTGGGCTGTGGCTTGGAGCATGAGGGCCTGTCTTGGGGAGGCAACGGAGTGGAGCCAGGGCTTGGCACAGCGGGGGTCACGGGCCTCAAAAAACTGTCAATCGTTGACTGACGCAAGGACCGACGATTCTGGTGATTGATGATGCGCTGCCTGAAAGCATGCACTTCCTCCACGAGTCCCAAGGGCCCCATCTCCCTGTCGCAGTCCGGGTGTTCCAGGTAGTCTAGGACGAATTCTAGATGTTCCCGGAGTGCGCTCAGCTTGGGGATGGCTGGAGTAGTGTCCTGCTGAGAGGAGTCCGCATCATCGTCGCCTTCGTCGTCGGAATCTTCAAGTTCGGGACTGACACCAGCAACCGAAGACGCGATCTCGATATCAGACAACGTCTGATACCCAGGATCGCCCTCGTCGTCGTCCAACCACTCACGTACATCGTCCACATCAACAACGTCACTGTGCGTACGTAGCCGTGCATGGAAGTCATCCACGTCAAAGCCCAGAAAATCGTACTCCACATCTGTTCCGAGAAGCAGACGAGACCAACCATTTTCAAGAGTTTTCACAGGGACTTCCTTCCATGCACTAGCCCAGTTGTACAGCGCAGACTTGATGTTGTAGCGGCGAAGGTTTTCCAAAGTCCGCTTGCCTCGAGTGTCACATCCTTCCCTGCACTCGTCCTCATCCTCGAGAACAACCATCACCTCGTCCAGGAACTTCCGACGGTACAGGCGCTTTGTTGCCACGATCACTCCTTGGTCCATGGGTTGAATGAGAGCAGTCGTATTAGGTGGCAGAAACATGCACCTAATACGGCCATTCTCAGCAACGAAGTCCTTGTCGCACGAATGGGCAGATGCATTGTCGAGCAGAAGGAGAGCCTTTACCTGGTCACGAGGGATTCCCAGTGTCTTCGTCTGGTACTGGATGACCTCCTTGACGAAGTAACGGTGAAACCACTCTTTGAAAATCACAGCTGTGAACCATGCTTTCAAAGAATGGTACCATACAACAGGAAGGACATCCATCACCCCATGAAGGCACCGAGTCTGCTTTGCACGGCCAACAACAACGGGCTTAAGCCGGTGCATGCCGTTAGCACTGGCACAACACAAAGCAGATATCCGTTCCTTAGAAAGCTTGCGGCCAGGTACACGCTTCTCCATCTCCTCAGCTAGAGTGTTCGTTGGCAGCGAGCGATAGAATAGGCCAGTTTCGTCTGCGTTATAGACTTGACCGAGAGTTAGGCCCTCCCTGTCGATCAAGCCTTTCACCTTGTGCCGAAACTCGTCAACTCCATCCTCGTTAGCGTCCAATGCTTCGCCATGTGCTTTACGGTTAGTAAGGCCATGTCGCAACTTGAACGCGAAGAGCCAACCCTCGGATGCCTTGAAGTCTAGGGCGTCGTGAAGCCTTGCAAACTTCTCAGCAGCAGCCTTCAGCTCCGTTCCACGTACCATCACACCAGCTGCACGTTGCTGTCGGTACCAAATCAACGTGGATCAGTCGATTTCTGCAAACTTGGGGGTAAACATAACCTTCCTTTCCACGTTGCGTTTCCTTCTCGACGAGAAGTCAGCCGTGTACTGCATGAGTTTGTCTCGGGAACGTTTGATATCGAACAAAGTCGACCAGGCCAGGTTATACTTGCGGAGAATGCGTGAAGAAGACCAACCCGTATCAACTTTCTCCAATATCTCCCTCTTCTTTTCCAGAGTCAACACCACTCTCTTCCTTTTTTCAGGAGGGCCGAGAGCAGCAGGAGGCCTTGCAGCAAGGATGGGACCACCACAAAAGCGAGCACGTGGGCAGCCATTGCGAAGAGCGTAGGTCCAGTCGCGGTGAGAGACAGGCGGGAAGTGGGGAGGATGCAGCGGCGCTCTATCGGACGTCGGAGGAATGACGAACCCAAACAATGCTCTCCCGCGGCGCGCGTGGCAAGTTCAAATTACGGACGGCAAAAAATCGATTTTTTAAAAAAAATTTTTGGGTTTTCGGACCATTTTGGGAATGTTGGATCCCAGGACGATAAGGTCCGGGTAGTGGGGATGTTCGGTTATTGGGCGTCCGGATATTAGAGTGATTACTGTAATAAGAAAAGATCTGAATGAAGAAGAAAGAGAAGTTTTAAAATCATTAAAGGATGAAGTAAAGGAAAAAACGATAAGAGGACAGAGGAGAGTATTGGATATGAAAGTAAGGAAATGATATTTAAGGAAATAGAAGCGAAGGAAACTAAGGGGGATGGCTGTGAAAGATCAGAAGTTGAGGAAGTGGTACGGACAGAGAGTAAGAGAGAAGAGGGTATTAAAAACGTCAAAAATCATTTGAAGGTGATATATACTAATGTTGATGGTTTCATATCGACAAGGATCGAAATTAACGATTTCTTGAGAGAACATGAACCTGATGTCATGTGCTTTGTAGAGACCAAATTAAGAGAAGATATTGATGTTCATTTGGGAGATGGTAAATACAAACTGTGGAGAAAAGACAGAAAAGAAAAAAAGGGAGGAGGAGTGATGATAGCAGTGAAGAACAACATAAATGTAGATACTGTGGAAATGGGAGAAGGCAGGGCTGAAGTGATATACTGTATATGAAATTAGAAACTGGAGAGAATGTTAAGAGAGATATGGCGGTAGTGTATGTTCCCCCAAAGACGAGAGCATGGAAGGATGACGAATACCATGAGATGTTGTCAGATATGGCTAGCCATTTACAAAAAATAATTGAGAAAAGCAATAATATAATTTTGGTGGGTGACTTTAACTGTAAAGAGGTGAACTGGGAGGAATGGTACTCGGGAGGTGGCGAGGATTCGTGGAGCACTATGTTATTAAACATAATAATGAATAAGGTGATGACGCAATGGGTCAAAGAAGAGACACGGTTTCGAGGTGAGGACACACCAGCAAGGTTAGATTTACTGTTCACCAAAGAACTCGACGTAATAGAATCATTGAAATATCTCTGTCCTTTAGGAAAAAGTGATCATGTGGTCATTGAGTTCCAGATGTTAATAGAGAACATCGAGCCAAGAGACGAGCTTCATAGACAGGGAAGATACAACTTTGAGAAAGCAAATTTTACAGGATTGGGAAACTTTTTTGAAAATGCAGATTGGAGAAAATTCAGAGAAACAAGAGAGATACAGAGGAAGTGGGATATCTTTCTAGACCTCTATAATTTGGGAGTGGAAAAAATTGTACCAAGAGTAAGAGGGAAAGGAAACAGGAAAAAGGAGTGGTTTAATAGAAGGTGTATGATAGCAAAAAAAAGAGAGAGATAAGGCATGGAACAATTGGAGAAAGAGAGGTAACAACAGAACAAAGGAAGAATATAGAAGAACAAGAAATGAATACACAAGAATCCGTAGAGAAGAAGAAAGGAATTTTGAAAAAGGTATAATAGACAAATGCAAGGATGAACCCAAACTGTTCTATAGATTTGTTTATGGCAAACTGAAACAAAAGGAAGGAATCACCAAACTGAAAGTAGGAGAGGTCTTTAAGGATGCGGCAATGCAAGCAGAAATAATGAACAAACGTTTTCAGTCAGTTTTCACTAAAGAAAAGGAGCTTGTGGAAGGGGAGGGAGTGATTAGAAATGTTCCGGTGATGAAAGATATAAAAGTGGAGGTACAGGAAGTGTATAAATTACTGGAAACTCAAGATGTAAGGAAAGCCCCAGGACCTGATGGAATTTCTAATTGGGTACTGAAGGAATTCAGAGAACAACTGGCGGATAAAATTCAAAGTTTAATCGTATGCTCACTGGAAGAGGGGAAAGTGCCACAAGAATGGAAGAGGGCAAATGTGGTACCAATTTACAAGGGAGGAAACAGGGAAGAACCCCTGAATTATAGACCAGTGTCTCTAACCAGCATGGTTGCAAAATTGTGAGAGAATTCTGAAAGACAGATGGATAAAATATCTGGAAGAGATGAATATTTTGGCTAAATGTCAGTTTGGATTCAGAAGTGGAAGGTCATGTGTTTCTAACTTGTTGAGCTTTTACTCAAGAGCGATTGACGTGGTACAGGAGAGAGATGGTTGGGTGGATTGTGTGTACTTAGACATAGAGAAGGCCTTTGACAAGGTACCTCATAAGAGACTAATGTGGAAACTAGAATATATAGGAGGACTAAAGGGGAAACTTCTAGAATGGATGAGAGACTTTTTGAGAGACAGACAAATGAGGACAGTAATAAAGGATAGGATGTCTGGATGGAGGGAAGTAACAAGTGGAGTCCCTCAAGGCTCAGTGTTGGCGCCAGTAATGTTCCTGATTTTCGTAAATGATATGGTAGATGGAGTGAACAGTTATGCAAGTCTGTTTGCTGATGATGTAAAGATCTTGAGGAAGGTAGAGGTTGAGGAGGATTGTAAAATACTGCAGGAGGATTTGGATAGGATACACAATTGGAGCCGGACATGGGAAATGAAATTTAATGTAAAGAAATGTAAAATATTGGAAATGGGTAAAAGTACCAGGAGGCCATCACTGAATTATTTGTTGGGTAATGAATTAATCACTAAAAGGAGAGAAGAGAAAGATTTGGGAGTGCTGGTCCAAGATAGTTTGTCACCAGAAAAGCACATTAACAAGATAGTTGGAGAGACTTATAAACTCTTGACTAACATAAGAGTAGCATTTCATTATATGGATGAGGAGATGATGAAAAAATCGATAGTGGCAATGATCCGCCCCAGGTTAGAATATGCAGCGGTAGTGTGGTCCCCACACAAAAAGAAAGATATAAACAAGGTTGAGAGAATACAAAGAACAGCAACCAAGATGGTCCCCAGTCTGACAGACCTGTCATACAGAGAGAGGCTGGAAAAACTGGATTTGCTTTCCTTAGAGGAAAGGAGAAAGAGGGGAGAGATGATTGCAGTGTTCAGGACCATGGTGGGAGTAGATAAAATTGACAAAGAAGATCTGTTTGTATGGGATAAGAGAGAAACAAGAGGACATGGAATGAAATTGAAAAAGTCAAGCTGCTTGAAGGATATCAAGAAATATAGCTTTCCTTACAGAAGTATAGACTTATGGAATAGCCTGGACAAAGAGATCGTCCAGTCTAAAAACTTAAACGAGTTTAAAGGTAAATTCGACTTATTGAGAAACAGCGATGGAAACCCACTAGCATAGTACATTCCGTGTATATCACAATTACGTATATTAGGTAAATACTTAAATATTTGGAACGACTTAGACAAAGAGGTGGTGCATGAGAAAAACATTCATGTGTGTAAAGGTAGACTTGATAAATGTGGATATGGAGACAGGACAACACGAGCATTGCTCAATTCCTATACTACAAATAGGTAAATACATATACCCCATCCATACTCCCATTCTCTCACACTTTCTCCTCTCCATTTTGTTTCAGTTATTCCACATACATCCACTTTCGCACCCTCAAGCACCTGGACAATCTCTCTCTCTTTCACCTCATCATTTAATAAATGAAGTGGCCAAAATGAAGTGTGTTATATTTGATTCACTGGATAATGTATCTATCTACAGCCCGACACCCTAATCCCGCAAAGGGTGGCCGTAGACGAAACGCCTCCAAGTTGCTTTGTCACCCACCATTTAACTACCCTCCCCCCAACTCACCCTCCCCTCCCTCATATGCCTCTCAACTTCATCCCTTCACCTCATCCTCGGTCTACCCCTCCCCCTCCCTCCCTCCACCTCACCTACATACACCCTCTTAGTCAGTCTTTCATTCTCCATTCTCTCCACATGTCCAAACCACCTTAGTGTACTTCTTCTAATCTTCTCAACCACATCCACATCCACCTCACAACTTTCCTTCACTTCTTCATTCGTCAACCTGTCCCTCCATGTCACTCCACGTGCTCCTCTCAAGTAACTCATTTCCACTGCTCTCACTCTTGACTTGTTCCCCTCTTGCAAGGAACATGCCTCGCTTCCATACGTCAGGGTAGGGATCACAATATTATCATGCAGCGACTTCTTGACGAAGAGAGTGTATGTGAGTGAGGTGGAGGGGGGAAGAGGGAGGGGGAGGCCGAGGATGAGATGGAGGCGGGAAGAGGGAGGGGGAGGCCGAGGATGAGATGGAGGGATGGGGTGGAGAGGTATATGAGAGAGGGGGGTGTGAGTTGGGAGCAGGGCAGTGAGATGGCGAGGGACAGGGCGACTTGGAGGCGATTTGTTTTTGGCCACCCCAAACGGGATTCAGGTGTCTGGCAATAGATAGATAGGTAGATAGACTTCTTGACTTCCATACTCACCTCCCTATTTCTCATCACTGCTTTCAGTGAACCAACAACCTTCTTTCCCTGCTGTACCCTTTCACGCACTTCATCCCCCAAAGTTCCATCCTTTCTCATCACACTACACAAGTACTTGAATGCACTCATATTCTCCATATCCTCACCATCCAACCTCATTGTACATTCTGCGACTTCATTCCTCTCAAACACCATAACTTTAGTCTTGTTTACGTTAACTTTCAGCTTCCTCCTCCTACACACTGTCCCAAATTCATTCACCATCCTTTGCAACTTCCATTCATCTTCACTCAGCAGTACTGTATCATCAGCAAACAACAACACCGGAATCTTCCAAATCTCACCCTCATTCATTAGAGCCACCCCCACATCCACTGCTCTACCTTGCACCTCCTTTACAACCCCATCCATGTATATATTAAACAGCCATGGAGACATCACACAACCCTGTTTCAATCCCACATTGAGTTCAAAGAACTCACTCAGCTCACCATCCACTCGCACCGTAGCCCTAGCTCCCTCGTACATACCCTTCACAGCATTCAACAGTTTCCCATCCACTCCATATATTCTTAATACCTTTCACATACCTTGCCTATCTATTCTGTCATAAGCTTTCTCCAAGTCCATGAAGGCAGCATACACTTTCTTTCCCTTCTTTAGATACTTCTCCACCAAACATCTTAGAACAAATATCTGATCTACGCACCCTTTTCACTTCCTAAATCCCCCTTGTTCTTCTCCAACTAGCTCCTCTGTCATATGCCTAACCCTATCAATGAGTATTCTACCATATATTTTACCAGACACACAAAGAAGGCAAATACCCCTATGGTTACCACATTTTTCTCTCTCCCCTTTTCCTTTGTATAAAGGAATAATTATACCTGATTTCCAGTCCTCTGGAACCCTTCCATCTTCCCAAGCCAATCTACACAACTTCCATATCCACTCCACAAAATCTCACCCCCATATCTCAGCATTTCACCACACACTCCATCAATTCCTAGGGCCTTTCCCAACTTGATCTTCTTCATTGCTTCCATTACTTCCGCCCTACTGATCTCTTCCTCCCTCCTCTCATCTCTTCTTCTCCCAGCCATTCCCCAACCACTTATACTCGCACTTCTGTCACTCTCTACATTCAACAAATCCTCAAAGTGCTACTTCCATCTCCTCAGTTTCTCTCTCTTCTCCACCAACAATCTATTATTCCTATCTTTCACTCCCCTACTACTTCCCCTTTCACACTGCCTTACTTTCTTTACCTCCTTCCAAAAGAATTTCTTATTCTCCCTCCATTTCACACTTAGATTCCTCCCAAACTCTTCATCCACTTTCTTCTTACTCTCCTTCACCAGTCTCTTAACCTCCCTTCTCCTGCTCACATATACCTCTCTTTTCTCTCTCTAATCTTCTCCCCTACCTCCACTCGCTAACCATTCACTGTATGCCTTCTTCTTTTGTTCCACAGCTCGTTTCACCTCATCATTCCACCATGCTGTCCCTTGCACACCCTTGCATCTCCTCCTCACTCCACAAACCACCTCACACTCTGCGCCTATCTCTTCCATAAATATCTTACATATGTCTTCCACCCCATCCATCTGCTCTAGCTCATACCTGGATAATGATATCACTAAAACTAATATGCGCGCCTCCGCCGCTTGACCCCCCACCCCTCCACGGAGCCACAGGGAGCCAGGAGGGCACCACGCGGGCCAGGTGAGTGCGGGACTGACCCAGAGGAAGACGGTTTCCAGGGTGCCCCGACCTTGTTTCCCTCTTCCCCTCAACCTACCCAACTGCAACGTCGCAAGAATGCGACACTACTTCTAGGGCGTACCAGGCCTCAGCAGGATCTGGGTGGGAATGCTCTAGATACAGTCCCTGGCAGCACCGCGGTAAAGGCCACTGTACGTACCGGGGAGGGAACGGCCACTGTACTTCCCTCAGCTGTTTCCCCCTGCAGACCCGCAATGACGGCCACTGTACATGTCGGGGAAGGAACGACCACTGTACGTCCTTCTGCTGTAGCCACATCTGGATTCCGCCTCAGTGTGATAGCTGTTGGGCACACACCGACAGGCAAAGGCAAGAGGAGTGGAACTGCGACGACGGCCGCTGTACGCATCGGGGAGGGAACGGCCACTGTGCGTCCATTATCCACTTCCTCCTCCTTCTACGGGAGTAGCACTGCGGTAACGGCTACTGTACGTACTGGGAAAGGAATGGCCACTCTACATCCCTCAGCTACTTCCCGTTGGGCAGTCAGACCTGAGGCAATGGCCACTGTACGTGCCGGAGAGGAAACGGCCACTGCACGTCCCTCGTCTGCCTCTTCCTCCTTTGGGAGCAGCACCACAGTAATGGCCATTGTATGTCCTCCCAAGGGGCTGTGAAACCGCGACGACTGCCACTGTACGCGTCGGGGAAGGGACAGCCACTGTACACCCATCATCCCGGAGGTGCTGCCGTTCCAGGAGTGGTGGCGAGGTCCTGTCGCTGAAGGCAGGGTTCACGCCCTACAGTCTGCCCCTGGACGATGCTGGATCCTGACGGACGCCCCGCGGGAGAGGTGCCGCAGTCAACCCCTGATGGCGCCCCAACCTAGAGGCGACCGCAGCTCCAGGCCTCCCAGGGCCAGCCCGCGGACCCCAAGGCGGGACCGCTCCTGCCCCACTCCCTGTCAGCCTTCCGCCAGGAATAAGAAGCAGCAGGTCCGACTTCTGACGCTGTTTGGCTCCAGTCCCAAAGGGCCCCTTATCAGGTCGAGGCCCACACAGGAAAGGGCCTCCCTGCACCCTAGACCAGACACGCCTGGGCCGCAATGCCCCCGAGAGCTGTCCCGTGCCTTCTACAGGAGGGCTTCCCAGAAGGGCCCCCTCCCACTCCCGGACACCACCTCAGCTAAACCCAGGCCTCAGTAGCCCAGTGACGACGCCTTCAACTCCCAGAGTCGTGCTAAAGACATAAACAGTGAAAGTGACTATAAGTGATAGAAACAGTGAGACAGAAACAATTCACAAAGGTCTCTACTCCAGTTTATTCAAAGTACTGTGTTAATGCCTAAGCTCTCTGGAACCAGGGTAATGTACAAGTGTGTGGCCAAGAGACTAATCTACCAAGTGCAGTCCAAAAGACAGAGTGTGTGAAAAGTGTCACCACGGCTATTGATATTCTCTCGTGCTTTGACTCAGGCATAAATACCGTGCCCATGTGATATGTTATGCTAGTATTATTTAACTTGTCACTTTACCCTATTCGTGTTCAGTGTATCTTGATATGTATATTGAAAGGAAATTATGCACTGACTCAGGCCTCAATACCGTGCCCATGTGATATGTTATACATATGTATTGAAAGGAAATTGTACACTGACTCAGGCATCAATACCATGCCCATGTGATATGTTATGCTTGCATTAGTCACCCAGTCACTTTACTCCATCCATATTCAGTGTATCTTTGTATGTGTATTGAAAGGGAATTGAACTAAGAAAATAGATGTGTTAAGGTATACTGTCGAGTTTTTATGCCCTGCTCCTTTGTAAGTGTTCTACTTTTGTTCTAGAAAGAGGACCCCGCTCAGTCGCTGGTGTCTTTAGAGTGGGAAGTCAGTCTAAAAACATCCAGCATAACAAAAACAACCATGAACTGTGCCTAGGATAATGTTACATTTGCAGTGAACAGTGTCAGTAGAGTTCAAATAAATAAAATGCTTTAGTGACTCCGGCCCCAGTACTGTAGTCACCTGCTGATATTTAAAACGTTTATGTTATAGCCACCCGCGGATATTTAAAACCGTGTATGTTAAAAACGCAGATGTTATATATATATATATATATATATATATATATATATATATATGTAGAAAGAAAGAGAGAGGTGAAAAGATTAGTAAGAGGGAGTAAGAAGAGAGTGGATGAGGAATTTGGAAGGAATTTGAGTGTAAAGTGGAGGGACTGTAAGAAGATGTTCTGGAAAGAGGTGAAGAGAGTAAGACAGGGTGGAAGTGATGTTAGCAGGGGAGTGAAAGATACAAATGGTAGCTTACTAGTGGAGAAGGGAGAAAAAGTGAGCGGATAGAGAGAACACTTTAAGGAATTGTTGAACATACAGGATGGAAGTAATGCGAGTATAAGTGGCTGGGGAATGGCTGGGAGAAGGAGAGAGGTGAGAAGACAGGAAGAAATCAGTAGGATAGAGGTTGTGGAAGCAATGAAGAAAGTTAAATTGGGGAAAGCCCTAGGAATTGATGGTGTGGTGAAATGCTGAAGCATGGGGGAGAGATAGTAGTTGAATGGATGTGAAAGATGTGCAGATTGGCCTGGGAGGAAGGTAGAGTCCCGGAGGATTGGAAGTCAGGTATAATTATTCCCTTGTTCAAAGGAAATGGGGAAAAAGAAGTGTGTGGTAATCATAGGGGCATTTGTCTTCTTAGTATAATAGGAAAAG
>NC_137049.1:13664264-14059264 GCF_032717465.1 Coenobita brevimanus | reverse complement strand
ATATTAAACATTCTGGGTACTTACAAGTCCCTGGCTCCTGGACTGGTTTTAACCGCCAGTTTGCAGTCCACAGTTAATCCTCTGCACTCTAAATTCTAATTTCTTAACACTGCACAACACTGTACATTCCCATGTGTTCTAGTGGCGAGGTATTGCAGTTTAATCACTGTTTATTCACAAAAAACAAGCACCTGTGGCTTGCACTGCTATAAGCATCTGCTCTTGATCGGAGTTTGGCTGTGACTGTTGATGATGGCAGGGTAACAGTTGCCAGATCGCAATGGCCACATTACCAATCTGCTCAACTTTCATTACCAAATTTAACTTTTCATTACCAAATTCGTAAAGCTAGCATTTATTCTTCACTAATTATATATACAAGTGGAAATACATGTAATCACTCTACTTATAATTAACACCATGTTGATTATTTTCACGCTATGTAGGGTAGCAGATTAATCAGAGAGAGCAAACAATCCACCATCTCCATCCTGTGTATCCTCATACATTTGAAAAATCCATTTGGTAATGCATTATTCTGATTCATTACCAAATGAATTTTTCATTACCAAATTGGCCCACAGTTGGTAATGAAAAATACCAAATGGCAACCCTGACAGGGGAGGGGGGAGGGGAAGGAAGGAAGGGGTGAAGGGACCATGGTGTAACAGCTGTTCGGCACCACGCAGCAATTTCAAGTTACGGGAGGGAAAAAAGTCAGATTTTTTTCTAATTTTTTGCGGTTTTTGGCCCATTTTCAGAATATTGGATCCCGGGATGATTATGTCCAGTTAGTGGGGGGGATGTTCGGATATTAGAGGGATTACTGAATATATATATATATATATACAGTATATACAGTAATCCCTCCAATATCTGGTGTAATAGAGCCATAGGCAGGTCCGGATATTGGGCCCCAGCTTATGGACTTGTACTTATGGACCCTAACTCAGAAAAACACCTATACAACTACCTCTGGACATGCATTGCACCTATTTAAGACCCAAATCACATCAATAAGGGATATAAAAGACTGAAATAAATGCAAAAGAACCATAAAATGAGGTTTTAGAGGTGAGTTTATACAATATTAAACATTCTGGGTACGTACATGTCCCTTGCTCCTGGACTGGTTTGAACCGCCAGTTTGCAGTCCACAGTTAATCCTCTGCACTCTAAATTCTATTTTCTTAACACTGCACAACACTGTAAATTCCTGTGTGTTCTAGTGGTGAGGTATTGCAGTTTATTCACTGTTTATTCACAAAAAACAAGCACCTGTGGCTTGCACTGCTATGAGCATCTGCTCTCGATCAGAGTTAGACTGTGACTGTTGATGTTGGCAGTGTAACAGAGTTGCCAGATCGCAACGGCCACATTACCAATCTGCTCAACTTTCATTACCAAATTTAACTTTTCTTTACCAAATTCGTAAAGCTAGCATTTATTCTTCACTAATTATATATACAAGTGGAAAAACATGTAATCACTCTCCTTATAATTAACACCATGTTGATTATTTTCACACTATGTAGGGTAGCAGATTAATCAGAGAGAGCAAACAATCCACCATCTCCATCCTGTGTATCCTCATACATGTGAAAAATCCATTTGGTAATGCATTATTCTGATTCATTACCAAATTGGCCCACAGTTGGTAATGAAAAATACCAAATGCCAACCCTGACAGGGGAGGGGGGAGGGGGAGGAAGGAAGGGGTGAAGGGACCATGGTGTAACAGCTGTTCGGCGCCAGGCAGGAATTTCAAATTACAGGAGGGAAAGAAGTCAGATTTTTTTCGAATTTTTTGCGGTTTTTGGCCCATTTTGGGAATATTGGATCCCAGGATGATTATATCCGGTTAGTGGGGATGTTCGAATATTGGGCGTTCGGATATTAGAGGTATTATATATATATATATATATATATATATATATATATATATACACATATATATAACAGTATTTATTATATATTATATATATATGTGTATACATATAAGTATATACAGTAATCACTCTAATATCCGGACGCCCAATAACCGAACATCCCCACTACCCAGACATAATCGTCCTGGGATCCAATATTCCCAAAATGGTCCGGGGAACCCCCCCCCCACCCCCACCCCCCACCCCCCAAAAAAAAAATCCCGCCTGTAATTTGAAGTTGCCGCACTCGGCATGGGAGAGCATTGTTGTGGCGTGTCATTCCTCCGACGTCCGATAGAGCGCCGCTGCATCCTCCCCAGTTTCTGCCTGTCTCTCGCCGCGAGTGCACACTCGTCATTATGGCTGCCCACGTGATTGCTTTTGTGGTGGTGCCTTACCTGCTGCAAGGCCTCCTGCTGCTCTCGAGCCTCCTCTTAGTGTGTGTGATGATGGCCCCGCCACCTAAGACAAGGAAGAGAGTGGTGTTGTCTCTGGAGAAGAAATGGGAGATATTAGAGAAAGTAGATGCGGGGTGGTCTTCTTCCCGCATTCTCCGCGAGTTTAACCTGGCCCGGTCTACTTTGTTCAATATCAAGAGATCCCGAGACAAACTTATGCAATACATGGCTGACTTCTCGTCGAGAAGCAAACGCAACATGGAAAGGAAGGTTATGTTTACCCCCAAGTTTGCAGAAATCGACCGATCCACGTTGATTTGGTATCGACAACAACGTGCTGCTGGTGTGATGGTACGTGGTACGGAGCTGAAGGCTGCTGCTGAGAAGTTCACCAGGCTTCACGACGCCCTAGACTTCAAGGCATCCGAGGGTTGGCTCTTCGCATTCAAGTTGCGGCATGGCCTTACCAACCGTAAAGCACATGGCGAAGCATTGGACGCTAACGAAGATGGTGTTGACGAGTTTTGGCACAAGGTGAAGGGCTTGATCGACAGGGAGGGCCTAACTCTCGGTCAAGTCTGCAACACTGACGAAACTGGCCTTTTCTATCGCTCGCTGCCAACAAACACTCTAGCCGAGGAGACGGAGAAGCGTGTACCTGGCCGCAAGCTTTCCAAGGAACGGATATCTGCTTTGTGTTGTGCCAGTGCTAACTTCATGTACTGGCTTAAGCCCGTTGTTGTTGGCCGCGCAAAGCAACCTCGGTGCCTTCGTGGAGTGATAGATGTCCTTCCTGTCGTCTGGTACCATTCTTTGAAGGCATGGTTCACAGCTGTGATCTTGAAAGACTGGTTTCACCATCACTTCGTCAAGGAGGTCATCCATTACCAGACGAAGACACTGGGAATCCCGCGCGACCAGGTAAAGGCCCTCCTTCTCCTCAACAATGCACCTGCCCACCCGTGCGACAAGGACTTGGTTGCTGAAAATGGCCATATTAGGTGCATGTTTCTGCCACCTAATACGACTGCTCTCATCCAACCAATGGACCAAGGAGTGATCGTGGCAACAAAGTGCCTATACCGTCGGAAGTTCCTGGACGAGGTGATGGTTGTTCTCGAGGACGATGACGAGCACAGGGAGGGATGGGACAAACGAGGCAAGCGGACTTTGGAAAACCTTCGCCGCTACAACATCAAGTTTGCGCTGTACAACTGGGCTAGTGCATGGAAGGAAGTCCCTGTGAAGACTCTTGAAAATGGTTGGTCTCGTCTGCTTTTCGGAACGGATGTGGAGGACGATTTTCTAGGATTTGACGTGGATAACTTCCATGCACGGCTATGTACGCACGGCGACGCTGTAGATGTGGACGATGTTCGTGAGTGGTTGGATGACGACGAGGGCGATCCTGGGTATCAGACGTTGTCTGATATCGAGATCATGTCTTCGGTTGCAGGTGTCAGTACCGAACTTGAAGATTCTGATGCTGAAGGCGACGATGATGCGGACTCCTCTCAGCAGGACACTACTCCAGCCATCCCCAAGCTGAGCGCACTCCGGGAACATCTAGAGTTCGTCCTAGACTACCTGGAACACCGGACTGCAACAGGGAGATGGGGCCCTTGGGACTCGTGCAGGAAGTGCGTGCTTTCAGGCAGCACATCATCAATCGTCAGAATCGTCGGTCATTGCGTCAATCAACCATTGACAGTTTTTTAAGGCCCGTGACTCCCGCTGTGCCAAGCCCTGGCTCCACTCCGTTGCCTCCCCAAGACAGGCCCTCATGCTCCGAGCCACAGCCCAGCACATCAGCCATGGTGGAGTCACCGCTCGACTTGAGTTTGCGGCTGTCTTCAGAGTCGTCTGCAGTGGGTACGCCATCACCACGACCCAGCGATGCACCCCTAGGTCGCCTGCCAGTGATACTCTCAGACTTTGACAGTGAATAAACAGCAAGAACTTCTCCACTAGACTACACGGGAATTTAGAGTGTTGTGCAGTGAAAAAAACAGTGTGTTGTGTTAAGGATTTAAATTTGTGAGAGAAAAGACTCAGTAGAAAAAAATTTAACGTAAATAGACTTGGTTGTTTTGGTTTTGGAATATTATATGAATGGGAAAAGTTAAAGTTCAACACTTAGTAATTTACAATGGAGCATTATTTAGACAAGAGTGCACACTGTGAAGAGAACAGACTTCTGTTTGTGATTGACTAAGTTCAGTGCAAGACTTCATGAACAGTGTACTGCAAGTGCTTCAGGAAATCCTTCTTACTGTCAGAGTCCGAGAGGAGGCGGTTATTCATCGAGGTGGCGAGGGACTTGCTGTAAGTAGGCAGAATGTTTCATACTGTACTTTTTTCCGTACTATACTTACCTCATTTCACTCTTTAATGTCCTTTATTGGTGTGAATAGGGTGTTAGTAGCTATGCATGTGCAGTAGGAATGTGTTTTTATGAGTTAGGCTAGGTTAGGGTCCATAAGTACCAGCTTGTTTATTAATGTATGAACGTACTTCTAAACCCTCATTTTTTGTTTCTTTTGCATTTATTTCAGTCATTTATGTGCCTTATTGGTGTGATTTGGGTCTTAAATAGGTGCTATGCATGTCCAGAGGGAATTGTATATGTGTTTCTCTGAGTTAGGGTCCATAAGTACAAGTCCATAAGCTGGGGCCCAATATCTGGACAGAACCAATATCCAGACCTACCTATGGCTCTATTACGTTGGATATTGGAGTGATTACTGTATATATATTATATACTGTATATAATATATATATTATATATATGTATATCATTTTCATTTTTAAAGGCTCCAACATCCTTGCATGTGTCGGCCTTGGTCACCTAATGGCAGCTCTCCACGCATCACGATCCATTGCAGCCTCCCTGTTCAGTCCCTTAACCCTGAGGTCACACTTAATGACCTCGTCCCTTGTCTTTCTCGGTCTAACCCTCATAACCACACCCCCAATATTAACACTTCTCACCTTCCTCACCCAATTATTATCTCCCATCCTCTCCACATGTCCAAACCATCTCAATCTACCTCTTCTCATCACAACACCAATACACTCCAGTCCCATCCTACCTCTCAACTCTTCTATCGTAAACCCAGCCTCTCCAGGCCCTGGACGCAGGGACGCACTGCACATCCACCTAATCATTGTCATTTCTGTACATCTGAGCTGGCAAATATCTTCCTCCTTCACTGCCAAGGTCTCACTACCATACAGCATTACACTCCTAACACATGCTGCATACAAAAACCCCTTAGCACGTAGGGAGAGTCCTCTCAATGTCAGGAGAGGCAAGAGCTCCCTGAACTTCTTCCAACCACTTCTCACCCTAGCCACAGAGCTAGCTCCAGCCCCACCTCCAGCACACAACATGTCTCCCAAATAACAAAACTCTTCCACACACTCAAGAGATTCAACAGCAAGTTCAATCCTTTCACGTCTAACAATCTCCACCTGCTCACCCCAACACGCCGTACACGTAAAATCAGCATTATCTCGCAGTCTACCTCTGATACCACTACATCTCTTATGCACCCATTTATCACACACACCGCACAAGATGGAAGTACTTCCCACGCCCTTGTGGCAAACTGCACATGGCCACTCTTCCTCGTCTTTGACAGTACCGCCACCAACCCTAGATATCATCACTTTTGTTTTATCTGCATTAACCCTTAAACCCTTGTGCCCCATACCATCTCTCCACTTCCTAAACCTTTCCTCCGCCTCCCTTTCGTTCTCTGCAATCAACACCAAATCATCAGCATACAACATCTCCCACGGTAGTCCGTTTCTAAAGTCATGTGATGGGCTTCAAGTACCATGATAAACAACATGGGACTCAAGACTGACCCTTGATGCACACCAGCATTCATGGAAAACTCATCACTCAAATCTCCATTCACTCTTACTTGGGTGTGAGCACCCACATACATAGCCATAACCACCCTAACCAGCCACTCCTCCAAGCCAAGCTTTCTCATTGCCCATTTCACCACCTCTCTAGGGAATCTCTCAAAGGCCTTTTCCAAATCAACAGAAACAAAATAAAGATCCACTCCTACCAATGTATTTTTCCTGAAGCTGTCGAACAATGAATGTAGCATCAGTGGTCCCCCTACCTGGCATAAACCCAAAATGTATCTCATTAATATTCACTCTTTCTCTAATCATACCTTCTAAAACTCTCTCCATTACCTTCATTATCTGATCTAAAAGCTTTATACCTCTATCATTTCCTCTTTCCAGGGCATCACCCTTCCCTTCATACACATTTACAATAACACTCTTTTGCCAATCATTTGGGACAACACACTCATAAATAATCCTATTTATCAGGTCAGTGACTAAACTCACCCCCTATATCACCTGAGGCCTTCAGTATTTTGGCAGTCAACCCAGACACACCTGCTGCCTTCCCCACCCTCATCCTGCCTATTACCTCACTCACAGTAGCAGTATCAATGAATGGCCAAGGGCCAGACGCTGGATCTGCTTGCACCAAACCTTCCCTGTCCCAGTCAAACTCCTCATTCAACAACCGGTTATAATGCTCTCTCCATGCATCTTTAATATCCTCACTGTTAGCCACTACCCTTCCTTCATCATTCTTCACACACTGCTCACCTATAATATCCTGATTATCCCTCTTCACTTGACCTGCCACCCTAAATATCATATTTTTCCTTTCCCCATGATTTAGGTTATCAAGTAATAGTCTCTGTGACTCAGACTTTGCCCTGTATACCTCTCTTCTAGCCCTACGCTTGGCAGCCAAAATATTCCTCTTTGCTACCACTCTTCTTCCATTCCCGGAAAAGCCTTCTTTTCTCCTTAACTGCAGCTTCTACACCCTCATCCCACCACCATGTTACTTTATGTCTTGGTGGTCCTCTTGTCTAACTGCATGTTACATCAGTAACTCTCAAGAAATAGTTCTTGAGAGCTCTGTACTGTTCATTAACACCTCTGTGTACAGCTCCCTGTTCAGCCACCACTCTCCTCAACTTGCTATAGAAGGCATCCCTTACTACTTGGTTTTTCAGCTTCCATATTTTCCTCCAAGGTACATAAGTCCTCTTTTTCATCACTTGTTCTTTAAGCACCATATATATATTATATATATATATACTGTATTATATATCCATATATATCTATCTATCTATCTATCTATCTATCTATCTATATATATATATATATATATATATATATATATATATATACATATATATATATATATATATATATATATATATATATATATATATATATATATATATATATATATATATATATATATATATATATATATATATATATATATATATATATATATATATATATATATATATAATATATACATATAACATATATATAATATATATTCATATATATATATATATATATATATATATATATATATAATATATATATATATATATAATATATAATATATATATATATATATATATATATATATATATATATATATATACAGTAACCCCTCCAATATCCGGATCAATAGAGGCCATAGGCAGGTCCGGATAGTGGTCCTGTCCGGATATTGGGCCCCAGCTTATGGACTAGTACTTACGGACCCTAACTCTGAAAAACACCTATACATCTCCCTCTGGACATGCATAGCACCTATTTAAGACCCAAATCACACCAATAAGGGACATAAAAGACTGAAATAAATGCAAAAGAACCATAAAATGAGGTTTTAGAGGTGAGTTTATACAATATTAAACATTCTGGGTACTTACAAGTCCCTTGGTCTTGCACTGGTTTGAACCGCCAGTTTGCAGTCCACAGTTAATCCTCTGCACTCTAAATTCTAATTTCTTAACACTGCACAACACTGTAAATTCCTGTGTGTTCTAGTGGCAAGGTATTGTAGTTTATTCACTGTTTATTCACAAAAAACAAGCACCTGTGGCTTGCACTGTTATGAGTATCTGCTCTCCATCGGAGTTAAGCTGTGACTGTTGATGTTGGTGGGGTAACAGAGTTGCCAGATCGCAACAGCCACATTACCAATCTCCTCAACTTTCATTGTCAAATATAACTTTTCATTACCAAATTCGTAAAGCTAGCATATATTCTTCACTAATTATATATACAAGTGGAAATACATGTAATCACTCTCCTTATAACTAACACCATGTTGATTATTTTCACACTATGTAGGGTAGCAGATTAATCAGAGAGAGCAAACAATCCACCATCTCCATCCTGTGTATCCTCATACATGTGAAAAATCTATTTGGTAATGCATTATTCTAATGCATTACCAAACGAATTTTTCATTACCAAATTGGCCCACACTTGGTAATGAAAAATACCAAATGGCAACCTGACAGGGGAGGGGGATGGAAGGAAGGGGTGAAGGGACCATGGTGTAACAGCTGTTTGGCGCCAGGCGGGAATTTCAAATTATGGGAGGGAAAAAAAGTCAGATTTTTTTCGAATTTTTTGCAGTTTTTGGCCCATTTTGGGAATATTGGATCCCAGGAGGATTATGTCCGGTTAGTGGGGATGTTCGGATATTGGGCGTTCGGATATTAGAGGGATTACTGTATATATATATATATATATATATATATATATATATATATATACTGTCTTTATATTCACTCTCATCTTAAATGTCAGGACCAACTGCCTAGCTCCGGGCTTCTATGCTCCTCATTGGGTAACGTAAAATTGGATGATGGATGATGGATGGAATATATATATATATATATATATATTGTATGTGCAATGCACAGGACAGGTGCGGAAGGCAGGTGCGCAAGTGCAAATTTAGTTCTGCAAGCGCAACTAAAGTTGCGCTCTGCCCACCTGCCTTTTCATGTGCAAAAGCGCAATATTGCGCAAGGTCTCGTGTGATGCACAGTTCACCGGAGCAAAACAGTGCGCAATTGCACATTGCGCAAGTCATTGCGCACCTGCCCATCACTGCAAAATATGGTACAGTATATAGCATCACATCTTACATCTCTTCCATGGTCTGTCTCTCTCTTTTCCTCCTTTCAACCACCTTACTCATGCTCTCTTGTATAATATATCCACTTTAACTTGGCCTGAAGCTCTTATAGAGTCATCTAGAATGTTGAGCTGCAGCAAGAAGTGAAAACTGGAAGATAGTGCTAGTCTCAGAAAATAGTGCTATGGAAGGGATATAGAACCTTATTATTGATTTCTTCCACCATTGAGGATGAAAGTTCCCATCAAGTTAGGGTGGATGTGCTCTAGTCAGTATCTCACTCTCCATTGTCTCCGCAAGTCTAAGCCACCTCAGAGCGTTTCTTTTGTTTGTTTGCAGGTAAAAAGACAAAGAAGGAAAAGAAGAAGAAGAGGGATACATCACAAGAAAATTCACAAGATTATTTCATGGCCCCAGTTGAATGTAAGCACAGTATTACTGCATGTTTGTTCTAACCTGATGAAGATCTATAATCCTTTTCAGCTCACTTTATGGCCAAGTTGAGGATCAGTTTGACTTTATGCAAAGAAACTCATTCATGTTTCATAACTAAGGTTCATTTAATATCATGCAGTCACTCTTTAGTATTCAAATTTTGGGTGTGCCATAATTCCAGCAAGTAACAGCAAATTAGTTATGAAATTTGTTGTTGTGGACCTAGGCCCAGAAGTCAGCCACTTCCAGAGATATTTTGTTGAGGTTATGTTGAGGGATTGTTTGTGCTGTGAAAGGAAATGCATTAGGTGAGTAGCCAAGTGTGTAGT
This sequence comes from Coenobita brevimanus, assembly GCF_032717465.1. Classification (NCBI taxonomy): domain Eukaryota; kingdom Metazoa; phylum Arthropoda; class Malacostraca; order Decapoda; family Coenobitidae; genus Coenobita; species Coenobita brevimanus. The sequence goes on along the minus strand of NC_137049.1, from coordinate 14,049,165 downwards.
GGTGTGAGGAGTTCTGTTACGACCAGAGGATAATGGATTGTTTTTAGTGGTATAGTGGAGAGAGAGAGAGGAGGTGTACAGTGTTCACCCACATTTTTCTTGGAGAACAGTTTCTACCCCATTGTTTTCAGAGAGGAAGAAGAACAATTTGGTACATTGTTCTGTCATGCATCCTGCTTGAACTCATTGGGAGTTGCCATTCTCTCTCTCTCTCTCTCTCTCTCTCTCTCTCTCTCTCTCTTTGTGTACATAATTATAGTACCAGTACAGTGTACAGGATGTAAGTTATGCTTATGTCCAATCTCTTCATCTGAGAGACTTTATATCCAATCTAGATATATTCTTTGCTTGTACTACCTGCCCTGTGTGTGTGTGTGTGTGTGTGTGTGTGCATGCTTGTATTTACCTATTTGTAGTATACAGGAACTGAGCTAAGCTCGTGTTGCCCTGTCTCCATATCAACATTTGTCTAGTCTAGTTTTAAACACATGAATGTTTTTTGCCTGCGCCACCTTTTTGTCTAAGTCATTCCAAATACTTATGCTTCTATTTAGGAAACTGATCTTTTTAAGATCATTAAGACACCTACTTTTCCTCAACTTGAAGTCATGACCTCATGTTTTTCCATCATCCAATACAAAAAGATCCTCTCTATCCACCCTTTCCAATTATCTTACATTTCTAAATATTGTGATCAAGTCACCTCTTTCCCTTCTCTTGCGCAGTGTTGGTAACTCCAGTTTTTCCAATCTGTCCTCGTAGGTGAGTTCCCTTAAGCACGGTATCATCCTCGTTGCCATTTGTTTAACCCTATCTAGTTTATCAGTATTCTTCTTCAAATGAGGTGACCATACGACGGCTGCATATTCTAGTCTTGGTCTTATCATGGTCACTATCAACTCCCTCAGCATTTCCTCATCCATATAATTAAAAGCCACTCTCATGGTCAGTAATCCATAAGGTCCTCCAATGATTTTGTTTATGTGCATTTCTGGTCATCCCGAATAATCACTGCAAAGTCTTTCTCATCTTTTCTTTTACTAATTATCCCATTGCCCATTTTATATGTCCATTGCAGTCTTTTTTCACTCATTCCCATTTCTAATACATGACACTTCTTGGCATTAAAATGCATTTTCCATGTCAGGCTCCAGCTGTGGAGTTTATCCAAGTCTTCTTGCAGTTTTTTACAACTATCAATACATATAATATGCTTCATTATTTTAGCATCATCTGCGAACATACTCATGTAACTATTCAAACCCTCTGGCAGATCATTTACATATATCAGAAACACTATGGGGGCTAAGACAGAGCCCTGCGGTACTCCGCTAGTCACATTTCTCCACTGTGAAACCTTGTTTCTTATAACTGTTCTCATCTACTTTCCTATCAGATAATCTCCTATCCACTTTAATAGTTTCCCATGCGCTCCTCCAAAGGTCTTCAATTTCCACAGCAGTCTCCTATAGGGCACTCTGTCAAATGCTTTCTTGAAATCAAGATAGACATAATCTGCCCATGCCCCTCTCTCTTGTATGACATCTATTACCCTACTGTAGAATCTTAATAGGTTAGTAACACATGATCTTCCTTCCCTAAAACCAAATTGTCTTGGTGTTATCACTTCATTTTCTTCTATATGCTTTATCCATCTTTTTCTAATAATTTTCTCACAGATTTTACGAACAGTACTAGTAAGTGATATAGGTCTGTAATTGAGTGGACCTTCCCTATCTCCTCCCTTGAAGATTGGCACAGTACTTACTCTTTTCCAATCTTTAGGTAACTGTCCATTTTTCAACGAGGTCTTGATGATGATATTAACAGGCCACACTAACTGTTTTGGGCGACTGTAGAAGCGTGTATGGACAAGTTTGAGAGGAGCGAGAGAGTGCTGTTGATTGGAGACATGAATGGCAAAGTTGGGAATGTACAAGTGGATGGAGTGGTTGGTCAGTGGGGTGTGCCAGCTGAAGTAGATGGGAATGGAAGTGCTTTGGTGGACATCTGTGCTTGTAAGGGGTTGGCAATAGCTGACACCTACTTTCGGCATAAGATGATCCACTGGTATACATGGAGAGTAATGAGGAGGATGGATGGTGAACTTGTTGAACGAAAGGCAATGATAGACTACGTGTGTGTGGATGAGCGAATGAGAAGACAAGTGTTGGATGCAAGAGTGTGGAGAGGGTGGGGGAATGGAGTCTTGGACCATCACTTAGTGATGGCCAAGGTAGAGGTGCAAAGAAAGTGGTTGAGGAGATGAAGGGGAAGACAGGAGGAAGCAACTCCTGTGAGAAGAGTGGAGAAATTGCAAGATAGTGAGAAAATGACAGAGTATAAGAGCATAGTGGAAGAAAGATTGGGAAGGTATGAGCTAGAGCAGATGGAAGGGGTGGAAGACGTATGTAAGATTTTCACGGAAGAGATAGGCTCAGCGTGTGAGGCGGTTTGTGGAGTGAGGAGGAGATGCAAGGGTGTGCAAGGGACAGCATGGTGGAATGATGAGGTGAAACGAGCTGTGGAACAAAAGAAGAAGGCATATAGTGAATGGTTAGCGAGTAGAGGTAGGAGAGAAGTTGAGAGAGAGCTGAGAGAGGTATATGTGAGCAGGAGAAGGGAGGTTAAGAGACTAGTGAAGGAGAGTAAAAAGAAAGTGGATGAAGAGTTTGGGAGGAATGTGAGTGTGAAATGGAGGGAGAGTAAGAAATTTTTTTGGAAGGAGGTAAAGGAAGTAAGGCAGTGTGAAAGGGGAAATAGTAGGAGAGTGAAAGATAGGAATAATAGATTGTTGGTGGAGAAGAGAGAGAAACAGAGGAGATGGAAGGAGCACTTTGAGGATTTGTTGAATGTAGAGAGTGAGAGCAGTGCGAGTATAAGTGGTTGGGGAATGGCTGGGAGAAGAAGAGATGAGAGGAGGGAGGAAGAGATCAGTAGGGTGGAAGTAGTGGAAGTGATGAAGAAGATTAAGTTGGGAAAGGCCCCAGGAATTGATGGAGTGTGTGGTGAAATGCTTAGGTATAGGGGTGAGATTGTTGTGGAGTGGATATGGAAGTTGTGTAGATTGGCTTGGGAAGAGGAAAGGGTTCCAGAGGACTGGAAATCAGGTATAATTGTTCCTTTATACAAAGGAAAAGGGGAGAGAGAAGTATGTGGTAACCATAGGGATATTTGCCTACTTAGTGTGACTGGTAAAATATATGGTAGAATACTCATTGATAGGGTTAGGCATATGACAGAGGAGCTAGTTGAAGAAGAACAAGGGGGATTTAGGAAGGGAAAAGGGTGTGTAGATCAGATATTTGTTCTAAGATGTTTAGTGGAGAAGTATCTAGAGAAGGGAAGGAAAGTGTATGCTGCCTTCATGGACTTGGAGAAAGCTTATGACAGAATAGATAGGCAAGGTATGTGGAAGGTATTAAGAATATATGGAGTGGAGGGGAAACTGTTGAGTGCTGTGAAGTGTATGTATGAGGGAGCTAGGGCTACGGTGCGAGTGGATGGTGAGCTGAGTGAGTTCTTTGATCTCATTGTGGGACTGAAACAGGGTTGTATGATGTCTCCATGGCTGTTTAATATATACATGGATGGGGTTGTAAAGGAGGTGCAGGGTAGGGCAGTGGATGTGGGGGTGGCTCTAATGAATGAGGGTGAGATTTGGAAGCTTCCGGTGTTGCTGTTTGCTGATGATACAGTACTGTTGAGTGAAGATGAATGGGAGTTGCAAGGTTAGGTGAATGAATTTGGGACAGTGTGTAGGAGGAGGAATCTGAAAGTTAACGTAAACAAAAGTAAAGTTATGGGGTTTGAGAGGAATGAAGTCACGGAGTGTGCAGTGAGGTTGGATGGTGAGGATGTGGAGAATGTGAGTGCATTCAAGTACTTGTGTAGTGTGATGAGAAAGGATGGAACTTTGGGGGATGAAGTGCGTGAAAGGGTACAGCAGGGAAGGAAGGTTGTTGGTACACTGAAAGCAGTGATGAGAAATAGGGAGGTAAGTATGGAAGTTAAGAAGTCACTGCATGATAGTATTGTGATCCTTACCCTGACATATGGAAGCGAGGCATGGACCTTGCAAAAGGGGAACAAGTCAAGAGTGAGAGCAGTGGAAATTAGTTACTTGAGAGGAGCATGTGAAGTGACGTGGAGGGACAGGTTGACGAATGAAGAAGTGAAGGAACGCTGTGGGGTGGATGTGGATGTGGTTGAGAAGATTAGGAGAAATACACTGAGGTGGTTTGTACATGTGGAGAGAATGGAGAATGAAAGACTGACTAAGAGGGTGTATGTAGGTGAGGTGGAGGGAGGGAGAGGGAGAGGTAGACCGAGGATGAGGTGGAGGGATTTGAGTTGAGAGGTATATGAGGGAGGGGGGGGTGAGTTGGGGGGAGGGTAGTCAAATGGTGGGTGACAGAGCGACTTGGAGGCGTTTTGTCTGTGGCCACCCTTTGCGGGATTGGGGCGTCGGTCTATAGATAGATAGATAGACTAACTGTTCTGCACATTCCTTCAGGATCCATCCAGCCACACCATCTGGTCCCATTGCTTTTCTCACATCCAAATCCCTTATCAGCTGTAGCACCTCATTCACGTCAACTGTAATTTCTGCCATTCCCATCATCCTGGGTTCCATTTCAGGTTCCCTAAATTCCTCTTCCAACACATAGACTGACTGCAGCTTGTTGTTCATTATTTTGCACAATTCTTCTTCACTTTCGTAAGTTTCATCTCCGTCTCTCAATTGTATTATACTGTCCTTAACTTTCATTTTACCATTTACAAACCAATAAAAAAGTTTTCGGCTTTTTTATATTTAGTTACAATATCTTTTTCGTATTTCCTTTCTTCTTCTCTCCACACCCTTACTTAGTCATTTCTTACCTGCTTGTACTCCTCCCAAGCCCTTTCACTATACCTTCTTCTCATTTTATTCTGTGCTCTTTTCTTGCCTCATGTGCCGTTCTGCATCTGTTGTTAAACCATTCTTTCTTCCTTTGCATGGATGTGGAAAATTTTGGGACATATTTATTAACTCCTGTTTTATATACTTCTATAAGAAACTCATATTTCCCATCAACATCTGTCATCATATTCATTTTACTCCAGTCTACATTTTGGAAATAGTTCCTCAGGGAAGCAAAGTCTGCCTCCCCATAATTGTGTCTATTTTCACTGTGTTTTTCAGCTCTTTCTCCTTCCCTTACTCCCGCCACTTCCATCTCAGTAGCCAGATAATCACTTTTTTTTTTTTTTTTTTTTTTTAATGTGACGAAGAAGGAACCAAAGACTAGGAGCCTGCAAAACAAGTCCCTCCAAGAAAAACAAAAACTATGTAAGAGAGAGCCAAATTCAAAATCCATTCATTTCGAGATGCCTGAACACACTTCATTTGAAAGACTGGAAATCATAGGAAGTAGGAAATACAGACAGAGGGAGACAGTTCCAGAGTTGACCCATTGCATAAATTAAGGACTGGGAGTAACAGTAAACTCTTGCAGTAGAGAGTTGGACAGAAAAAGGATGAGAGTTTATTGCTAGACGGGTGCTATGCACCCATCGTAGAGGTTGAGGGATGCAAGCAGACAGTTCAGAGGAGCAATGACCATGGAAGTAGTGATAGAAAAGAGATAAAGAGGCAACAGTGCGGCGAAGAGACAGAGGTTGAAGGGAGCCTGTAAGAGGAGCCGAGTTAATCAAACAAAATGCCTTTGACTCCACCCTATTAAGAAGAGCTGTATGTGGGGAGCCTCCTCACACGTGAGAGTTGTACTCCATACACGGGCGAATAAATCCCATGTATAAAGTCAACAACTGTGCGGGGGTAAAAAAGGTACGAAGTCGGCCTAGCACACCCAATCTCTTGAAAGCATATTTTACCAGAGATGTAATATGATCTTTCCAGGATAAATCTCGAATGAATGAAACCTCAAGCATGTTCAAGGATGATGCTGAATTGAGCTGGATATTATTAAACATTAGTGGGTACTCCTGTGGGAGATTTTGTCAGGTTGATAGGTGTAAAAACTGATTCTTTGATGCATTAAAAACAAGAAGATTATTTTTTTACCCCAGTCAGAGATACGAGCCAGGTCAGACATTAGGTGTGCCATAGCCTCATCCCTTGTTTGTTGAAGTGACTGCTGTGATGAACGTTGCGGGAACCGAAAGGAAAGGTGAAGGGTGGAATCATCAGCGTGCGAGTGGGTAGGGTTAGATGTACGTGCAACATAGAAGATCATTGATGAATAAAAGGAAGAGAGTTGGTGATAGGACAGAGCCCAGAGGAACACCACTGTTGATCGATCTAGGAGAAGAACGATGGCCGTCTACAACGGCGGCTATATAATGACCTGAAAGGAAGCTGTAGATGAAGGCACAGATAGAAGGATAGAAACCGTAAGAGGGCAGTTTGGAAGTTAAAGTTTTATGCCAGACACGATCAAAAGTCTTTGAGATGTCAAGTGCAATGGCAAAGCGTTTGCCAAAGGCCTGAAAGGAAGATGACGAAGAGTCTGAAAGGTAGGTGAGAAGATCGCCAGTGGAGTGTCCCTGATGGAACCCATACTGACGATCAGAAAGAAGGTTGTGATAGGAAAGATGCTTTAAAATTTTTATGTTAAGAACAGACTCAAAAACTTTTGAGACACAGGATGTTAAAGTAATTGAACAATGGTTAGAGGGTTGGGAATGGTCACCCTTCTTTGGGACTGGCTGAATGAGAGCAAACTTCCAACAAGAAGGAAAGGTTCAAGTTGAAAGACAAAGGTGAAAGAGTTTGCCTAGGCAGGGTGTAAGCACAGACGCACAGTTCTTGAGGACAACAGGAGGGACTCCATCAGGCCCATATGCCTTATTAGTATTGAGGCCAGTGATGGTAGAAAAGACATCAGCTGAAGAAATTTTAATGTCAGCCATGAGGAAGTCAGAGAGGGGAAGTGATGGAGGAACAGCACCAGAATCGTCTAAGGTGGAATTGGAGGAGAAAGTCTGAGCGAAGAGATCTGCTTTGTTAGTAGAAGAAATAACTACAGAGCCATCATAGTAGAAAAGAGGAGGGAAGGATGATGAGGTAAAGTTGTCAGAAAGGTTTTTGGCAATGTGCCAGAAGGAGCGAGAAGAATTTGAATTGGAGAGTTTAGAGTATTTAGTACAAATGAAATTATTTTTAGCAGGGCGAAGAACAGACTTAGCATGATTCCATGCAGAAACATAAAAAAGATGTAATTCAGGGGTGAGTTGGCTCCGGTACCTTTTATAGGCCCTCTCCTTGTTGCGGACGGCATTAGAACAAGCACAGTTAAACCAAGGCTTTCTTGCTTTAGTCAGAGGATATGAGAAAGGAATGTATGCTTCCATGCCCGAGAGAATAACCTCCATAATGTGCAAAGCACACTTAGATGGCTCTTGTCCAGGGAAGCAATAATAATTCCAGGGAAAATCAAAGCAGTACTGCCTGACGCCCTCCCAATCTGTAGCCCCAAAATGCCACAGTTGCCGCTTCTTTGGAGGGTCCACAGGCCGTACCAGAGCAATAGGACAGATTAAGGTAATAAGGTTGTGATTGGAGGATCCCAACAGAGAGAAAAGATTAACAATGTAAGCAGAAGGATTAGTAGTAAGGAAGAGGTAAAGTATGTTGGAGCTCTCTCCAAGGCGGTCAGGGATACGAGTAGGGTGCTCTGCAAGCTGCTCTAGGTCATAAAGGATAGAAAAGATGTAGGCTTGTTCACCAGGTGGATCCGTGAAAGAAGAGGAGAGCCAAAGGTGGTGGTGAACATTGAAATCTCCTAGAATGGAGATTTTAGAGAAAGGAGAAATGGATAGAATGTGTTCCATTGTAGAAGTAAGATAGTCGAAGAATTTTTGGTAGTCAGTAGAATTAGGGGATAAGTAAACAGCTCTGATATACAGTGAGTCCTCGAAATACGAAAACTCGATGTATGAATTTGCGATGGTACGAAAGCGATGAATGTAGGACAAATTCCACAAAACGAAAGTATCTGTCTCAATGGTACGATAACGATACGAGAAGAATTACGAAAAATTCAAAATGGGCGCGCTGCACAGCGCTGTGCTCGCTTGCGGCAAGAAAATGAAGTAACCCCTCTCTGGTAAACACATTTTTGCGCACTTCTCAGTCGAGTCACGTCCGTCCTTTCCTCTCAGCTTCGCTGTATGTCATGCATTTTTTCACTGTTCTTCATCGCTTCATATTTTCGCCATGCCTCCCAAGTGCCCAGCATCATCTTCAGCATCCAGGGAACCAGCTGCCAAGAAGAAACAACACCATGCTCTGACTCTGGAGAGGAAATTGGACCATCAACTTCAGAAACACCTGCACCAGTCGAGGAAGTACCAGAGGAGCAATAGGGTCCCACTATGTGACTTAGCACCATATCAACGACACGAATCTCCAGCCACAGCACAGGTCAATATTTATCTGTAGTGTACTAGTACTACAGTAATTAGTTGTATGTTTTATTCTTTTATGTTTGTACAATAGTATAGTACTGTATATGTGTATTGCATACATCTAAATAGAAGGGGTAAAGTTTAAGTGGGGGATCCAATGGGGTCCTGGAACGCATCCCCCCCCCTTATACGTATATTTCAATGGGGAAAATCATTCCGATGTATGAAATTTCAGATTACGAAAGTTTTTTTTTTGGTCTCTATCCCTTTCGTATTTCGAGGACTCACTGTATTTAGTCAGAGAATGACAGGAAAGCCAAAGCCAGGGAGTAGAGAATTCAGAAGAATCAAGTTCAGGAACATGAGAGCAAGGTGAGTCGTTGCGTACATATACACAACAGCCACCTTTGGCTTTGAAATGAGTATAGAGAAAGTAGGAAGATACAGAAAAGGGTTTGCTGTCAGTTGCTTGAGACAGCTGAGCCTCAGTTAAAAAGAGAAGGTGAGGTTTAGAAGAGGAGAGGTGATGATCAACAGAGAGAAAGTTAGGGGAGGGGCCACTAATGTTGCTGAAATGAAGAAGTGAGTCAGACAGTGGTTCCAGGCAACTCATAGAGTGGGCACCGAGAGAGGAGCGGATGGTAGGGGCATTCGTGGTCCCCCCCCCCCCCCCCCGGGGACTCCGAGGCATAGTCTAAGTTCGCAATTTTTCTTTTTTAATTTTGAAAAAGAAGTGTAGTGTGTACTGTGCATGTAGTTTGGTGTTGACAGTTAGAGAAACTTGTATTAGAGAGCATGCTTGCCTAATCTCTGTGTTACTGAAACACTGAAAAAGTTCAGCAAAGGGGGATGGTCAGGAACTAGTCCCGAGGGCTGATGAAACGGGAGCTCCAGCTCTCCCTGTCATCAGCTTTCCACCCACCTTGGGAGTACTGCCCTGCTCGACTGGTGCTACAGGCTACTCCTCCAACCAAAGGGGCATTGGTAGGTTATTTTCCTCACATCACATGGGTCCTTTGTGAATACTAAGTCGAGCCTTGATGGGTCGTCGTCACCCCTAATTTTTGTATTTTTCTTTAACCCTTTAACCGCGGGCATTGTTTTGACCTGACTGCCCCCCCGCACCCCCACCCCGCGGGGGTTCCAGCCAAAATGTAAACAAACTTTAAACCTTTATAATTCTGTACAGAATAAATCTAGAGCGAAAAATAAGGTACCATTAGAAAGTACTAACCTTCGGCTTTGCAATGATGTAGGTTTCATGATTTCATTTTGACTATCACTGGATGGGCAGTGCCATTAGAAGTGAGCGATTTAAAATCACTATTTTTCGCTCACACACCATTACCAAATGCCAACCTCATTCTGATAATAATACTATAAACATATATGAACACTGCACATATGATAAACACCCACTCTGTGTTCACTGAGGCAGGTAAAAGGCACTGTAATTGCCCGCACTTCACTTCCACATCAGCGGTGTTGTCACTCACACAGCTGGACAGATACTGATGCGTGTTTGGTCAGGGGTGGGGTGGGGGCCCGAGGGGTGGGAGGAGGGAGGTGGGGGTCGGCTGGAGTGAAAGAACTTAATAGCTACTCTCCCTTGAAACAATTGGCGCGCGGAAAAAACGCGCGGTATTCTAAATATTCACAAACATTCCAGAATGACACCCACGGTTTGGTCCAGTTTTTGTAATGTCATTCTGGGATGACACCCGCAGTTAAAGGGTTAATTAACTGGGTTAACGTTTTCCATCACCAATTCCATTAATTTATTTCGCCATGATTCCTCATTGTTCCCAGCATCCATACTTTCCAAATCAAACTTCTCTGCAGTTAAAATCTCCCATTATTATTAGTATTATTCTATTTCTTCATTCAATTAGCATCTTTACAATAATGGATTCTCTTATTAACTGTTTGTAATCATCTTTTGTCCATGCCCTAGTTTTGGGGGACAAAAAATACTATTACATCTATTTTTTTTTTTTTTTCCAAAACTGTCCTCGTATTTCAATTCCTAAAAGTTCAGCCATGGTATTTTCAATTTCTATATTTTTTGCTCTTAGGTCATTACACGTTAAAATCATTATACCTCTCTCAAACTTGCTTTCTCTATCCTCCCTGCAAATATTATAATTGTTCCATCCAAGTAATTTTGTATCAACATCTCGGGGCAATTTAATCACCACCAAGCACACAATTTCAGGTTTATTTTCATTTATATAGTCTCCAGTTTCCTCTTTCTTAGATATTAACCCATCTACATTACATGATACTTAGATTTACTGCATTGGTTATATCTTGACTCATTCTTCTCTTTTTCGTACTCATATCCATCCCCCTTGTTTCCTTCACTTCTAGTTTCTCACATACTACTTTCTTACTTTCATATCCATCACTCTCCAAAAGAAGTTTTACATTCTTCCTCTGCCCTCCTGTCATTTTTTCCTTTACCTCTTCCTTCAAAGATTTTAAAACTTTTCTCTCATCTTCATTCAAATATTTTCTTCTATCTATCTATCTATCTATCTATTGCCAGGCGCCATAATCCTGTAAGGGGTGGCCATTTGACTTTGTGTTATTTGTTTTATAGGGAGGGGCACTAACCCTCCACCAACCCACTTGTTGACACATAGGGAGCATGTATGGTTTGGTTATATGGTTACCACCCAGCGTTGTAAATGGTTTCTTGGCTTACAGGAAACCATTTGCTTGTCGCTCAATGTAAAGCCACCTGTAAAGGAGAGAAAAGTAATAAAGATGGGAGAAACAGGAAGAGAGGAGGGCAGGCACAGAAAACGAATGATAAAGGCTAAGGAAGAAGTAGGCAGCACTACATCAAGTGAGTGGATGATGGTCGCCACCACCCACCACTGATTGGAGAGCTAAGGATCAGAAATTAAGGAAGTGGTTCCAACGGGGACGAAGGGAGAACGACAGAATAAAAATAACGTAAAAAGATTGAAAGGTGGCATATGCTAACATACATGGCTTAACCTCAGCGAGGCTGAAAATCAGTGATTTCTTGAAGGTCAGTGAGCCAGATATTATGTGCTTCGTAAAGACCAAGCTAAGAAAAGATACTGATATCCATATGGGAGATGGTAACAACTATGGAGAAGACAGAAAAGAAAAAACAGGAGTGATGACAGCATTGAAGAACAGCATAAATGTGGATGATGTTGAACTGGGATAGGGTAGGGTTGAAGTGATAAATATGAAATCAGAAACTAGATACTGTGGAGTCGCGATTTAAGACAAAATGAAACAACAATCTTACAATAACACTGGCATTTAATTCCTCCCATAATTAATAGCATGGTAATACCACTCAGTTGCATGAGAGAAACTGGGAAATGGATGCATTCAGGTATTGGATTTCCAGATACAACTCGTGTGTTATGCTTTTGTCGATCACTTCTTTGACCCGACCCGACCCATGTGACCCACGTCCCATACCACCTGCCACAGCCTGTCTCAGTGTTGTGTAGACGGTTGCTGTGACGAGAAGTTCGTACTATAATATTTTCCATCCCTTCCTCTTTACCTAGTTTCCAGGTCACTTTAAGTATATCGTTTATTACACTTTCTGATGACAACTTAACTCTCATTGGTCTTGCTTCCCCTTTCTTATATGGCCCTGTCCTCATTACTTCCTCAGTTTCTTTTTCCCACTTGTTTCGTTCAGGATCGATCTTGCCAGATATTTTTCTCACTTGATTCAAGTCTCTCTTGAGTCTCACATATCTAACCTTTTCTTCCTCCTCCTTGTTTCCAAATATTACCACACATCTGTTCCCTTCTACAGTTTCTTTCACTATTTTCTCTTTTTTCTTCAATATTTTCACTGCATTTTCTTCCAATTTTTTCTTTTTCATTTCCCTTTCTTCCTGAATGGTTTCCCTTAAGCTGACCACTTCTTTCTGTTCTTCTTCCACATGTGCCCACTTTGCCTTTTGCTCTTCTGACACACTACTCACCTTCTTCGTTTTGTTACTGCTGTCTTCCAGTTTTCTCCTTAATTTGATATTTTCTCTTTTCAAATTCTCAATCTCCTGGTTTGCCATCTCGTTGGCCTGTATCAGACTCTGTATAGTATTTTCAGGCATGTTTCTTGATGCTAGATCCTCCACTTTCTTTTCTAAATAACTAATTCTCATAATCAGTGTTTTGACTAAATCCATCACATTTGTTTCACTCTCAAATCCTGGAAATTTGGGTCCCTCGATGTTTACATTTGTAACTTGCAATACTTTGGTGATAGAAACTCTGTGTACAAACAGCTAGATAAGGAGTTTATTACGAGCTCACAACAAAATAGTCTGCCCTACTTGAGTGTCTGCTCTGAACTGAACTGTGGCGCCGTCTTCCCAGGCGTGGGGTCCTGGGAAAGCGTGCTAGATCAGCAAGTTTAGTGAGGGCATGTATGCATTGGGGGGGGGGGGACATATATACATCGGGGGTAGACATATTGTGGAGGGGGTACACATTGTCTAGGAGTGACCATACAGGATGATCCAACACTGGAGATGCATAGTATGATCTAATACTGGAGATGCATATAAATAAAGTAAACGGACGAGCATATATACTGATGGCTAATATGCAAGTGGCTCTCATTTATCTGCATGAGGAAATGTTCAGAGTTATAACTGTGTCCATGATACGGCAAAAATTAGAATATGCAGTGGTAGTATGGTCACCACATTTGAAGAAGCATACAAGAATATTGAAAAAGGTACATAGAATGGCACGTAGGATGCTTCTAAGCTCGAGAGAAGTCGTTTTCGTTTTTAAAGGCTCCAACATGCTTGCATGCATCGGCCTTGGTCACCTAATGGCGGCTCTCCACGCTGCATGATCCATTGCAGCCTCCTCGTTCAGTCTCTTAACCCTGAGGTCACACTTAATGACCTCATCCCATTTCTTTCTCAGTCTACCCCTCACAACCCCACCTCCAATATTAACACTTCTCACCTTCCTCACCCAATATTCATCCCCTATCCTCTCCACATGTCCAAACCATCTCAATCTACCTCTTCTCATCACAATACCAATACACTTCAGTCCCATCCTACCTCTCAACTCTTCCATTGTAAACCCAGCCCCCCCGGACCTTGCACATAGGGACGTCTACACATCCACCTATGGTCCTTTCGCAGCAAGAAGTCCGTTCAGGGTGTGGCAGAAGTTGGGATTTCCCCGAGTGCGACGTTGCCAATTTGACCACCAATTATCGGATTATCACTGTCTCACTACCTACCCCCATCCCACCTGTTTCTCTCTCTCTCTCTCTCTCTACATATATATATATATATATATATATATATATATATATATATATAATATATATATATATACCTAGGCTGCTTCCCCCAAGGAAAGGGAGGTAGCCGAGACAGGACGACACACTCCCCATTTACTCATCCATTCAAACACATTCATTCGCATCTTATATATATATATATATATGTATATATTTATATATATGTATATTATATATATTTATTATTTATTTTCAACTTTTTTCCACACCACCTATGAGGTAAAAGTCTAGGCACGTTTTATTTTTAAGAGGTTTCCCCTGTAGGCCTGTAATCCTCTCTCTGACCCTGGGTCCCTCGCCGACCTCGGCGTGGCAACATGGGAAAAAAGCGCTGCCACGTGTCATAGAATTCATTCAAATCGTTGTTATAATTCTAAAAAGTGATACTCAGTGTACTATATAGCTTCCTTTATTTTAAAAAGAATATAAAAAACAATTTCAAATAGCACATAGATGGGAAATAAGAGAGAGAGAGGCATGAACTACGGTTGTTTGGCAGCATCACTAGAGGTGATTCACCAGGTGGGCCCCACCCTGAACGGACTTCTTGCCGTGAAAGGACCATAATCATTGTCATTTCTGTACGTCTGAGCCGGCGAATATCTTCCTCCTTTACTGCCCAGGTCTCACTACCATACAGCATTACACTTCTAACACATTCTGCATACAAGGACCCCTTAGCACGCAGGGAGAGCCCTCTCAATGTCAGAAGAGGCATGAGCTCCCTGAACTTCTTCCAACCACTTCTCACGCTAGCCACAGAGCTAGCTCCAGCCCCACCTTCAGCACACAAACATGTCTCCCAAATAACAAAACTCTTCCACACACTCAAGAGATTCAACAGCAAGTTCAATCCTTTCACGCCTGACAATCTCCACCTGCTCTCACTGACACACCATACACATAAAATTAGCATTATCTCGCAGTCTACCTCTGATACCACTACATCTCTTGTGCACCCATTTATCACAGACACCCCTGGGGGTTAGGGGGTTTTCAAGAATACTCCCCCAGTATCCCTGCTTGTCGTAAAAGGCGACTAAAAGGGTTGGCGGAGGGTTAGTGCCCCTCCCCGGAAAACAACTGACTAAAAAAACAAACAAGAAACCTCGGACAAGGACTGACCAAACGATGACGACTCAGGACCGGACAAAGGACTTGGTAATGGCAACATGGAATGTAAGAGGAGCGAATGATGAGGTGAAAGAGAGAGAGATTGTCCAGGTGCTTGAGGGTGTGAAAGTGGATGTATGTGGAATAACTGAAACAAAATGGAGAGGAGAAAGTGTTAGAGAATGGGAGTATGGATGGGGTATATGTGCAGGAGTAGGTGAGAATGAGAGGGCATAGGAAGGAGTATGTATAGCTGTGAGTAAAAGATGGAAGAAGAGCATGAGACAGTATGGATTAGTTGGGTCAAGGATTGTGTGGGTAAAGTTGAAAGTTGGAATACAAATGTGGGCGATTGTGTATGTGTATGCGCCAACGCAAGATCGTGCAAGCAGAGTGAGAGAAGAGTTCTGGACAAATGTAGAAGTGTGCATGGAAAAGTTTGAAAGGAATGAGAGAGTGTTTTAGATCGGTGATATGAATGGTAAAGTAGGGAATGTGAAGGTGGATGGAATCGTTGGTGAGTAGGGTGTGCCTACTGAGATAGATGAGAATGGCAGTGCGTAAGTGGACATTTGTGCTGGGAGGGGGTTGGTGATAGCCAATACCCTCTTCAGGCATAAAATGATCCACAGGTATACATGGAGAGTGATGAGAAGGGTGGGTGGTGAACTGAATGAAGGGAAGGCAATGATTGATTATGTGTGTGTGGATCAAAGGATGCGAAGATGTGTAATGGATGCACGAGCTTATAGAGGTTGGGGGAGTGGACTTTCTGACCACTACTTGGTGGTGGCCAGAATTAGGATCCATGTAAGATGGTGGAATAGAAGAAGGGAAAGACGAGAGGAAGGAGTAGTTGCAAGGAGAGTGGAAAGGTTGGAAGAGGATGAGAAAAAGGCAGAGTATAAGAGAGAAGTGGACGAATGATTCGGCAAACAGATGGGGGACGCGGAAGGTGTGTGCAGGATATTTACAGAAGAAAAATGTGCAGCATGTGATGTGGTGTGTGGGAGGAAAAGAAGACGGAGGGGGGTGCAAGGAACAGCGTGGTGGACTGAAGAGGTGAGACAGGCTGTGGCACAAAAGAAGAAAGCATACAATGAATGGATGAGAAATAGGGGCGTGGAAGAAGTTGAGAGGAGGAAGAGAGAGTTATATGTAGAAAGAAAGAGGGAGGTGAAAAGATTAGTAAGAGAGAGTAAGAAGAGAGTGGATGAGGAATTTGGAAGGAATTTGAGTGTAAAATGGAGGGACTGTAAGAAAATGTTCAGGAAAGAGATGAAGAGAGTAAGACAGGGTGGAAGTGAGGTTAGCAGGGGAGTGAAAGATACAAATGGTAGATTACTAGTGGAGAAGGGAGAAAAAGTGAGCAAATGAAGAGAACACTTTAAGGAATTCTTGAACATAGTGGATGGAAGTAATGCGAGTATAAGTGGCTGCGGAATGGCTGGGAGAAGGAGGAAGGTGAGAAGACAGGAAGAAATCAGTAGGGATAGAAGTTGTGGAAGCAATGAAGAAAGTTAAATTGGGGAAAGCCCCAGGAATTGATGGAGTGTGTGGTGAAATGCTGAAGCATTGGGGAGAGATAGTAGTAGAATGGATGTGGAAGATGTGCAGATTGGCCCGGGAGGAAGGTAGAGTCCCGGAGGATTGGAAGTCAGGTATAATTATTCCCTTGTACAAAGGAAAAGAGGAAAAAGAAGTGTGTTGTAATCATAGGGGCATTTGTCTTCTTAGTATAATAGGAAAAGTGTATGGTAGGAGTAGACTGTAGCACCAGTCGAGCAGGGCAGTACTCCCGAGGTGGATGGAAAGCTGATGACAGGGAGTGCTGGAGCTCCCGTTTCATCAGCCCTCAGGACTAGTTCCTGACCATCCCCCTTTGCTGAACTTTTTCAGTGTCTCAGTTACACAGAGAGTAGGCCAGCATGCTCTCCAGTACAAATTTCTCTAACTATCTTCACCAAACTACATGCACAGTACACACTACACTTCCTATTCAAAATTTACCAAAATGGCGTCGTCTTATCAAGCCTCGGAGTCCCCGGGGGGGAGGGGGGGGACCATAAATGCCCCCACCATCTGCCCGTCTCCCGGTGACGACTCAAGGTGCCTGGAACCACGGTCTGACTCTCTTCTTCTTCATTTCTGCAACATTCGCGGCCTTTCCTCTAACTTTCGCTCTGTTGAGCACCACCTCTCCTCCTCTAAATCTCACCTTCTTTTTCTAACTGAGACTCAGCTGTCTGAGGCAACTGACAGCAAACCCTTTTCTGTATCCTCCTACTTTCTTTATACTCATTTCAAAGCCAAAGGTGGCTGTTGTGTATATATACGCAACGACTTATCTTGCTCTCGTGTTCCTGAACTTGATTCTTCTGAATTCTCCACACTCTGGCTTCGGCTTTCCTGTCATTCTCTGACTAAATATATCTGTGCTGTTTACTTATCCCCTAATTCTACTGACTATCAAAAATTCTTCGACTATCTTACTTCTACGATGGAACACATTCTATCCATTTCTCCTTTCTCTGAAGTCTCCATTCTAGGAGATTTCAATGTTCACCACCACCTTTGGCTCTCCTCTCCTTTCACGGATCCACCCGGTGAACAAGCCTACATCTTTTCTATCCTTAATGACCTAGAGCAGCTTGTACAGCACCCTACCCGTATCCCTGACCGCCTTGGAGAGAGCTCCAACATACTTGACCTCTTCCTCACAACTAATCCTTCTGCTTACTCTGTTAATCTTTTCTCTCCGTTGGGCTCCTCCGATCACAACCTTATTACCTTAACCTGTCCTATCACTCTGGTACGGCCTGTGGACCCTCCAGTGAAACGTCGTCTGTGGCATTTTGGAGCCGCGGACTGGGAGGCCCTCAGGCAGTACTGCTTTGATTTTCCCTGGAATGATTATTGCTTCCATGGCCGTGAGCCATCTGAGTGTGCCTTGCGCATTACGGAGGTTATTCTCTCGGGCATGGAAGCATACATTCCTTTCTCATATCCTTTGACTAATGCAAGAAAGCCTTGGTTTAATCACGCTTGTTCTAATGCTGTCCGCAACAAGGAGAGGGCCTACAAAAGGTACCGGAGCCAACCCACCCCTGAATCACATCATCTTTACGTTTCTGCCCAGAATCGTGCTAAGTCTGTTCTTCACTCTACTAAAAATAATTTCATCCATGCTAAATGCTCTCAACTCTCCGACTCGAATTCTTCCCTCTCCTTCTGGCATCTTGCCAAAAATCTTTCTAACAACTTTACCTCATCATCCTTCCCTCCTCTTTTCTACTCTGATGGTTCTGTAGCTATTTCTTCTACTGATAAAGCAGATCTCTTCGCATAGACTTTCTCCTCCAATTCTACCTTAGACGATTCCGGTGCTGTTCCTCCATCACTTCCCCCCTCTGACTTCCTCATGGCTGACATTAAAATTTCTTCAGTTGATGTATTTTCTGCCATCACTGGCCTCAGTACTAACAAGGCATATGGGCCTGATGGGGTCCCTCCTGTTGTTCTCAAGAACTGTGCTTCTGTGCTTACACCCTGCCTAGGCAAACTCTTTCGCCTTTGTCTGTCAACTTGTACCTTTCCTTCTTGCTGGAAGTTTGCTCTCATTCAGCCAGTCCCAAAGTAGGGTGACCACTCCCAACCCTCCAACTATCGTCCAATTGCTTTAACGTCCTGTATTTCAAAAGTTTTCGAGTCAATTCTTAATAGAAAAATTTTAAAGCATCTTTCCTATCACAACCTTCTTTCCGATCGTCAGTATGGGTTCCGTCAGGGACGCTCCACTGGCGATCTTCTCACCTACCTTTCAGACTCTGGTCATCCTCCTTTCGGGACTTTGGCGAAAGCTTTGCCATTGC
The DNA here is from genome assembly GCF_032717465.1 of Coenobita brevimanus. Taxonomy (NCBI): domain Eukaryota; kingdom Metazoa; phylum Arthropoda; class Malacostraca; order Decapoda; family Coenobitidae; genus Coenobita; species Coenobita brevimanus. The sequence goes on along the minus strand of NC_137049.1, from coordinate 14,030,430 downwards.
ACTTGACATCTCAAAGGCTTTCGATCGAGTCTGGCATAAATCTTTAATTTCCAAACTGCCCTCCTACGGTTTCTATCCTTCTATCTGTGCCTTCATCGCTAGCTTCCTTTCTGGTCGTTCTATAGCCGCTGTTGTAGACGGTGATCGTTCTTCTCCTAGATCTATCAACAGTGGTGTTCCTCAGGGCTCTGTGCTATCACCAACTCTCTTCCTTTTATTCATCAATGATCTTCTAAGCTGTACATCTAACCCTATCCACTCATACGCTGATGACTCCACCCTTCACCTTTCCATTCGGTTCCCGCAACGCCCATCTCAACAGTTACTTCAACAAGCAAGGGATGGGGCTGTGGCACACCTAATGTCTGATTTGGCTCGTATCTCTGATTGGGGTAAAAATAATATGGTTGTCTTTAATGCATCTAAGACTCAGTTCTTACACCTATCAACCCGACAAAATCTTCCACAGGTATACCCACTAATGTTTAATAATATTCAGCTTAATCCTGCATCATCCTTGAACATGCTTGGGGTTTCATTTACTCGGGACTTATCTTGGAAAGATCATATTACATCTCATGTAAAATCTGCTTCCAAGAGATTGGGTGTGCTAAGTCGACTCCACTCTATCTTTACCCCTGCACAATTGTTGACTCTATACAGGGGTTTTATCCGCCCCTGTGTGGAGTACAACTCTCATGTGTGGGGAGGCTCCCCACATACAACTCTTCTCAATAGGGTGGAGTCAAAGGCTTTTCGTCTCATTAATTCTCCTCCTCTTACTGACTCCCTTCAACCTCTGTCTCTTCGCCGCACTGTTGCATCTTTATCTCTTTTCTATCGCTACTTTAATGGTCACTGCTCCTCTGAACTGTCTGCTTGCATTCCTCCACCTCTACGACGGGCGCGTAGCACCCGTCTGGCAGCAAACTCTCATCCTTTTTCTGTCCAACTCTCTAATGCAAGAGTTAACCGTTACTCCCAGTCTTTCATTTATGCAACAGGTCAGCTCTGGAACTGTCTCCCTCTGTCTGTATTTCCTGCTGCCTATGATCTCCAGTCTTTCAAACGCAGTGTGTCCATGCATCTCAAAATGATCGGATCTTGAATTTGGCTCTATATTGTATTTTGTTTTTCTCTTGGAGGGAACTGTTACTGCGGGCTCATGGCCTTTGGTTCCTTCTTCCTCGCATTTAAAAAAAAAAACTTACTGACAGAGTTAGAGTAAGAACAAAGGAATTAGTTGGAGAAGAACAGGGAGGATTTAGGAAGAGAAGAGGTTGTGCAGATCAGATATTCATTCTTAGATCTTTAGTGGAAAAGTTTCTAAAGAAGGGAAAGAGTTGTATCCGGCTTTCATGGATTTGGAGAAAGCATATGACAGGGTGGATTGACAAGGATTGTGGAAAGTATTAAGAATATATGGAGTAGATGGGAAGTTGTTGAATGCCGTGAAGAGTATGTATGATAGTGCTAAGGCTGCAGTGCGTGTGGATTGGGAACTAAGTGAATTTTTCTCTTTGAAAGTTGGGTTGAAACAGGGATGTGTTAAGTCTCCATGGTTGTTCAATCTGTACATGGATGGGGTAATAAAAGAGGTACAAGGTAGGGTAGTGGATGTTGGAGTGGCCCTGGTGAGAGAGGATAGTGTTTGGAAACTCCCTGTACTGTTGTTTGCAGATGATACTGTGTCGTTGAGTGAAGACGAAGGGGAGCTGCAAGGCTTGGTGGTTGAGTTTGGGAGAGTGTGTAAGAAACGGAATCGTTTCGTTTTCGTTTCGTTTTTAAAGGCTCCAACATGCTTGCATGTGTCAGCCTTGGTCACCTAATGGCGGCTCTCCACGCTGCATGATCCATTGCGGCCTCCCTGTTCAGTCCCTTAACCCTGAGGTCACAATGACCTCGTCCCATGTCTTTCTCGGTCTACCCCTCATAACCCGACCCCCAATATTAACACTTCTCACCTTCCTCACCCAATTATCATCCCCCATCCTCTCCACATGTCCAAACCACCTCAATCTACCTCTCCTCATCACAACACCAATACACTCCAGTCCAATCCTACCTCTCAACTGTTCCATCGTAAACCCAGCCCCTGTACGTCTGAGCCGGCGAATATCTTCCTCCTTCACTGCCCAAGTCTCACTACCATACAGCATTACACTCCTAACACATGCTGCATACTAAGACCCCTTAGCACGTAGGGAGAGTCCTCTCAATGTCAGGAGAGGCAAGAGCTCCCTGAACTTCTTCCAACCACTTCTCACCCTGGCCACATAGCTAGCCCCAGCCCCACCTCCAGCACACAACACGTCTCCCAAATAACAAAACTCTTCCACACACTCAAGAGATTCACCAGCAAGTTCAATCCTTTCACATCTGACAATCTCCACCTGCTCACCCCGGCGCGCCGTATACATAAAATCAGCATTATCTTGCAGTCTACCTCTGATACCACTACATCTCTTATGCACCTATTTATCACACAAACCGCACAAGATGGAATTACTTCCCACGCCCTTGTGGCAAACTGCACATGGCCACTCTCACTCGTCTTTGACAGTACCGCCACCAACCCTAGATATCATCCCTTTTGTTTTATCTGAATTTACCCTTAAACCCTTTTGCCCCACACGATCTCTACACTTCCTAAACCTTTCCTCCGCCTCCCTTTCATTCTCTGCAATCAACACCAAATTATCAGCATACAACAACTCCCAAGGGAGTCCGTTTCTAAAGTCACGTGAAAGGGCTTCAAGTACCATGATAAACAACATGGGACTCAAGACTGACCCCTGATGCACACCAACATTCACGGAAAACTCATCACTCAAATCTCCATTCACTCTCACCTGAGTGTGAGGACCCACATACATAGCCATAACCACCCTAACCAGCCACTCCTCCAAGCCAAGCTTTCTCATTGCCCACTTCACCACCTCTCTAGGGATTCTGTCAAAGGCCTTCTCCAAATCAACAAAAACAAAATAAAGATCCCTTCTCCTACCAATATATTTTTCCTGAAGCTGTCGAACAATGAATATGGCATCAGTGGTCCCCCTACCTGGCATAAACCCAAACTGCATCTCATCAATATTCACTCTTTCTCTAATCATACCTTCTAAAACTCTCTCCATTACCTTCATTATCTGATCTAAAAGCTTTATACCTCTATAATATCCTCTTTCCAAGGCATCACCCTTCCCTTTATACATATTTACAATTACACTCTTCAGCTAATCATCTGGGACAACATTCTTCACACACTACTCACCTATAATATCCCAATTATCCCTCTTCACCTGACCTGCCACCCTAAATATATTTTTCCTTTCCCCATGATTTAAGTTATCAAATAATTGTCTCTGTGACTCAGACTTTACCCTGTATACCTCTCTTCTAGCCCTACGCTTGGCAGCTAAATATTCCTCTTTGCTACCACCTTTCTTCCATTCCCGGAAAAGCCTTCTTTTCTCCTTAACTGCAGCTTCTACACCTCATCCCACCACCAAGTTACTTTGTGTCTTGGTGGTCCTCTTGTCCAACCGTATGTTACATCAGTAACTCTCAAGAAACTGTTCTTGAGGGCTCTGTACTGTTCATTAACGGCTCAGTGTACAGCTCCCTCTTCAGCCATCACTCTCCTAAACTCGCTATAGAAGGCATCCCTTACTACTTGATTTTTCAGCTTCCATATTTTCCTCCTAGGTACATAAGTCCTCTTTTTCATCACTTGTTCTTTAAGCACCATATCACAAATCAATAGTTTGTGCTGCTGCACAAACTCCTCACTTCCTATAACTTTAACATCCCTCACTAACCTCCTATCGGCCCTCCTAACCAGAATATAATCTATCTGACTGCTATTTCCCCCAGACTCATACGTAATTAACCTACTGTCTCTTTTCCTAAAATATGTGTTGCACACAATCATATCCGTTGCCTCACCAAACTCGAGTATCCTTTCCCCTTCTGCATTCCTTAGACCATACGTACATCCCCCATGCACTCATTCATAACCTTGTGCTGCTTCACCTACATGACCATTTAAGTCCCCTCCCAAAATCACTATCTCATCATCCCGCATACCACCCACTACACGTATTAAATCATCCCAAAATCTATCTTTCTCTGATTTATCCAATCCTACCTGTGGAGCATATTCCGATAAAATCGCAGCTATCTTTCTTCCCAACAGAATTTTCACTACCAATATCCTATCGCTTACTCTCAAAACATTCATAACATATTTCACCCATTTCTCCGCGACCATCACACCAACACCTCCATATCTGTCTGTCCCCCCCTGCCAAAACAACTTATAGCAACAGTCCTTCCCAACAATCTTTCTGGCCGATCCACCCCTGTACCGGACTTCCTGCAAACACGCCACATCCACCCACCTCCTACTGAATGCCTCAACGATTTCCCCCACTCTTCCCTTCAAACTTCCCACATTCCATGAACCCACCCTCATCCCCATGGGTGATTTACTGTCCTTAGGCTTGCTTTGAAACTTATTTTGTTTTGTCACCTGCAGTATTAATAAAGGAGGACAGACACAGCACAGGTCCCACTCACTGCACAGTCCCAGGTCCAGGCAATGGATCTGGGACCCCTAGCCCACCAGCTTACCAGTGGCTGTTGTAGTGGCCTCGGGGCACCCTGCCAGGACAGCTGCAGGGACACCCTCCAAGCATGTCTTGGCACCGCAAGTATCCCGCCATTATACACCCACTGATAGGGCAGCCTCCTGGGGCGCTACTCCCAGGTTCAGGCCCCTCTCTATTGGGCGGAAGTGCAGCCTGGGAACCGCAATGCCCTATAGCCTCTAGTACAGGCCCGAGCCCCATCTTGCCCTGGACCCACGATCTATGCCGGCGGAACCCCCGCCACGCCTCCCCCCAGAAGTCCGCCACTAGGTAGCGGGGGCAAAGTTTTCTGGCCGCATGCCCCTGCTGGCACCAACCTCTGTAACGTAGTGGGATACGTTGTGTGAAATGTAAAGTGCATGTGGTGTAGTGCATAGATAGTTAGAGGAAATATTTGGGAGAGTATGCTGGACTACTCTCCATGTTACTGTCACACTGAAAAGGTCAGCAAAGGGGGATGGTTAGCTAGTGAAACAGGAGCTCCAGCTCTCCCTATCACCAGCATGGGAAGAGTAAAGTGATGGTCTTTGAGAGAGGTGAAGTCAGTGAACGTATAATGAGGGTGGATGGTGAGGAATTGGAAAAAGGTGAGTACGTTTAAGTACGGTACAGTACTTGGGTAGTGTCATGAGTAAGGATGGAGGTTTGGAAGGTGAAGTGCTTGAAAGGGTACAGCAGGAAAGAAAGGTTGCTGGTTCCTTGAATGCAGTGATAAGAAACAGGGAAGTGAGCATGGAAGTGAAAAAGTTACTACATGACAGTATTGTGATACCAACTCTAACGTATGGAAGTGAAGCTTGGACGTTGTTGAAAGGACACAAGTCAAGAATGAGAGCAGTGGAAATGAGTTATTTAAGAGGAGCCTTTGGAGTCACATGGAGAGACAGGCTGACGAATGAGGATATAAAGAAGCGTTGTGGTGTGGATGTGGATGTGGATGTGATAGGAAGCGTTATGAGGAACACACTGAGGTGGTTTGGCCATGTGGAGAGGATGGAGGGTGAAAGACTGACGAGGAGAGTGTATGTGGGTGAGGTGGAGGGAGGGGGAGGCTGAGGATGAGATGGAGGGACGGGGAGGAGAGGTATATGAGAGAGGGGTGTGTGAGTTGGGAGCAGAGCAGTGAAATGGCGGGGGACAGGGCAACGTGGAAGCGACTTGTTTGTGGCCACCCCAAACGGGATTGAGGCATCTGGTAATAGATAGATAGATAGAGACCGCACAAGATAGAATTACTTCCCACGCCCTTCTGGCAAACTGCACATGGCCACTCTTCCTCGTCTTTGACAGTACCTCCACCAACCCTAGTTATCATCACTTTTGTTTTATCTGCATTTACTCTTAAGCTCTTGTGCCCCATACTATCTCTCCACTTCCTAAACCTTTCCTCCGCCTCCCTTTCGTTCTCTGCAATCAACACCAAATCATCAGCATACAACAACTCCCACGGGAGTCCGTTTCTAAAGTCACGTAACAGGGCTTCAAGTACCAAGATAAACAACATGGGTCTCAAAACTGACCCCTGATGCACACCAACATTCACGGAAAACTCATCACTCAAATCTCCATTCACTCTTACCTGGGTGCGGGCACCCACATGCATAGCCATAACCACCCTAACCAGCCACTCCTCCAAGCCAAGCTTTCTCATTGCCCACTTCACCACCTCTCTAGGGATTCTGTCAAAGGCCTTTTCCAAATCAACAAAAACAAAATACAGATCCCTTCTCCTACCAATATATTTTTCCTGAAGCTGTCGAACAATGAATATGGCATCAGTGGTCCCCCTACCTGGCATAAACCCAAACTGCATCTCATCAGTATTCACTCTTTCTCTAATCATACCTTCTAAAACTCTCTCCATTACCTTCATTATCTGATCTAAAAGCTTTATACCTCTATCATTTCCTCTTTCCAGGGCATCACTCTTCCCTTTATACACATTTACAATTAAACTCTTCAGCCAATAATCTGGGACAACACACTCATAAATAATCCTATTTATCAGGCCAGTGACTAACCTCACTCCTATATCTCCTGAGGCCTTGAACATTTCGGCAGTCAACCCAGACACACCTGCTGTCTTCCCCACCTCCATCCTGCCTATTGCCTCACACACAGTAGCAGCATCAATGAAAGGCCAAGGGCCAAACACTGGATCTGCTGGCTCCAAACTTTCCCTGTCCTAGTCAAACTCCTCATTCAACAACCAGCTATAAAAGTCTCTTCACGCATCTTTAATATCCTCACTGTTCACCACTACCCTTCCTTCATCATTCTTCACACACTGCTCACCTATAATAAACTGATTATCCCTCTTCATCTGATTTGCCACCTTAAATATCATATTTTTTCTTTCCCCATGATTCAGGTTATCAAGTAAAAGTCTCTGTGACTCAGACTTCGCCCAGTATAACTCTCTTCTGAAATGACTGGCAGGAAATCTAGACAATACATAATAAATTAGATAGTTCCAGGTGAATGTAAATATCACTTAGGTTTCTCCCTTCCTTTCTTATATGTATTTTTATTATGAGAGCAGGTCATACGGCATATTTCAAGGGGAAATAAACAAGGAAAATTAGCGAACGAGTGCACGTGACGTGTTGCCAGGTGGTAATTAGCCATTCCAGGTGTATGGCAGTATCAATTACCTTTTCTCTTTCTTTTATATATTATTTTGTATAAGAATAGGGCAAAGGGCACATTTCAATGGATAAAATGAGTGGAAAAATCCGTCCAGCATTTGTGTAGCGCAACGCAGCTGGTCAGGCAGGAGGAGAAGGTAATGGAGGGTAGGTAAGGAGGGGGGGAGTCAAGGACAGGAGAAAATTGGCTAAATTGTCAACAGTGGATGGGAGTACAGGTGACACTAGCAGAACTGAGTATAGTTGGACACTGGTAGTACTGATAGATGATACAATCCACCACCTGAAAGCCCGGGCGAATTCAAAATAACACAGAATCACAAAAGTGACGCCCCGTGGTATGGTCCCTTGCTCGCGAGTGTCACGAAAGTGACTCCCTACGGTTAAAGGGTTAAAGGTGTTAGAAAACTGTAAAAGATGGATACAGATTGGATACAGAAGATCTGTTTGTATATAATGATGGAAGGAGAAGATGACATGAATATAAAGTGAAGACAAGTAGTTGCTGAATGATATGAAATTTCTTTTCCCAAATAGAAATATAGGCATCTGAAACACTCTGGAAAAGGAAGTGGTGCAAGCAAAAAGAATCCACATGTTCAAAAGTAGATTGGATAATTTAAGATGTGGAGCCAGGACAACACAAGCTTAGTTCAAATCTCACAGTATTTGTAGATAAAGAGACAGGAAATCAGTGTGGCTTAAATCCTGTATAGTGATACTGTACCACAAATTGTACACACACATATGGGGTAGGTGGCAGAAGCAAAAAATATATATGCTTTTAAATCTAGACTGGATATAAAGTACTCTTTAAAAAGACAGGACATAACCATTGCTTAAATCCTGTATAATGGAGTGCTTTGGGGCCGCCATTGAATTGGTCGAGCCTGCCACTGACAGTGAACAGTCGCACTCTCATGAATCATTAATAATATATTTTTGTGTGGACTTATGATTCAAATTAATGTTTGTAATGTTTAGAGGAATTATTTTTTTCTCAAATAATTGAGAAGAAATGAAGGGAAACTACTTATTATTTTCATAGTAATATATAAAAAATATTTATCCAGCTAGACTAGCATCAGATGAACCCCAAGATCCTCATTTATTTTGCATTAGTAGTCTTTTATTGTACTGAAAGAGGTGGAGTTACATTACTCACTATTGGCTGGAACGAAATACTTTGTAATTGCCCTCTTCAAGTCGATTACTAGCCAATATAAGTAAAAAATTGGTACAACGCTCATAACATCCCAAATATCCAAGTGGCGCATGCGCATTGAAGGTACAGTCCCAGGGACAAGATAGACTCTGCTTTTGTTTACTAATATTGCGGCACCCAAGATTTTGTAATATTCACATTTGAGGACATCAAGATAATTTCAGAAAGGCTGTCTTAGATAAATATTTTTACAGATCAGCTTCTAACTAACTGCTCTATGCTGCAAGATATTACCAAATTCTTCTGTTACTGTGCTTTCATTTCACCAAAGATTTTGTGTGCATGTGGGACAAGAGGGATGTTGTTGATAGTGAGGTGTGAGTTATGACTGTGTTCTACCATAAAAGAGGCCATTCTGAGTCTTTTTGTAGTACACCAGTCATGAAGTGTGTGTGGGAGTGTTAAGTCATCTGGATAGGAAGCAGTGTGTACTTTGTGAGTGAAAGTGAAAAGCACACACACACACACACACACACACACACACACACACACACACACACATATATATATATATATATATATATATATATATATATATATATATATATAGTTTTCTATACAGTAGAACCTCTTTGGTCCGGACCCCTTTAATCCAGATTTCTGTTAATCCGGAGAAAATTTAAAAATAATAAGCTCCAAAAATATGTCGAAAGTAATTCTAAAGTCATTTTCAGTATCGGCGCGGAAAGCGATCGTCATTCGTTTAGTCTCAGATCACGCTAGGTCGCAACATGGGCGCCTGTTTAAACACACACTAGCATTCGTTCCATCAACTAGTTCACCATCCATTTATATTTTTACACTGTATTTCAAAAGTTAATCCTCCTTACCATGCCCCTTAATGCAAGTGTAGCTTCTGTAATGAATAAAGGTGTTAAAAGGAGGAGTTTGCTTACAAAAAAATGGGTCAGAATATTCTGCAGTGTTTAGTGATTACTGTAGGTTATTTTTTGTACTTAAATGTGCTTTACTTGTACATCAAACATTAGCTTCTTGCCCATATGGGTGTTATCAATATGCCAAAGATGACAATGTATTTTTTGCCTACATAAGTTTTATTTTTATTCCAAATATTACAGTTAATTAATTAATTTATTTTTTTGCCTACACGGGCCTTAGTCACTTACTACAATTTAAAATGTAGGCTAGTTTCTTGTCATGGCCTTACCTGTAAATTATGCAATACAAAACTATCGTACAGGATTAGTTTTGTTATTTTAGTACCGGTATCCTTTCATCTTTTGCAGTTACGTAGGGTTGACATATGCCACATATGTTAATAATTAACAAACATACCATATATAGATAGAGTTTGGTATGAACTGGAGATTACCATGATGGTCCGGACAATCTGCTAATTCAGACAACCCTTCCCCCCGAATGAGAGAGGTTCTACTGTATATACTTATTATAGAGAATATATTCTATTCTGGAGTGATTAGCCACTTTGAGAAATATATACATACTGTATATGACACTATATTATCCAAATTGTTTATTTTGTAATTTCATCATTCATAATCTGAGGAAATTGAAGGCCACCCCTATTAATGCACAGGGGAACACAACAGTACGATCCTGATTCTCAGCATGCGTCCTCTCGACTTCAGTCCAGCCTTCCGACCTCTCTCATGAGCAGGCAAAAAATGACTGTTGACCGTTCCTGGATTTGGGACGGTTTGTCGAAATCGTTGACTGAAGGCGAATTTAGGCATTAATAAATTTAAGTTAGCAAATCGTCTCAGAGGAGGAAAATATGACTTTCCTCATTGAAACCATATATTAAGAGATACAAATCTACTCATTTCTAAAGAATTAACATAGAAAACATTAAATTATAAGGGATGAATGAGCTGACTAGTTGCTAGACTTGCCAGATTAGAATATTTTTATCTTTTTGTATGACTCATACAAATGAATAAGCTCTTGTTGTGTGTATTCATTGGAGAGTGTAAGTGGTTTTGTAAGTAGGAATGACATTAATCCTATCACAAGTGCACACAAACAAATGCAGCATATGATTCATGAGCATGCATGTCCTACGACGTCTGTGGCAGGCTCGACCATGACGATTGTCAATTGTCTTCCACCCACAAAGCACCCCATTGTATAACTGTGCACACACACACACACACACACACACACACACACAAATGGAGTGAACAGTTATGCAAGTCTGTTTGCTGATGATGTAAAGATCTTGAGGAAGATAGAGGTTGAGGAGGATTGTAAAATACTGCAGGAGGATTTGGATAGGATACACAATTGGAGCCGGACGTGGGAAATGAAATTTAATGTAAAGAAATGTAAAATATTGGAAATGGGTAAAAGTACCAGGAGACCATCACTGAATTATTTTTTGGGCAATGAATTAATCACAAAAAGGAGAGAAGAAAAAGATTTGGGAGTGCTGGTCCAAGATAGTTTGTCACCAGAAAAGCACATTAACAAGATAGTTGGAGAGACTTATAAACTCTTGACTAACAAAAGAGTAGCATTTCATTATATGGATGAGGAAATGATGAAAGAATTGATAGTGGCCATGATCCGCCCCAGGTTAGAATATGCAGTGGTAGTGTGGTCCCCACACAAAAAGAAAGATATAAACAAGATTGAGAGAATACAAAGAACAGCAACCAAGATGGTCCCCAGTCTGACAGACCTGTCATACAGAGAGAGGCTGGAAAAACTGGATTTGCCTTCCTTAGAGGAAAGGAGAAAGAGGGGAGACATGATTGAAGTGTTCAGGACCATGGTGGGAGTAGATAAAATTGACAAAGAAGATCTGTTTGTATGGGATAAGAGAGCAACAAGAGGACATGGAATGAAATTGAAAAAGTCAAGCTGCTTGAAGGATATCAAGAAATATAGCTTTCCTTACAGAAGTATAGACTTATGGAATAGCCTGAACAAAGAGATCGTCCAGTCTAAAAACTTAAACGAGTTTAAAGTTAAATTCGACTTATTGAGAAACAGCGACGGAAACCCACGAGCATAGTACATTCCGTGTATATCACAATTAGGTATATTAGGTAAATACTTAAATATTTGGAACGACTTAGACAAAAAGGTGGTGCATGAGAAAAACATTCATGTGTGTAAAGGTAGACTTGATAAATGTGGATATGGAGACAGGACAACACGAGCATTGCTCAATTCCTGTATACTACAAATAGGTAAATACAGCGGACCAGCCAGAGCAAACGGACGTGTCTCATCTGCCTCTCAACCACCGCAGCAAACCTTAAGTAGTTTTCAGGAATTATGTTTGTCCTGTCTCCTTTAGTCTTGTCTGAAGTTTAAAGCACTGTAAGTTAATACAGTCTACCAAAAATTTAAAGAGCTATTATCAGTAAGTATATACTCATAACTAGGTCTTTTTCCACTTACTGCCTTTCTAGGAAATGGCTTTTTTTTTCTTTTTTTTTTTTTCCCCCAAGTCTGGTTGCAGTTGTACACCTTATCCAAATCGTTTATCAGCTCCTTACAACTGTCTCCATTCTGGATTCAGTTAATAATTTTTGCATCATCTTCAAACATAATCATAAAGCTGCTTAAGCCTTTTGGCATGTTACAGTAGCTGCTCGAATTTCAACGGTCTAGAATTCGATGAATCAAGTTTCGATGTATTTTGGCGTGGTCTGCTTACCACACGTTTCGATGCAAATTTGCGCATTTCGATGCTCTCAGGGCCAGACTTCAACCAAAACAAGCAAAGATGTTATTTTTGATGCAAGCCAAAATGCTAGAAGTGAAGGAAAATTATAAGAAAAATTATGAGCCTAACCTAATATTGTATGTAACATGTGCTCTTAGGGCCAGACTCCAACCGAAACAAGCAAAGGTAATATTTTTGATGCGAACCAAAATTCCAGAAGTGAGGGAAAATTATAAGAAAAAGTATGAGCCTAACCTAATATCATATGTGACATGTGTCAAGAAGAGAATGAAAATCAACATCATTGATTCATATGTGGGGCACACGATGATAGGGTTCCGAAACAATTCACCGTCAAGTCAATTTGCCATCAGATAATTTCCTGTCAAAACATGGACGATTTCCCGTCAGGACAATTCGCACCCTGGACTATTCCCGGTCATTCTATAAATATACTTACAGTATTATTAACTAATCAGTACAGTAATCCCCGTAATATCTGGACGCCCAATTTCCGGACATCCCCAATTACACTGGTTTACAAAAAATTTGAGGCAAGCATGAAATTAGGTATTCTAACCTAATTTTGGGGTGCTGATTTCAGATTCGAAATCTGTTTTCACTCATCACCTCTAGTTTTTGAGATATACCTGTATACATGTATGTACATGTATACATATAGGCCTAGATCCAAAATATTCGCCAAAAATCCATTTACCGTCCTATTTTTTTGGAACTTGGTTTAAAACGCACACCACAACAAGCTCAAACATGTCAAGCACTACACGCAGAAGGACTGTGGGTCTAAGAGCACTTTCGTGCCTGGGAAACACAGTGCCCAAGAAAATCCTCTGGTGGACATGAACAAGATGCTTCTTCCCCCTCTCCATATCAAGCTTGGCCTTATGAAGAATTTCATGAAGGCCATGGACAAGGATGGCACTGCCTTCCAACACCTGTGCACTCTGTTCCCAGCTCTCAGTTCTGCAAAGCTCAAGGAGGGCATCTTCATTGGACCTCAGATCCGGGAGGTGGTGAATGATGAGGTATTCGAGGGGAATCTCACCTTGAAGGAATTGAGAGCATGGGAAGCATTTAAGGTAGTCTGCCATGGCTTCCTTGGTAACACACGGGCACTAGATTACCAAGAGTGTGTCAAGAAGTTGTTGCAGGCTTATCAGGATATGGGGTGCCAAATGTCTCTCAAGATTCACTTTCTCCACTCCCACTGCAACTTCTTCCCCTAGAACCTCGGAGCAGCAAGTGACGAACATGGGGAAAGGTTCCAACAAGATATTACTAAGATGGAGAGCAACTACCAAAGCAAGTGGAACCCCAGCATGATGGGGGACATCTGCTGGATGCTCCTGCGCGACATGCCGGAGGCAAAGTATACCAGATCGTCCAAAAAAAACTCACTTCTGACTGTCTGTAGTACTATGGTGTGTATATATGCTTATATCCAAGTAATGGTAATATTTAGTTCTGTCAGTGTTCTGTGTCTGTTTTGTTTCGTTCTATAATATGCCATTTTAATAAATGAAATAAACTCATTATATTATAATATATCTATCTATTGCCAGACGCCTCAATCCCGTTTGGGGTGGCCACAAACAAATTGCCTCCAAGTCGCCCTGTCCCCCACCATTTCACTGCCCTGCTCCCAACTCACACCCCCCTCTCTCATATACCTCTCCACCCCATCCCTCCATCTCATCCTCGACCTCCCCCTCCCTCTTCCCCCCTCCACCTCACTCACATACACTCTCTTCGTCAGTCTTTCACCCTCCGTCCTCTCCACATGCATTATAATAAAAAAGGGATATGTGAAAGCAAAAAAACTAGAAGTGACAGAGCAAAACTGTTTAGAAATTTGAATTAAGCATATCAGAATTAGTCAAAAACACCTATTCAGATGCTTGCCTCCTTTTTTTTTTTTTTTTTTTTTTTTTTTTTTTTTTTTTTTGGTAAACGAGTGTTACCGGACATTTTCGTCCCAGGATCCAATATTCCCAAAATGGGCCAAAAACCGCAAAAAATTTTGAAAAAAATCCGACTTTTTCCCGCCCATAATTTGAGCTTGGCGCGGTCCAGCTGTGTTTTGGTGCGTCGTTCCGCTGACGTCCGCTAGAGCGCCCCTGCATCCTCCCCACTTACCGCCCGTCTGTCGTTGTGTGTGCACGCTTGTCGTCATGGCCGCCCACGTGCTTGCTGTTGTGGTGGTGCCTTACCTGCTGCAGGCTCTCCTGCTGCTCTCGTGCCTCTTCTTCGTGTGTGTGATGATGGCCCCACCGCCTGAGAAGAAGAGAGTGGTTTTGACTCTGGAGAAGAAGAGGGAGATATTGAACAAGGTGGATGTGGGATGTTCTTCCTCACGCATCCTTCGTGAATTCAACCTGGCCCGATCTACTTTGTTTGATATCAAGAGATCCCGAGACAAACACATGCAGTACACGGTTGACTTCTTGTCGAAAAGCAAACGGAACGTGGAGAGGAAGGTGATGTTTACTCCCAAGTATGCAGAAGTCGACCGCTCCACGTTGATTTGGTATCGACAGCAACGTGCTGGTGGTGTGATGGTGCGTGGCACGGAGCTGAAGGCTGCTGCTGAGAAGTTCGCAAGGCTTCACGACGCTCAAGACTTCAAGGCATCTAAAGGTTGGCTCTTCGCGTTCAAGTTACGACATGGCCTTACCAACCATAAGTCTCATGGCGAAGCTTTGGATGCCAACGAGGTTGGAGTAGACGAGTTTCGGCACAAGGTGAAGCGCTTGATCAACAGGGAGGACCTCACTCAAGGTCAAGTCTACAGCACCGATGAAACTGGTTTATTTTATCACTCTTCGCCTACGAACACTCTAGCCGAGGAGACGGAGAAGCGTGTACCTGGCCGCAAGCTCTGCAAGCAATGGATATCTGCATTGTGTTGTGCCAATGCTGATGGCATGCACCGGCTTAAGCCTGTTACTGTTGGCTGTGCAAAGCAGCCTCAGTGTCTTCGTGGGGTGATAGATGTCCTTCCTGTCGTCTGGTACCATTCCTTGAAGGCATGGTTCACTGCCCACATCTTCAAAGACTGGTTCCACCGCCATTTCGTCGAGGAGGTTATCCATTACCAGTCGGAGAAACTGGGAATCCCACGCGACCAGGTAAAGGCCCTCCTTCTCCTCGACAATGCACCTGCTCACCCATGCGACAAGGACTTGGTGGCTGAGAATGGCCACATTAGGTGCATGTTTCTGCCACCTAATGCTAATGCTCTCATCCAACCAATGGACCAAGGAGTGATCGTGGCAACAAAGAGGCTGTACCGATGGAAGTTCCTGAACAAAGTGATGGTTGTTCTCGAGGACGAGGACGAGCGCAGGGAGGGACTTGACACACGAGGCCAGCTGACTTTGGAAAACCTTTGCCGCTACAACATCAAGTCTGCCTTCTACAACTGGGCCAGTGCATGGAAGGAAATCCCTGTCAAGACTATAGAGAATGGTTGGTCTCATCTGCTTTTCGGAACGGATTTGGAGCACGATTTCCTAGGTTTTGATGTGGATGACTTCCATGCACGTCTAAGTGCGCATGGTTACGATGTTGATGTGGACGAAGTACGTGAGTGGTTGGATGACAACGAGAGCGATCCTGGGTATCAGACTATGTCTGATATCGAGATTGCATCTCCAGTTGCAGGTGTCAGTACCCAGCTTGATGATTCCGTTGAGGACGGCGACGATGATGCGGACTCCTCTCAGCGTGACACTACTCCAACCATCCCCAAGCAGAGCACACTCCGGTAACACCTAGAATTCGTTCTGGACTACCTGGAGCACCCGGACTGCGACAGGGAGATGGGGCCCTTGGGACTTGTGGAGGAAGTGCGCACTTTCAGGCAGCACATCATTAATCGTCAAAATCGTCGTTCCTTGCGCCAATCAATCATTGACAGCTTTTTCAGGCCCGTGACCCCCGCTGTGCCCAGCCCTGGCTCCACTCCATTGCCTCCCCAAGACAGACCCTCATGCTCTGAGCCACAGCCCAGCACATCAGGCACGGTGGAGTCACCACTCGACATGAGTTTGCGCCTCTCTTTAGAGTCGTCTGCAGTGGGTACTCCATCACCACGACCCAGCGACGCACCCCTAGGTCACCTGCAAGAGCTACTGTCAGACTCTGACAGTGATTAAACGCCTAGAACTTCTCCACTAGACCACACGGGAATTTGCAGTGTTGTGCAGTGAAAAAAAACAGTGCATAGTGTTAAGGAATTAGAATTCTGAGTGAAAAGACAAAGATTTAACTGACTTTCAATGTAACGTAAATTAACTAGAGTGTGTTATGTTTAGAAAATGGTTTTATGAGTGGAAAGACTTTAAGTGCAGAGTGCAACTCTTATTTCATGAAGGTACAATGGAGCGCAAGTAAGACGAGTGCGCAGTGTTAAGAGAATGGAATTCTGAGTGCAAATGACTAAGTTCAGTGCAAGACTTCATGAACAGTGTACTGCAAGTGCTTCAGGAACTCCTTCTTACTGTCAGAGTCTGAGAGGAGGCAGGTTATTCATCGAGATGGCCAGGGACTTGCTCTAAGCACCCAGAATGTTTCATATTGTACTGTATTTTCCATACTTACCTCTAACACCTCATTTCACTCTTTTATGTCCCTTATTGGTGTGAATATGGTCTTAGGTGCAATGCATGTGCAGTAAGGAGGTGTTTTTCTGAGTTAGGCTAGGTTAGGGTCCATAACTACCAGTCCAGGAGCCAGGGACTTGTTTTAAGTACCCAGAATGTTTAATATTGTATAAACTCACCTCTAAAACCTCATTTTATGGTTCTTTTGCATTTATTTCAGCCTTTTATGTCCCTTATTGGTCTGATTTGGGTCTTAAGTAGGTGCAATGCATGTACAGAGGGAGTTGTATAGGTGTTTTTCTGAGTTAGGGTCCATAAGTACAAGTCCAGGAGGCTGGGGCCCACTATCCGGACAGGACCACTTTCCGGACGTGCCTTTGGCTCTATTACATTGGATATTGGGGGGATTACTGTACTTTAATAACTCGAAGATATAACAAGAGAAATTAAAGGAAAAGAATCAATAATAGAAATACTAAAACAAAATTAATTACAGGTTGTAGCAAATACAGTAGGCAGAATACTGAAACGAAGAGAAGTACAGTAATTATGAATATAAGGAGCAACATAGAAATGAACAATAGAGACTGAGAGAGAGAGAAAAAAAAAGAAAGTCATGTTGTTTAAGGACAGGAGCTCCCGGATGGGGGTAGGCACCAACAACAAAAAGCCATGTGCAAGGTGATGTTCTGTTGTCGGCGGCCATCTTGCGACTGTCTTGCCAGCAGCCAGCCCTCTACAGCCAGGTGCTGCACTTTCAGTCTGTACCTTCCATGTGTGGACAGCACTTCACTGTAGTTTAGTTGTATGTATTTTCTTTGTATTTTCGTCGTAACTTACCTGTTTCAAGATGGCAAGCAGGAGTGGTTCTTCAGGTAGCAGTGATAATGGACAAGAGCAGCCTGGCATCTCTAAATCTTCGCAGCCAAAGGAGAAATGGCAATACAGGAAAGGGCAGAAATACACCAAGTATACAGTACAGCTGCTGACAGTATTTTGTGTGTGTGTGTGTGTGTGTGTGTGTGTGTGTGTGTGTATTTACCTATTTGTAGTATACACGAATTGAGCAATGCTCGTGTTGTCCTGTCTCCATATCCACATTTATCAAGTCTACCTTTACACATATGAATGTTTTTCTCATGCACCACCTCTTTGTCGTAAGTCGTTCCAATATTTAAGTGTTTATACCTAATTGTAATATACACAGAATGTACTATGCTCGTGGGTTCCCATCGCTGTTTCTCAATAAGTCAAATTTGGCTTTAAACTCGTTTAAGTATTTAGACTGGACAATCTCTTTGTCCAGGCTATTCCATAAGTCTATACTTCTGTAAGGAAAGCTATATTTCTTGATATCCTTCAAGCAGCTTGACTTTTTCAATTTCATTCCGTGTCCTCTTGTTGCTCTCTTATCCCATACAAACAGATCTTCTTTGTCAATTTTATCTACTCCCACCATGGTCCTGAACACTTCAATCATGTCTCCCCTCTTTCTCCTTTCCTCTAAGGAAGGCAAATCCAGTTTTTCCAGCCTCTCTCTGTATGACAGGTCTGTCAGACTGGGGACCATCTTGGTTGCTGTTCTTTGTATTCTCTCAATCTTGTTTATATCTTTCTTTTTGTGTGGAGACCACACTACCACTGCATATTCTAACCTGGGGCGGATCATTGCCACTATCAATTTTTTCATCATTTCCTCATCCATATAATGAAAAGCTACTCTTATGTTAGTCAAGAGTTTATAAGTCTCTCCAACTATCTTGTTAATGTGCTTTTCTGGTGACAAACTATCTTGGACCAGCACTCCCAAATCTTTCTCTTCTCTCCTTTTTGTGATTAATTCATTACCCAAAAAATAATTCAGTGATGGCTTCCTGGTACTTTTACCTATTTCCAATATTTTACATTTCTTTACATTAAATTTCATTTCCACACGTCCGGCTCCAATTGTGTATCCTATCCAAATCCTCCTGCAGTATTTTACAATCCTCCTCAACCTCTACCTTCCTCAAGATCTTTACATCATCAGCAAACAGACTTGCATAACTGTTCACTCCATCTACCATATCATTTACGTAAATCAGGAACATTACTGGCGCCAAAACCGAGCCTTGAGGGACTCCACTTGTTACTTCCCTCCATCCAGACATCCTGTCCTTTATTACTGTCCTCATTTGTCTGTCTCTCAAAAAGTCTCTCATCCATTCCAGAAATTTCCCCTTCAGTCCTCCTATATATTCTAGTTTCCACATTAGTCTTTTATGAGGTACCTTGTCAAAGGCCTTCTCTAAGTCTAAGTACACACAATCCACCCAACCATCTCTCTCCTGTACCACGTCAATTGCTCTTGAGTAAAAGGTCAACAAGTTAGAAACACATGACCTTCCACTTCTGAATCCAAACTGACATTCAGCCAAAATATTCATCTCTTCCAGATATTTTATCCATCTGTCTTTCAGGATTCTCTCACACAATTTTGCGACGATGCTGGTTAGAAACACTGGTCTATAATTCAGGGGTTCTTCCCTGTTTCCTCCCTTGTAAATTGGTACCACATTTGCCCTCTTCCATTCTTGTGGCACTTTCCCCTCTTCCAGTGAGCATACGATTAAACTGTGAATTTTATCCGCCAGTTGTTCTCTGCATTCCTTCAGTACCCAATTAGAAATTCAATCAGGTCCTGGGGCTTTCCTTACATCTTGATTTTCCAGTAATTAATACACTTCCTGTACCTCCACTTTTATATCTTTTATCACAGGAACATTTCTAATCACTCCTTCCCCTTCCACAAGCTCCTTTTCTTTAGTGAAAACTGACTGGAAACATTAGTTCATTATTTCTGCTTGCATTGCCGCATCCTTAAAGACCTCTCCATCTACTTGTGATTCCTTCCTTTTGTTTCAGTTTGCCATTAACAAATCTATAGAACAGTTTGGGTTCATCCTTGCATTTGTCTATTATACCTTTTTCAAAATTCCTTTCTTCTTCTCTACGTATTCTTGTGTATTCATTTCTTGTTCTTTTATATTCTTCCTTTGTTCTGTTGTTATCTCTCTTTCTCCAATTGTTCCATGCCTTATCTCTCGCTTTTTTTGCTCTCATACACCTTCTATTAAACCACTCCTTTTTCCTGTTTTCGTTCCCTCTTACTCTTGGTACAAATTTTTCCACTCCCAAATTATAGAGGTCTAGAAAGATATCCCACATCTTCTGTATCTCTTTTGTTTCTCTGAATTTTCTCCAATCCGCATTTTCAAAAAAGTTTCTCAATCCTGTAAAATTTGCTTTCCCAAAGTTGTATCTTCCCTGTCTGTGAAGCTCATCTCTTGGCTCGACGTTCCCTATTAACATCTGGAACTCAATGACCACATGATCACTTTTTCCTAAAGGACAGAGATATTTCAATGATTCTGTTACATCGGGTTCTTTGGTGAACAGTAAATCTAACCTTGCTGGTGTGTCCTCACCTCGAAACCGTGTCTCTTCTTTGACCCACTGCGTCATCACATTATTCATTATTATATTTAATAACATAGTGCCCCACGAATCCTCGCCGCCTCCCAAGTACCATTCCTCCCAGTTCACCTCTTTACAGTTAAAGTCACCCACTAAAATTATATTGTTGCTTTTCTCAACTATTTTTTGCAAATAGATAGCCATATCTGTCAACATATCATGGTATTCGTCATCCTTCCATGCTCTCGTCTTTGGGGGAACATACAGTACCGCCATATCTCTCTTAACATTCTCTCCAGTTTCTAATTTCATATACAGTATATCACTTCAGCCCTGCCTTCTCCCATTTCCACAGTATCTACATTTATGTTGTTCTTCACTGCTATCATCACTCCTCCTCCCTTTTTTTCTTTTCTGTCTTTTCTCCACAGTTTGTATTTACCATCTCCCAAATGAACATCAATATCTTCTCTTAATTTGGTCTCTACAAAGCACATGACATCAGGTTCATGTTCTCTCAAGAAATCGTTAATTTCGATCCTTGTCGATATGAAACCATCAACATTAGTATATATCACCTTCAAATTATTTTTGACGTTTTTAATACCCTCTTCTCTCCTACTCTCTATCCGTAAAACTTCCTCAACTTCTGATCTTTCACAGCCATCCCCCTTAGTTTCCTTCACTTCTATTTCGTTAAATACCACTTCCTTACTTTCATATCCAATACTCTCCAAAAAAAAGTACAGTAATCCCTCTAATATCCGGACGCCCAATAACCGAACATCCCCACTAACCGAACCTTATCGTCCTGGGATCAAACATTCCCAAAATGGTCCGAAAATCCAAAAAAATTGGGAAAAAAAAATCGATTTTTTGCCGTCCGTAATTTGAACTTGCCGCGCGCGCCGCGTGAGAGCATTGTTTTGGTTCGTCATTCCTCCGACGTCCGATAGAGCGCCGCTGCATCCTCCCCACTTCCCGCCTGTCTCTCACCGCGACAAGACCTACGCTCTTCGCCATGGCTTGGGAAAAGTTAATGTGCAACACTTAAATTTAATGGAACATTATTTGGACTAAAGTGAACACTGTGAAAAGAACGGACTTCTGTGTGTTAGTGACTAAGTTCAGTGCAAGACTTCAGGAAGAGTGTAGTGCAAGTGCTTCAGGAAATCGTTCTTACTGTCAGAGTCCGAGAGGAGGCGGTTATTCATCGAGGTGGCCAGGGACTTGCTGTAAGTAGCCAAAATGTTTCATGTTGTACTATTTTCCATACTATATTTACCAGAATGTTTCATATTGTATTTTTTCCCATACTATACTTACCAGAAAGTGTCATACTGTACTTCTTTCCATACTAAACTTACCTCATTGCATGTGCAGTAGGAATGTGTTTTTCAGAGTTCGGTTAGGTTCGGTTAGGTTAGGTTCGGTTAGAGTCCATAAGTACCAGAATGTTTATTAATGTATGAACATACTTCTAAACCCACATTTTATGTGTCTATTGCATTTATTTCAGTCATTTATGTGCCTTATTGGTGTGATTTGGGTGTTAAATAGGTGCTATGCATGTCCGGAGGGAGTTGTATAGGTGTTTCTCTGTGTTAGGGTCCGTAAGTACAAGTCCATAAGCTGGGGCCCAATATCCGGACAAAACCAATATCCGAACCTACTGATGGCTCTATTGATCCGGATATTGGAGTGATTACTGTATTACATTCTTCCTCTGTCCTCTTATCATTTTTTCCCTTTGCTTCTTCCTTTAATGATTTTAAAACTTCTCTTTCTTCTTCATTCAGATCTTTTCTTATTATAATATTTTCCATCCCCGCCTCTTTGCTTAATTTCCAGGTCACTTTAAGTATCTCATTTATTACACTTTCTTATGTAAACTTTACTCTCACTGCTCTTGTTTCCCCTTTCTTGTAAGGCCCTATCCTCCTTACTTCCTCAATTTCTTTTACCCACTTGTCTCCTTCGGGGTCAGTCTTGCCTAATATTCCTCTCACCAGGTTCATGTCTCTCTCGAGTCTTATGAACCTAACCTTTTCTTCCTCTTCCCTGTTTCCAAATATTACCACACATCTGTTCCTTTCTACAGTTTCTCTCACTACTTTCTCTTTTTTCTTCAGTATTTTCGCTACATTTTCTTCCATTTTTTTCTTGTTCATTTCCCTTTCTTCTTGGATGATCTCTCTTAAGCTGACCACTTCTTTCTGTTCTTCTTCTACATGTGCCCACTTTGCCTTATGCTCTTCTAATACATTACTCACCTTCTCCGTTTTATTAGTACTCTCTTCTAGTTTCCTCCTCAATTCAACATTTTCCCACTTCAAATTCCTAATCTCTTCATTCGCTGTTTCATTGGATTGGATCAGACTCTGTATGGTACTATCCGTATTTTCAGACACATCTTTTATCACTAGATTCTCTACTTTCTTTTCAAGTTCACTAATCCTCATAATTAATGTTTTAACCAGGTCCATGACATTGGTATTTGTATCAAATCCTTGAAATTCGAGTCCCTCATTGTTTACATTTTCGGCCATGTTTAATGTAAAGTACCAAAACAGCTGTTACCGAAAAAACTACAAACATTCATGTATACTCTAGCCAATAAATCTTTACATTTTTGGTAGTCTATTAACTTTCATTATTTTAAATTTAAGACAAGACCTTAGGAGACAGGACAGACAAAATTCCTGAAACTACTTAAGGTTAGGAGCGATGGCTGGGACGTCTGCTCTCTCCGGCTGTTCGTGTGTGTGTGTGTGTGTGTGTGTGTCCGACTCTACGCATAGGCTTCACAGCCTGCTTTCAAGGTCCAGTAGTCCTCCTATGTATGCACACCTCTACATGTCACCACATCGGCGCTAACTCCCACTGTCCGTACTGAATACATGCTAGGGCTGTTTCATACATGACTGGTGTATTGGTATTAGCGGGAGTATTTTTATGACGTGTTGGCGGGTCTTTTGGTAGATCAATAAAGTCTGTCTATCTATCTGTCTATCTATCTATTGCCAGACACCATAATCCCGTAAGGGGTGGCCATTTGTCTTTGAGTTATTTGTTTTACGGGGAGGGGCACTAACCCTCCACCAACCCACTTGTTGACACGTAGGGAGCACTATGACTTTTATGAAATTCAAATCCTTAAACTGTTCCTTGTCCCAGTGGGATTTGAACCCGGGTCCATTAGGACTGCAGGCCTCTCTACTGATTGAGCCATAGCAATTCAATGCAGAACTGCAGGTACTTAGCCACAATTATAGTTCACAAAGTTGACAGGGGGTGTGGGCAATAAATCATGATTTTACGTAGTTAGGTTCGGAGGCCCCGGACCCAAACTAACTTTTCCCATAAGAAGTTCAGTTTAAATTTCATTCATTCATTCATTCATTCATTGCTAGACGCCATGTATCCCACACGGGGTGGCCAAGGGCTTCGAGTTAATTGTTTTACAGGGAGGGGCACTAATCCTCCACCAACCCCACTTGACACGTAGGGATGCCAACAGCATCTGGTGTTCCCAGGTGGTCACCCATCCAAGTACTAACCAGACCCAACGTTGCTTAACTTCGCTGATTGGACGGGAAGCGATGTACTCAACGTGGTATGGCCGTTTGAATTTCGCAGTGATTTTTAGGTACCCATGCCTATCAAAATTCGAGAAACCACTGTATTTACATACAACAGAGAGATATTAAGAGCCAAAACTGAACCTTATGGCACTCCATTAATCACACTTTTGCATTGAGAATACTGATTGTGTATAACTGTTCACATTTGTCTTTCCACAACGTAAGTAACTATCCATTTTTGCTGTTTTCCATTCACTCCTCCATTAGTTTTTAATTTGGTTGGTTTGTGAGAGGGAGATAGGCAAGGTGTTTGACAGTTATACAGAAAGAGGACGTTAATAATGAAAGAAAAACATTTGGGAGCAGAATGCTAATTGCCTGCCAGAATATGCTGTTGGCCAAGTCCAATATTTTGGCCATATGTTGGTACCCTGAAGGTTTCATGCCGATAGCTCAAGCCATTCATGAGATATAATGGTGCTAAAGGCAGACAGTAAAGACTGTTGACCTTTGGCAGCCATTTTAGTAATCTTGACCCTGAGTGCCCATTTTTGAACTCAGCCAAGATTTTGACAATATCTTGATATCTTGAAGGTTTCATATTGATGGCTCAAGCTGTTGAGATACAGGCAAACCCTAGTTTAAAGATGCAATTGGTTAAATAAAAACCCATCACTGGTCAAGGTATTGTATCTCGAGCCTTGATAGATTTAACATGTAAAGTATTTGGTATGGATGCGTCATTGAACTTTGGTTCCCCCCCCCCCCCCAACCAAGTCCTAAACCCACCCAAATGAGTCAAAAAGAAAAAAATTTTAAAGCCAATCTAAATGGCCAGCAGCTGTAAAAGAAGCTAACCTAACCCTAAAACCAGTGCTCTTCTTGCTTGTACCCAGTCAAGGTCACTGGAGAATGTGATATCCAACTCGTATTCAAACTCGGTAGAGAAGAAGCAGCAGCAGTTTATGCAATCCCACCATCAGATTGTCCCGGTACAATTAAATTAACATCTCGTATGCATAATAATAATGTATGAATGACACAGAATCATCCAAGGTGCGAATTGTTTTGACGGGGAATGCGATTGAGATAGTCTTTTCAACAGACCTCCTTTTTGTTGTTTTAGATACTGTTCTGGTTGTTGAACTCCTTTATTTTCTTCTCACTTATTATCCAACATTTATTCAGAAATTCCTTTGTATTTTCAAAGTGTTTTCCCCTAAACAGCAAGAATGTAAATACGGTACATGATTTATCGATCGATGATGCAATCGGGATAGCCTTTTAAATGATCCCTATTTATGTCGTTTCAGCTACTCCTCTGGTTGCTGAGCTTCTTTATTTTCTTCTCTTTTATTTTCCATCATTTATTTAGAAGTTCCTATGTATTTTCAAAGCGTTTTTCCTTGAATAACCCAAATGTAAACACATGATTTATCGATGTCATAGTTTTCATCAATGCATGAAATATTTACTGTTAAGGTTTTCATAATAAAATTATTATTTTGTAGTGGTACTGACTGCATTAAATGGGTCTGAAACATGGAATATGGGTGTAGCAGCGAGGAAGAGTTTGAATGTAATAGAGATGAGGTGTCTGAGGAGTATGTGTGGAGTGACGCATATGGATCGAGTGAGTTACGCGGGAGGTTGTTGATCAAGTTGAGTAGAGAGTGTCGTGATGGTTTAGGCATGTAGAGAAAATGGATGAAGAGCGATTGATGAAAAAGGTAACTGGATTGGATGTGAGAGATGCAAAGCTGAGAGAAAGACCACAAATAGGATGGATGGACTGTATTAAGAGAACATTAGATGCTCAAGGGATATCTGTAGAGTAAGGAAGAGTGGCTGCTTGTGATAGGAATGATTGGAGAGGAATTGTGAGTGAATAAATAGTGATGTGACCCTGAGGAGATATTCTCTTGTATTTGGTCTGATCAGCTTATCAGGTCAGGTACGGATAAGGGTATAGGTCCATTATGATGTAGTAGGGGTAAACCAGCTCTGCTGTTGGGCCCTGCTGCTGATGTCTCTGATTGCACTGCGCAGTTGACCCTTGTGCAGTGTGGTGCGATGAAGATCTCTCTCTTCTCCCCTTGGGGGTAAGATACGAATAAATGTGGAATGTATCGTTCTGTCTTGGCAACCCCCCATTCTTTGGGGGAAGCAGCCTAGGTATATAGATAGTTATATTATAATGTATTCCAAGATTAGGTGGATGTTCAGTGGTCAAGCACGAAATATACCTTGTCTGATGGGCGAGAATCCTTACCTCAAATGACAGTGTCACTCCTTCTGTGACTAAAACACATTAATCTGAGTCTAAAAACAGTTTGTAAATCAACCTAAACACAAAATTTAAATCTAAAATATCATCAAAATTGGTTTTAAAAAATCGAAACCCATCACAAAACCCCAGGTAAGCATACGATAGATGGGGTAGGGTGGTATTTTTACCCCCGTCACCATTCCGGGGTATCACATCTAGGGGTATCGTAAATCTGGGTTTGCCTGTATAATGGTGCTAAAAGTAGGCAGTAAAAACTATTTAACCTCTGGCAGTCATTTTGGTGACCTTGACCTTGATCCCAAGTGCCCATTTTCGAACTTGGCCAAGATTTTGGCCATATCTTGATACCCAGAAGCTTTCATGTTGATAGCTCAAGCTGTTCATGAGATGTAACGGGAACACACACACACACACACATACACACGCACACACACACACACATACACACACACACACACACACACATACACACGCACACACACACACACACACACACACACACACACACACACACACACACACACACACACACGAACAGCTGGAGAGAGCGGACGTCCCAGGCATCGCTCCCAACCTTGAGTAGTTTCAGGAATTTTGTCTGTCCTGTCTCCTAGGGTCTTTCTTTAAATTTAAAATAATGAAAGTTAGTACACTATCAAAAATGTAAAGATTTGTTGGCAATAGTATACATGAATGTTTGTGGCTTATTCGGTAACAGCTGTTTAGGTACTTTACATTAAACATGGCCGAAAATGTAAACAATGAGGGAATGGAATTTCAAGGATTTGATGCTAATACTAATGTCATGGACCTGGTGAAATAATTAATTATGAGGATTAGTGAACTCGAAAAAAAAGTAGAGAATCTAGTGATTAAGGATGTGTCAGGAAATACGGAAACCACCATACAGAGTCTAATCCAATCCAACGAAACAGCCAATGAAGAGATTAGGAATTTGAAGAGGGAAAATGTTGAACTGAGGAGGAAACTTGAAGAGAGTACTAATAAAACGGAGAAGGTGAGTAATGTATTAGAAGAACATAAGGCAAAGTGGGCACAAGTAGAAGAAGAACAGAAAGAAGTGGTCAGCTTAAGAGAGATCATCCAGGAAGAAAGGGAAATGAACAAGAAAGAAATGGAAGAAAATTTAGTGAAAATACTGAAGAAAAAAGAGAAAATAGTGAGAGAAACTGTAGAAAGGAACAGATGTGTGGTAGTATTTGGAAACAGGGAAGAGGAAGAAAAGGTTAGGTTCTCAAGACTCGAGAGAGACACGAACATGGTTAGAGGAATATTAGGCAAGATTGACCCCGAAGGAGACAAGTGGGTAAAAGAAATTTAGGAAGTAAGGAGGATAGGGCCTTATAAGAAAGGGGAAACAAGACCAATGAGAGTCAAGTTTACATCAGAAAGTGTAATAAATGAGATACTTAAAGTGACCTGGAAATTAAGCAAAGAGGCGGGGATGGAAAATATTATAATAAGAAAAGATCTGAATGAAGAAGAAAGAGAAGTTTTAAAATCATTAAAGGAAGAAGTAAAGGAAAAAAATGATAAGAGGACAGAGGAAGAACGTAATACTTTTTTTTGGAGAGTATTGGATATGAAAGTAAGGAAGTGGTATTTAAGGAAATAGAAGTGAAGGAAACTAGGGGGGATGGTTGTGAAAGATCAGAAGTTGAGGAAGTGGTATGGACAGAGAGTAGGAGAGAAGAGGGTATTAATAATGTCAAAAATAATTTGAAGGTGATATATACTAATGTTGATGGTTTCGTATCGACAAAGATCGAAATTAATGATTTCTTGAGAGAACATGAACCTGATGTCATGTGCTTTGTAGAGACCAAATTAAGAGAAGATATTGATGTTCATTTGGGAGATGGTAAATACAAACTGTGGAGAAAAGACAGAAAAGAAAAAAAGGGAGGAGGAGTGATGATAGCAGTGAAAAACAACATAAATGTAGATACTGTGGAAATGGGAGAAGGCAGGGCTGAAGTGATATATATGAAATTAGAAACTGGAGAGAATGTTAAGAGAGATATGGCGGTAGTGTATGTTCCCTCAAAGACGAGAGCATGGAAGGATGACGAATACCATGAGATGTTGTCTGATATGGCTAGCTACTTGCAAAAAATAGTTGAGAAAAGCAATAATATAATTTTGGTAGGTGACTTTAATTGTAAAGAGGTGAACTGGGAGGAATGGTACTCGGGAGGCGGCGAGGATTCGTGGGGCACTATGTTATTAAATATAGTAATGAATAATGTGATGACGCAGTGGGTCAAAGAAGAGACGCGATTTCGAGGTGAGGACACACCAGCAAGGTTAGATTTACTGTTCACCAAAGAACCCGATGTAATAGAATCATTGGAATATCTCTGTCCTTTGGGAAAAAGTGATCACGTGGTCATTGAGTTCCAGATGTTAATAGGAAACGTCGAGCCAAGAGACGAGCTTCATAGACAGGGAAGGTGCAACTTTCGCAAAGCAAATTTTACAGGATTGAGAAAATTTTTTGAAAATGCGGATTGGAGAAAATTCAGAGAAACAAGAGAGATACAGAGGAAGTGGGATATCTTTCTAGACCTCTATAATTTGGGAGTGGAAAAATTTGTACCAAGAGTAAGAGGGAAAGAAAACAGGAAAAAGGAGCGGTTTAATAGAAGGTGTATGATAGCCAAAAAAGAGAGAGATAAGGCGTGGAACAATTGGAGAAAGAGAGGTAAC
The DNA here is from genome assembly GCF_032717465.1 of Coenobita brevimanus. Classification (NCBI taxonomy): domain Eukaryota; kingdom Metazoa; phylum Arthropoda; class Malacostraca; order Decapoda; family Coenobitidae; genus Coenobita; species Coenobita brevimanus. The sequence goes on along the minus strand of NC_137049.1, from coordinate 14,001,562 downwards.
GACAGAACAAAGGAAGAATATAAAAGAACAAGAAACGAATACACAAGAATACGTAGGGAAGAAGAAAGGAATTTTGAAAAAGGTATAATTGACAAATGCAAGGATGAACCCAAACTCTTTTATAGATTTGTTAATGGCAAACTGAAACAAAAGGAAGGAATCACAAGTAGATGGAGAGGTCTTTAAGGATGCGGCAATGCAAGCAGAAATAATGAACAAACGTTTCCAGTCAGTTTTCACTAAAGAAAAGGAGCTTGTGGAAGGGGAGGGAGTGATTAGAAATGTTCCGGTGATGAAAGATATAAAAGTGGAGGTGCTGGAAGTGTATAAATTACTGGAAACTCAAGATGTAAGGAAAGCCCCAGGACCTGATGGAATTTCTAATTGGGTACTGAAGGAATGCAGAGAACAACTGGCGGATAAAATTCACAGCTTAATTGTATGCTCACTGGAAGAGGGGAAAGTGCCACAAGAATGGAAGAGGGCAAATGTGGTACCAATTTACAAGGGAGGAAACAGGGAAGAACCCCTGAATTATAGACCAGTGTCTCTAACCAGCATGGTCGCAAAATTGTGTGAGAGAATCCTGAAAGACAGATGGATAAAATATCTGGAAGAGATGAATATTTTGGCTGAATGTCAGTTTGGACTCAGAAGTGGAAGGTCATGTATTTACCTATTTCTAGTATACAGGAATTGAGCAATGCTCGTGTTGTCCTGTCTCCATATCCACATTTATCAAGTCTACCTCTACACACATGAATATTTTTCTCATGCACCACCTCTTTGTCTAAGTCGTTCCAAATATTTAAGAATATACCTAATTGTGATATACACGGAATGTACTATGCTCGTGGGTTTCCGTCGCTGTTTCTCAATAAGTCGAATTTACCTTTAAACTCGTTTAAGTTTCTAGACTGGACGATCTCTTTGTCCAGGCTATTCCATAAGTCTATACTTCTGTAAGGAAAGCTATATTTCTTGATATCCTTCAAGCAGCTTGACTTTTTCAATTTCATTCCATGTCCTCTTGTTGCTCTCTTATCCCATACAAACAGATCTTCTTTGTCAATTTTATCTACTCCCACCATGGTCCTGAACACCGCAATCATGTCTCCCCTCTTTCTCCTTTCCTCTAACGAAGGCAAATCCAGTTTTTCCAGCCTCTCTCTGTATGACAGGTCTGTCAGACTGGGGACCATCTTGGTTGCTGTTCTTTGTATTCTCTCAATCTTGTTTATATCTTTCTTTTTGTGTGGGGACCACACTACCGCTGCATATTCTAACCTGGGGCGGATCATGGCCACTATCAATTTTTTCATCATTTCCTCATTCATATAATGAAATGCTACTCTTATGTTAGTCAAGAGCTTATAAGTCTCTCCAACTATCTTGTTAATGTGCTTTTCTGGTGACAAACTATCTTGGACCAGCACTCCCAAATCTTTCTCTTCTCTCCTTTTTGTGATTAATTCATTACCCAAAAAATAATTCAGTGATGGTCTCCTGGTACTTTTACCCATTTCCAATATTTTACATTTCTTTACATTAAATTTCATTTCCCACGTCCGGCTCCAATTGTGTATCCTATCCAAATCCTCCTGCAGTATTTTACAATCCTCCTCAACCTCTATCTTCCTCAAGATCCTTACATCGTCAGCAAACAGACTCGCATAACTGTTCACTCCATCTACCATATCATTTACGTAAATCAGGAACATTACTGGCGCTAACACTGACCCTTTAGGGACTTCATCTGTTACTTCCCTCCATCCAGACATCTTTTCCTTTATTACTGTCCTCATTTGTCTGTCTCTCAAAAAGTCTCTCATCCATTCCAGAAGTTTCCCCTTTAGTCCTCCTATATATTCTAGTTTCCACATTAGTCTCTTATGAGGTACCTTGTCAAAGGCCTTCTCTAAGTCTAAGTACACACAATCCACCCAACCATCTCTCTCCTGTACCACATCAATCGCTCTTGAGTAAAAGTTCAACAAGTTTGAAACACATGACCTTCCACTTCTGAATCCAAACTGACATTCAGCCAAAATATTCATCTCTTCCAGATATTTTATCCATCTGTCTTTCAGGATTCTCTCACACAATTTTGCGACCATGCTGGTTAGAGACACTGGTCTATAATTCAGGGGTTCTTCCCTGTTTCCTCCCTTGTAAATTGGTACCACATTTGCCCTCTTCCATTCTTGTGGCACTTTCCCCTCTTCCAGTGAGCATACAATTAAGCTGTGAATTTTATCCGCCAGTTGTTCTCTGCAACAACTCAAGAGCGATTGATGTGGTACAGGAGAGAGATGGTTGGGTGGATTGTGTGTACTTAGACTTAGAGAAGGCCTTTGACAGGGTACCTCATAAGAGACTAATGTGAAAACTAGAATATATAGGAGGACTAAAGGGGAAACTTCTGGAATGGATGAGAGACTTTTTGAGAGACAGACAAATGAGGACAGTAATAAAGGAAAAGATGTCTGGATGGAGGGAAGTAACAAGTGGAGTCCCTCAAGGCTCAGTGTTGGCGCCAGTAATGTTCCTGATTTATGTAAATGATATGGTAGATGGAGTGAGCAGTTATGCGAGTCTGTTTGCTGATGATGTAAAGATCTTGAGGAAGATAGAGGTTGAGGAGGATTGTAAAATACTGCAGGAGGATTTGGATAGGATACACAATTGGAGCCGGACGTGGGAAATGAAATTTAATGTAAAGAAATGTAAAATATTGGAAATGGGTAAAAGTACCAAGAGACCATCACTGAATTATTTGTTGGGTAATGAATTAATCACAAAAAGGAGAGAAGAGAAAGATTTGGGAGTGCTGGTCCAAGATAGTTTGTCACCAGAAAAGCACATTAACAAGATAGTTGGAGAGACTTATAAGCTCTTGACTAACATAAGAGTAGCATTTCATTATTTGGATGAGGAAATGATGAAAAAATTGATAGTGGCCATGATCCACCCCAGGTTAGAATATGCAGCGGTAGTGTGGTGCCCACACAAAAAGAAAGATATAAACAAGATTGTGAGAATACAAAGAACAGCAACCAAGATGGTCCCCAGTCTGACAGACCTGTCATACAGAGAGAGGCTGGAAAAACTGGATTTGCCTTCGTTAGAGGAAAGGAGAAAGAGGGGAGACATGATTGCGGTGTTCAGGACCATGGTGGGAGTAGATAAAATTGACAAAGAAGATCTGTTTGTATGGGATAAGAGAGCAACAAGAGGACATGGAATGAAATTGAAAAAGTCAAGCTGCTTGAAGGATATCAAGAAATATAGCTTTCCTTACAGAAGTATAGACTTATGGAATAGCCTGGACAAAGAGATCGTCCAGTCTAGAAACTTAAACGAGTTTAAAGGTAAATTCGACTTATTGAGAAACAGCGACGGAAACCCACGAGCATAGTACATTCCGTGTATATCACAATTAGGTATATTCTTAAATATTTGGAACGACTTAGACAAAGAGGTGGTGCATGAGATAAATATTCATGTGTGTAAAGGTAGACTTGATAAATGTGGATATGGAGACAGGACAACACGAGCATTGCTCAATTCCTGTATACTACAAATAGGTAAATACACACACACACACACACACACACACACACACACACACACACACACACACACACACACACACACACACTCAACTACCGACTAGTATCACTGACCAGTGTTGTAAGCAAGGTATTAGAAAAACTTATAAGAAAAGCTTGGGTAAATCATCTAGAAGAACACAGGATGATAACAGAAAGACAGTTTGGTTTCAGAAAAGGAAAATCATGTGTTACTAATCTGTTGAGCTACTATGACAGAGTAACAAACACAGTACAGGAAAGGGAAGGATGGGTGGACAGTATCTATTTAGATTTCAAGAAAGCTTTTGACACAGTACCACACCAAAGACTTTTATGGAAACTGTACCATCAAGGAGGAATTCGAGGCAAACTGTTTTGTTGGATTTTTTTTTTTTTTTTTTTTTTTTTTTTTTTTTACAGAACGGAGGAAGGAAAAACAAATGGGGGGAAAAAAAAAAATCCATACACCAGACTACTGGTGTCCTCCATTCATGAAAGATCTGTAACAGTTAGACTTGAACAGTTGTGGGTTGAAATTTGGAGGAAAACAACTCTGGGGAAGCGAGTTCCAGAGAGATGCAGTTCGGGGAATGAAAGAATTCTGATAGGCAGAAGTTCTGCAATATGGTTGAGTGACATTCCAGTCATGAGCGCTACCAGATGCCTGTGTAGCACGAGGGAAGGCATGGAGAGGCGGCACCATGGATGCAACCTCGTCTGAGCACTTGCCAAAAAAATATCTGTAAAATAATGCAGGGGAGGCAATATTCCTTCTTACTTGCAGGGGAGGTAGTTTATATGTAATGGCAGGGTTGTTAATGATTCTAACAGCTTTATTCTGAATTTTGTCCAGTTGTCCCAATGCAACCTCTCCACAACCATTCCACAAGGGTGAGCAATATTCAAGCTGAGAGCGCACATGACTCTTATAAATTATAGCTAACTGCTCATCGGCGAAGAAGTTACCGACTCTGTACAATAATCCAAGTTTCTTTGAGGCGGTTTTAGCAAGTGATCTGACATGAGAGGTCCAGCTGAGGGCACTGTTAAGTGAGACACCAAGAATGTCAATACTTTTGGAGATGGGAATATTAGTAGCACTGAAGTTAATGTACGAATCTGGTAATATCTGTCTATTAGTAAACTGTGTATATTTAGTTTTACTAGCATTAAAAGAGACAAGGTTGTTTTGTCCCCATTCACTGATTGTAGCTAGATCTTGATTTATGGAGATGGCTGTACTGAGTTGAGAGGTAGAGATATTAGACTTTGTAAATGGATGTCTGAGTGTGAATGAACTATGTAGTGTTGAGTCATCTGCATATGAGTGGACGGGATTGTGAGTGACAGATAAGAGATCATTAATATGAACCAGAAATAGGGTTGGCGCCAGAACTGATCCCTGCGGCACGCCGGCGTTAATTGAGTGGAAATTCGAATATACATCATCTACTTTTACTCTTATTTTCCTGTCACTAAGATAAGAAGAAATCAAAGGAACAAAAGACGTTAGTCCATAGCAAGGGAGTTTGGACAGCAGGGAACGGTGCCATACTCTGTCGAAAGCTTTAGAGATATCAAGAGCTACTGCATGAGTTTCTCCAAAAAGATCAATTGATTGATGGATGGTATGAGTTAAGAGATTGAGTATGTCAATGGTGGATCTTTCGTGGCGAAAACCGTATTGTCTATCACTAATTAAGTTGTTTGATTCAAGATGTTTAACAATATGCTTATTAATTAAAGTTTCAAATACCTTACCAAGAGAAGATGTGACAGCTATTGGTCTGTAATTGGAGGGGTCAGACGAACTTCCTTTCTTCGGAACTGGGTGGATATTGGCTTCTTTCCATGAATTTGGGAATAAAGAAGTACGTATGCATAGTCTGAATAATTTGGCTAGGACAGAGGCAAGGTCAGGGGAACACTTTTTCAAAACAATTGGAGGAATTCCATCTGGGCCTGGAGCTTTGTTGGTAGGTAAATTGTCTAGGATGGATTTTACAAATCTTGTCTGTATTTTAAGCGGGGCAATTTCGGGAGAATCAAGTTCCAGTATTGAGACATTCTGGCTGGTATCATCTATGGTAGAGTTTCTTGCAAAGGTACTAGGAAAGATATCTGCTTTCCCACGTGGGTCATTTGTAATATTGCCATCTGAAGATTTTAGTGGGGGAATGGAAGATGACTTGTTAGAGTTATTATTGAAAGAATTAAGAGTTGACCAGAATATTCTATTGTCATTAGGGTTGTTAAGTAGTTTTGATGCTTGCTTTTGAAGAAAGTTTGATTTAGATAGATTTAATACAGCTTTTGCATGATTTCTAGCAATTTTAAATTGGGAGAGTGATTCAGATGTTTTTGATTTTAAGTAAGAGTTATATGCTAATGACTTTTGGGCTGTTGCTCTGGCACAATTGCCATCAAACCATTTTGGAGAGTTTGATCTTTTAGTGAACTGTTGACTTGGTATGCAAGACTTTCTCATAAAAAGAGAAATGATGACAGTACTAAGAGGAAACTACTCATCATGGGAAGAAGTGACTAGTGGAGTACCACAGGGTTCAGTGCTGGCGCCAATCATGTTTTTAGTGTATATAAATGATATAAACAGTAACACTGGAAATGAGAGCTATCTGAATATGTTTGCAGATGATGCAAAAATACAAAGGAGAATTACTAACACAGACTCTTGTAAAGAGCTACAAGAAGAATTAAATAAACTTCATGAATGGAGTAGTACATGGCAAATGGAATTCAGTGTGGACAGGAGTCATGTAATCAAGTTTGGTAAAAGTGGAAAAAGACCTGATTGGGATTATAAGTTAGGAAATAAAACCCTATACACATCAGAAAGAGAGAAAGACCTAGGGGTGATTATCAATAGCAGACTATCTCCGGCTGACCACATCAGCGAGAAGGTACGGAACATGTATACACTGCTTGCAAATATGAGAATAGCATTCACATACATAAATGAAGACATGCTAAGAAGGATAATAACATCTTTCTTTAGACCAACCCTGGAATATGCATCAGTAGTCTGGAGTCCTCATCTCAAAAAGCATATAGACAAGATTGAAAAAGTTCAAAGGGCCGCTACAAGATGGATACCAAGCTTAAGGGACCTAAGCTATGAAGAAAGACTAAATAAACTGAATCTACCAACACTACAGGAGAGAAGGAAAAGAGGTGGCATGATAATGCTATATAAGTGCATATCAGGAAAGGGGAAAATAGACATAAATGATTACTTAACATATGGAGAAGCATCAGCAAGAGGACACTGCAAAAAACTGCATAAGAAGAGAGGTGATAAAGATGTAAGGAAATTCAGTTTCCCAAACAGAGCAATTGATCAGTGGAATGCATTACCGAATGAAATAGTGTGTGCCAAAACAATTCACAAATTTAAGGATATGTACGATAAATATGGTTTAAGACACGGGACAGTATGAGCTTGACTCATTCCTGTAAAGATACAATGGGGTGCTTTGGAGCCGCCATGGAAGTGGTCGAGCCTGCCACTGACAGTGAACAGTCGCACTCTCATGAATCATTAATAATATATTTTTCTGTGGACTTATGATTCAAATTAATGTTTGTAATGTGTAGAGGAATTATTTTTTTCTCAAATAATTGAGAAGAAATGAAGGCAAACTACTTATTCTTTTCATAGTAATACGTAAAAAATATTTATCCAGCTAGACTAGCATCAAATGAACTCCAAGATCCTCATTTATTTTGCATTAGTAGTCTTTTATTGTACTGAAAGAGGTGGAGTTACATTACTCACTATTGGCTGGAACGAAATACTTTGTAATTGCCCTCTTCAAGTCGATTACTAGCCAATATAAGCAAAAAATTGGTACAACGCTCGTAACATCCCAAATATCCAAGTGGCGCATGCGCATTGAAGGTACAGTCCCAGGGACAAGATAGACTCTGCTTTTGTTTACTAATATTGCGGCACCCAAGATTTTGTAATATTCACATTTGAGGACATCAAGATAATTTCAGAAAGGCTGTCTTAGATAAATATTTTTACAGATCAGCTTTTAACTAACTGCTCTATGCTGCAAGATATTACCAAATTCTTCTGTTACTGTGCTTTCATTTCACCAAAGATTTTGTGTGCATGTGGGACAAGAGGGATGTTGTTGATAGTGAGGTGTGAGTTATGACAGTGTTCTACCATAAAAGAGGCCATTCTGAGTCTTTTTGTAGTACACCAGTCATGAAGTGTGTGTGGGAGTGTTAAGTCATCTGGATAGGAAGCAGTGTGTACTTTGTGAGTGAAAGTGAAAAGCACACACACACACACACACACACACACACACACACACACATATATATATATATATATATATATATAGTTTTCTATACAGTAGAACCTCTTTGGTCCAGACCCCTTTAATCCAGATTTCTGTTAATCCGGAGAAAATTTAAAAATAATAAGCTCCAAAAATATGTCGAAAGTAATTCTAAAGTCATTTTCAGTATCGGCGCGGAAAGCGATCGTCATTCGTTTAGTCTCAGATCACGCTAGGTCGCAACATGGGCGCCTGTTTAAACACACACTAGCATTCGTTCCATCAACTAGTTCACCATCCATTTATATTTTTACACTGTATTTCAAAAGTTAATCCTCCTTACCATGCCCCTTAATGCAAGTGTAGCTTCTGTAATGAATAAAGGTGTTAAAAGGAGGAGTTTGCTTACAAAAAAATGGGTCAGAATATTCTGCAGTGTTTAGTGATTACTGTAGGTTATTTTTTGTACTTAAATGTGCTTTACTTGTACATCAAACATTAGCTTCTTGCCCATATGGGTGTTATCAGTATGCCAAAGATGACAATGTATTTTTTGCCTACATAAGTTTTATTTTTATTCCAAATATTACAGTTAATTAATTAATTTATTTTTTTGCCTACACGGGCCTTAGTCACTTACTACAATTTAAAATGTAGGCTAGTTTCTTGTCATGGCCTTACCTGTAAATTATGCAATACAAAACTATTGTACACGATTAGTTTTGTTATTTTAGTACCGGTATCCTTTCATCTTTTGCAGTTACGTAGGGTTGACATATGCCACATATGTTAATAATTAACAAACATACCATATATAGATAGAGTTTGGTATGAACTGGAGATTACCGTGATGGTCCGGACAATCTGCTAATTCAGACAACCCTTCCCCCCGAATGAGAGAGGTTCTACTGTATATACTTATTATAGAGAATATATTCTATTCTGGATTGATTAGCCACTTTGAGAAATATATACATACTGTATATGACACTATATTATCCAAATTGTTTATTTTGTAATTTCATCATTCATAATCTGAGGAAATTGAAGGCCACCCCTATTAATGCACAGGGGAACACAACAGTACGATCCTGATTCTCAGCGTGCGTCCTCTCGACTTCAGTCCAGCCTTTCGACCTCTCTCACGAGCAGGCAAAAAATGACTGTTGACCGTTCCTGGATTTGGGACGGTTTGTCGAAATCGTTGACTGAAGGCGAATTTAGGCATTAATAAATTTAAGTTAGTAAATCGTCTCAGAGGAGGAAAATATGACTTTCCTCATTGAAACCATATATTAAGAGATACAAATCTACTCATTTCTAAAGAATTAACATAGAAAACATTAAATTATAAGGGATGAATGAGCTGACTAGTTGCTAGACTTGCCAGATTAGAATATTTTTACCTTTTTGTATGACTCATACAAATGAATAAGCTCTTGTTGTGTGTATTCATTGGAGAGTGTAAGTGGTTTTGTAAGTAGGAATGACATTAATCCTATCACAAGTGCACACAAACAAATGCAGCATATGATTCATGAGCATGCGTGTTCTACGACGTCTGTGGCAGGCTCGACCATGACGATTGTCAATTGTCTTCCACCCCATAAAGCACCCCATTAGGTAAGAACACACACACACACACACACACACACACACACACACACACACACACACACACACACACACAGCAAGAGACACACAGAGATGGGTAAAAACATTATCACTATGCCTAATAAAGGTGGGCGATAACAAATGCATTCAGTATTTGCCATGCAGTACAAAGTCCCCTGCCGGATGATAATCATACATATGTAATTGGCGGGAGTAGATGGCTGGTTGTTCCGCATGACACATCGTCATGATATAGGGAACAATTATTGTGTGAAGCTATATCAGAATCTATTCATACATGTGGAAGTTACGGAGCTGACACGAATGTAGGTATGCCTGTTAAGTATGACAGCACCCAACATTGTTTGAGCCCCAAGTGCAACCTTGACTTTGGGAATAGATGGCTGTCATGGTATGGGGAACAATTGTGTGAAGTTTTATCAAAATCTGTCCTTGCATGTGGAAGTTACAGAGCAGACACGAAATTGCAGGTGGACAACACCTGACCTTGTTTCAGCTGCAAGTGTTACCTTGACTTTGGGAGTAGGTGGCTGGTTGTTGCATGCAACACACTGTCATGGTATGGGGAACAGTTGTGTGAAGTTATATCAAAACTTATTCATGCACGTGGAAGTTACAGAGCGGACATGAAATTGCAGACGGACAGCACCTAACCTCGTTTGAGCCTCAAGTGTGACCTTTACCTTGGGAGTAGATGGCTGGTTGGTGCGTGTGACACACCCTCATAGTATGGAAAACAATTGCGTGAAGTTATTTGAAAATTTGTCCATACATGTGGAAGTTACAGAGCAGACATGAAATTACAGATGGACTGACGTACTCATGGAACTGCGCAAACCTATTTTCCCCCCAGGTTTCACCGGTAGGGGACTATCAAAGATTAAATCTAAGACTGATGAAATGGACCTCCATTTTCTTCAGTTGAACTAAACCATTTATTGTGTGTGAATTGTATGCAGTATTTGTGTTGGAACTGAAGCAGGGAAAGGCGGTGTTAAATGTTATTTGTTGGTTTTGTTGAGTGGAACCTGAAAGTTGGAAGAAAACAGTTGTATAAGAGGGAGAGAGAGAGAGAGAGAGAGAGAGAGAGAGAGAGAGATTTTTTCTCTCTTTGGCCATAGACGATAGTCCATTCCTTATTGCCCAGCAGTCCTCATATATGCCACATTCCATCACATATCACCACTTTAGGGCAAAGCAAACTTCCCATACTAAATACAGTACATACCTGGGCTGTCTCCTTTAGGACTGGAGGATATACCTCTTCCAATGAAATTGTTGACTCCAGTTTAAGATTTTGTTCTCTCTCTTGCTAGACAGCTTTCTTTAGTTTGGAACAGACTTATCAAGCTGAAGGGTTTAGGTAACATGATCATTACCAGCTCCTTGTTCCATCCATGAAAGCTTGGACATGGAATGAACATGAGAGTACAGCCTCCAGATTGCTATGTCCTCACATACCTCTCTAATTCTCTCAAATACATCTTTTCCTCTTCCCTCTTTCTTACCAGTGTATTGTTCTGCTTTCGTTTTCCATACCACTTGAGGTTTTCCATTATTGTTGATATCTTTCACAGCTTTCTGTGGCATTTTATGTGCCTTCTGTGTCCTTACCACCTTGACCCGTGAATTGCACAATTACCTTTTTTATTCCCCCCCGTGGTGTGCAAAAAAAGAAAAAAAGACTTTTCCTTTTTTAGTTTTCATTTATTATAAACTTGATGATAAACATCCAGGGCATCATCTGGTGAAAAAAAAAAAAAAATCTCTCTCTCCGTCAATGCGTAGGGCCATGCGTAAGTTTATGTAGGGGAGTAGTGAAAAAATAAAAACAAATTTTTGTTTTTGTTTTTGTTTATTATAAACTTGAAAATAAACATCCAGAGCATCATCTGGTGAAAAGAAAAAAATCTCTCTCTCTCTCTCTCCTTTGTGTAGTGCCATGCGTAAGTTTGCGTAGTGGTGGAGTAGTTAGCGGTCATGCACAGCCAGTACAGCCTGAGTAGTGGCTTGCAATCCACAGGTTAATATATTCCTTCTGTTCACTCACTAATTCCTTATCTTTCTCCTGATGCCCTTTCTTTCATTCCTTAATGCTCATAAATTTTATTCTACAGTACTTACTCATTACTACAAGGAGCATCCAGATATTTGAAGTTGAATAAATAGTCTGATGTCAGCAAAAATAAAATAAGAATTTCCTTGCACTGAAGGGGTTACTAGAGTGACCAGTAAAGTAAGCATCATACAGTCAAGGTCAACATTTGTCCTAATATTCCTCTGTGTCTACTTCATACTTAGGGCATGACCATACACTTTCATCCCTGATACATTTTAGGAGAAAGGATCATCTGAGGCAGAGGAACATGCTAAGTCTCTCTTATGTGAAAAATATCAAAGAGAATGATCCATAGGAGGAGAAACATATGAATCTTCTCACAGCTTTGGATTATTTGGCAGCAGAGGAAAATGACAAGTACTGTAGGAGAAGTGAAATAGTGGGCAAACTCACATTGCTGACTGTAAACATTTTCGGTGATTTTTTTTTTTTTTTTTTTTCCAGCATCCCCCATGAAGGAAGAGAAGGCAAAGAAGAAGAAGAATGCAGGAAATCAGGAGCAGAATGCAGAAGTGGTGAGATAATTGTGCAACTAACCCTTGAATATATTGCATATATATATATATATATACTGTAAAAGTCCATTTCTTCAGCATCCAATTCCCCGGCAAATCTGACATTTCGGCAGTTTTGAGAAATAGTCCCATTTACGAAAATCTCTGATCGTTCAGCAGATTTTCCGATTTTTTTCGTCCCCTCTACTGCTGGGAACTTCTTCCAGCAGTAGCAGACTCCAATCAACCCCTTCTATTGTACATATGTAAATAAGGAACCTACTATAAGTTTAGGTAAGTGCATGTGAACATGTAGGCCTACTGTATCATTACATTTATATACAATATGTTCACTAATCTCTTTATTTTTCATATTCATGTATAGAACTGTATTCATTACAGTATTGTACAGTATCAAACAGTATACAGTACTTTCTCCAAACACATTTGTAATGATATGAGTAGTGATGATAGTGTTCACCGAAACATATAAGGTACTGAGTAGGTAGGGTTTTTGATAATTCGGCAATTTTGATTTTTCGGTACTTGCCTGGTCCCATAGATGCCAAAAAATTGGACTTCTACTGTATATATATATATATATATATATATATATATATCTATATATATATATATATACAGTACAATCCCAGCTATCCGGTATCCAGACAAACGGAATACTCAGAAAAATGGGAAAATTCAAGGGCTGGTAAAAATGTCAGTAAGTTATAACTGTGCGCCAATTTGAATGGACCACCAAACCACAGTTTGATCGTGTCACGCGAGGCTGGGTGAAGTCAGACAAAGCGAGGTGAAGGCATTTCCGGCTAATGTAAATCCCTAGCAAATCCTCTTAACCACCCCTCCTCTCCCCCTCTTTCCCCTACTTGAATTCAGTCATCCTCCACACCCTCCAAAAATCACCAGTCTGCTTTTTGCCACCAGACAGTGAACAAGCTCTCTTGCTATTGTGTTCCTCTGATAGACGGTAATTTGTACACTCCAAAATGCCTAAAGTGCAAACTAAACGTAAGCGTATCGTGCTTACCTTGAAACAGAAGCTGGACATATGCAACAGACTTGAAAAAGGCGAACATTATAAAACACTAATGCTTGAATATAAATGTTAATAGGAATGAAAGTTTACTTTGTTGGAAGAAAAATAAATAAATAATATGCCTGCATTTCATATGTACATCATTTATTTTATTTTCTGCAAAACAGCTGAGTGGCGGGTGAGGGGTGGAGTGATGGAGGTCAGGTAGGGAAGAAGAAAACCAGTCGGTGGTCAGAAACGTAAACAAACTCACGTGGGGGCACAGGTGTCGTGATAATTCTACAGTGCAGTCTTAACACATCATCAGTTCACCAATAAATGTTCAAGCTTTTATTTCTTTATTTTATTTTTCAGCTTTTATGAGTACAGTACATATAATGAATACAGTAATTCGGTAAACAATGGACTGGTGCAATTTGCAGTACGTCAAATTGCTAGACATTGCACACGTGCGTTATGACCATGGTGTGTGTTTACAAGGCAGTTTTTCAGGCGGAATCTCTTAGTGTAACCCCTAATGTGACTGGTGAGTATCTGAACTGTATTTACTGCTGTGATAGCCTTTGTATAGATTTGACTTGAAAATAAGAAATACGGGAAAAATCTGTAACCAGGAAGGTAAATTCCCCAAGCCACCTGGTTAACTGGGATTGTACTGTATATATATTTACAGTCCATTCACCTAATACGCGAGAATTTGGGCAGTAGAGGACCTCGCTTTCTAGAAATTTTACGTTTCCCAAATAACATACCGTACGGGGAAAATTCTAATTTGGTTCCTAATCTGATATTTTGCCTATGTATTGTCAGACATGAAACACATGTACACAGTAAGTATAACCCAAACAGTAGCCCCTTACTTTAAAATTTATACAGGAAAGGCTTAGTTGCCATGAACAGATGCAGGACTAGGCAGTTACAGTGTCTCCTCCCCAGCACCCTAAACACCACCCGACTTCATCACAACACCACCACCACCAACATGCTCCACATCAGTCTTGAACCTCTCAGTATCCAAGGCAGACACAACAGATACACCATCATTGTTATTCTCAGCTGGTAATGAGGGCACTGGATCTTCTATTTGCTGTGTTAAAGTAAAGAAGGTGGTCTTCAGAGACTGATGCCTTTGATTCACTTCCATGGCATACCTGTCTTGGTAGTAATGGAGACTGTTTTCTGTGGCATCCAGAACCTCTTGAGCTCTCTATCTATCTATCTATTGCCAGACGCCTTAATCGCGTAAGGGGTGGCCACAAACAAATTGCCACCATATCGCCCTGTCCCCTGCTATTTCACTGCCCTGCTCCCAGCTCACACTTCCTTCTCTCATATACCTCTCCACTCCATCCCTACATCTCATCCTTGGCCTCCCCCTCCCTCTCCCCCCCTCCACCTTACTCACGTACACTTTCCTCGTCAGTCTCTCGCTCTCCATCCTCTCCACATGACCAAACCACTTCAGTGTGTTTCTCCTAATGTTTCCTGTCGCATCCACATCTACACCCTAATGCTCCTTCACTTCCTCATTTGTCAGTCTGTCTCTCCATGTGACTCCACATGCTCCTCTCAAATAACTCATTTCCACTGCTCTCACTCTTGACTTCTGTCCCTCCAACAAGGTCCAAGCTTCACTTCCATATGTTAGAGTTGGTATCTCAATACTCTCATGTGTGAACGGGGAAGTGAACACAGAAGTGTTCACTTCCCCGTTTCTTATCACTGTTTTCAAGGAACCAGCAACCTTTCTTCCCAGTTGCACCCTTTTAAGCACTTCACCCTCGAAACTTCCATCCTTACTCATCACACTACCAAAGTACGTGAACGCACTTACATTCTCCATTTCCTCCTCATCCAACTTCACTGTACATTCACTGACTTCATTTTTCTTGAAGACCATAACTTTACTCTTCCCTACATCCACCTTTAGATGCCATTTCTTACACACTCTCCCAAACTCATTCACCAAGCCCTGCAGCTCCCCTTCGTCTTCACTTAACAACACAGTATCATCTGCGAACAACAGCACAGGTAGTTTCCAAACACTGTCCCCTCTCACTAGGGCTGCTCCAACATCCACTGCCTTACCTTGCATCTCTTTTATAACCCCATCCATGTACAGAGTGAACAACCATGGAGACATGACACATCCTTGTTTCAATCCAATCTTCAAATAGAAAAATTCACTCAGTCCATACCCTTCACAGCCTTCAGCAACTTCCCATCTACCCCATATATTCTTAATACTTTCCACAATCCTTGTCTATCCACCCTGTTATATGCTTTCTCCAAATCCATGAAGGCTGCTTACAACTTCTTTCCCTTCTCTAGAAACTTTTCCACTAAAGATCTAAGAATGAATATCTGATCTACACAACCTCTTCCCTTCCTAAAACCTCCCTGTTCTTCTCCAACTAATTCCTCTGTTATTTCCCTAACTCTGTCATTAAGTAGCCTACCATATACTTTTCCTATTACACTAAGAAGACAAATGCCCTTATGATTACTACACACTTCTTTTTCCCCTTTTCCTTTGTACAAGGGAATAATTATACCTGACTTCCAATCCTCCGGGACTCTACCTTCCTCTCAGGCCAATCTGCACATCTTCCACATCCATTCTGCTACTCTCTCTCCCCCATGCTTCAACATTTCACAACACACTCCATCAGTTCCTGGGTCTTTCCCCATTTTAACTTACTTCATTACTTCCACGACTTCCATCCTACTGATTTCTTCCTCTCTTCTCACATCCCTCCTTCTCCCACCCATTCCTCAGCCACTTATACTTGCATTACTTTCATTCTATATGTTCAACAGCTCCTTAAAGTGTTCCCTCCATCTGCTCACTTTTTCTCCCTTCTCCATTAGTAATCAACCATTTTTATCGTTCACTCCCCTACTAACTTCTTTAGGACCGTGTCTAACTTTCTTTACCTCTTTCCAGAACATTTTCTTACATTCCCTCCACTTTACGCTCAAGTTCCTTCCAAATTCCTCATCCACTCTCTTCTTACTCTCTCTTACTAATCTATTGACCTCTCTCTTCCTCTCTACATATAACCCTCTCTTCCATCTCTCAACTTCTTCTACGCCTCTGTTTCTCACCCACTCACTATAATCTTTCTTCTTTTGTGCCACAGCCTGTCTCACCTCTTCAGTCCACCATGCAGTTCCCTGCACCCCCTTTTGTCTTCTCTTCACCCCACACAGCACTTCACTTGCTGCACAGATTTCTTCTGTGAATATCTTGCACACCTTCCACGTCCCCCATCTGCTCCAATCTATATTTACCCAATCGCTCTTGTACTTCCCTCTTATATTCTTCTTTTTTTGCATCCTCCTGTAACTTTTCCACTCTCGTGTCCTTCCCTTCTTCTATTTCTCCATGTTACTTGGACTTTAATTCTGTTAATAATTAAAACAAAATTATAGTATTCAAATAAATAATTTTAATATACAAGAGAAATAAATAAAATATAAAAATGCCTACCTGCTGCCCGTGTGCATACATATATGTATATGTGTGTGTGTGTGTGTGTGTGTGTGTGGGAGGTCGGTCTACCACACACCACACAGTCAGTTTGAATCCGACAGTCGAACCATGCATGACTCACGAATCGTTATTTGTGGCTTATTTTTCTGCCTTCCAGTGATTGCTTGCCTTGTCTGCCAACATGGGGCCTAAGCATAGTGCTAGTGATGCATGTGGTAACACACCAAAACGGACTCATAAAGTGATGTTGCTGACGGAGAAAGTTAAAGTGTTGGACAAACTTAAGGGAGGAATGTCGGCAACAATTCTCCGTCAGGACGATTCCCCGTCATTTACATACCAGTTTATTTAGCAAGTACAGTACAGTATTTTTTTACTTATATGAGTTATAAAATCTCCCTGAAAATTAGTTATTAAAGTGATTACATGTATTTTCACTTGTATACTGTATATAATTAGTGAAGAATAGATGCTGGCTTTACAAATTTGGTAATGATGAGTTAAATTTAGTAATGAAAATTGAGGAGTTTGGTAATGTGGCCATTGTAGTCTGGCAACTCTGTTTCCCCGTCTCCAACACTCCCAACAGTTACTGCCTACCTTTGATCGTGAGTGCTTATCATAGTGGATGCCACACGTGCTCGTTTTTTGTGTATAAACAGTGAATAAACTGCAATACCTCGCCACTAGACCACAGTGTTGTGCAGTGTTAAGAAATTATAATTTAAAGTGCAAAGGATTAACTGTGGAGTGCAAATTGGCGGTTGAAACTGGCGATTGAAACTGGCGTGGTGCAGTTAAGAACAATGTGCAGTGTTAAACAATTATAACTCACAGTTCAAAGAATTAAGTGCAGAACAACCCTGGATTTCTGTATGTGCTTCAAGAGCATTTTCACCACTGCTGAAGCCTTAGAGAAGTCGGTCACAGACGTGCTGTAAGTACCCTGGCTGAGCTACAGTCACTTCTAATTCCTCACTCTTTGGTTCCTTTTAATTTATTTCATGCTTTATGTCCATAATTGGTGTGAAAAGGGTCTTAAGTATGTTTAATTTGGTCCTATGCATGTCCAGTAGGGAGTTATATAGGTGTTTTTCTGAGTCAGGCTAGGTTAGGGTCCATAAGTACAAGTCCAGGAGGCTGGGGCCCACCTTCCGGACGGGACCACTTTCTGGACATGCCTTTGGCTCTATTACATCGGATAGTGGAGGGATTACTGCATATATATATATATATATATATATATATATATATATATATATATGTATGTATATATATATATATACCTTGTTTACATACAGTAATCCCTCTAATATCCGGACGCCCAATAACCGAACATCCCCACTAACCGAACCTTATCGTCCTGGGATCAAACATTCCCAAAATGGTCCGAAAATCCAAAAAAATTGGAAAAAAAAATCGATTTTTTGCCGTCCGTAATTTGAACTTGCCGCGCGCGCCGCGTGAGAGCATTGTTTTGGTTCGTCATTCCTCCGACGTCCGATAGAGCGCCGCTGCATCCTCCCCACTTCCCGCCTGTCTCTCACCGCGACAAGACCTACGCTCTTCGTCATGGCTGCCCACGTGCTCGCTTTTGTGGTGGTGCCGTACTTGCTGCAAGGCCTCCTGCTGCTCTCTGCCCTACTCTTAGTGTGTGTGATGATGGCCCCGCCTCCTGAGAAAAGGAAGAGAGTGGTGTTGACTCTGGAGAAGAAACGGGAGATATTGGAGAAGGTTGATGCGGGTTGGTCTTCCTCTCGCATTCTCCACGAGTTCAACCTGGCCCGGTCGACTTTGTTTGATATCAAGCGTTCCCGAGACAAGCTCATGCAGTACACGGCTGACTTCTCGTCGAGAAGCAAACGCAACGTGGAGAGGAAGGTTATGTTTACTCCCAAGTATGCAGAGATCGACCGCTCCACGTTGATTTGGTATTGACAGCAACGTGCAGCTGGTGTGATGGTACGTGGAACGGAGCTGAAGGCTGCTGCTGAGAAGTTTGCAAGGCTTCACGACGCCCTAGACTTCAAGGCATCCGAGGGTTGGCTCTTCGCGTTCAAGTTGCGACATGGCCTTACTAACCGTAAAGCACATGGCGAAGCATTGGACGCTAACGAGGATGGAGTGGACGAGTTTCGGCACAAGGTGAAAGGCTTGATCGACAGGGAGGGCCTCACTCTCGGTCAAGTCTATAACGCTGACGAAACTGGCCTATTCTATCGCTCGGTGCCAACGAACACTCTCGCCGATGAGACGGAGAAGCGTGTACCTGGCCGCAAGCTTTCTAAGGAACGGATATCTGCTTTGTGTTGTGCCAATGCTAACGGCATGCACCGGCTTAAGCCCGTTATTGTTGGCCGTGCAAAGCAGCCTCGGTGCCTTCGTGGGGTGATGGATGTCCTTCCTGTCGTATGGTACCATTCTTTGAAAGCATGGTTCACAGCTGTGATTTTCAAAGACTGGTTTCACCATCACTTCGTCAAGGAGGTCATACATTACCAGACGAAGACACTGGGAATTCCTCGCGACCAGGTAAAGGCTCTCCTTCTCCTCGACAATGCACCTGCCCACCCGTGCGACAAGGACTTGGTTGCTGAGAATGGCCGTATTAGGTGCATGTTTCTGCCACCTAATACGACTGCTCTCATTCAACCAATGGACCAAGGAGTGATCGTGGCAACAAAGCGCCTGTACTGTCGGAAGTTCCTGGACGAGGTGATGGTGGTTCTCGAGGACGAGGACGAGCGCAGGGAAGGACGTGACACTCGAGGCAAGCGGACTTTGGAAAATCTTCGCCGCTACAACATCAAGTCTGCGCTGTACAACTGGGCTAGTGCATGGAAGGAAGTCCCTGTGAAAACTCTTGAAAATGGTTGGTCTCGTCTGCTTCTCGGAACAGATGTGGAGTACGATTTCCTAGGGTTTGACGTGGATGACTTCCATGCACGGCTACGTACGCACGGCGACGATGTTGATGTGGACGATGTTCGTGAGTGGTTGGACGACGACGAGGGCGATCCTGGGTATCAGACGTTGTCTGATATCGAGATCGCGTCTTCGGTTGCTGGTGTCAGTCCCGAACTTGAAGATTCCGACGACGAAGGCGATGATGATGCAGACTCCGCCCAGCAGGACACTACTCCAGCCATCCCCAAGCTGAGTGCACTCCGGGAACATCTAGAGTTCGTCCTAGACTACCTGGAACACCCGGACTGCGACAGGGAGATGGGGCCCTTGGGACTCGTGGAGGAAGTGCGTGCTTTCCGGCAGCGCATCATCAATCACCAGAATCGTCGGTCCTTGCGTCAGTCAACGATTGACAGTTTTTTCAGGCCCGTGACCCCCGCTGTGCCAAGCCCTGGTTCCACTCCGTTGGCTCCCCAAGACAGGCCCTCATGCTCCGAGCCACAGCCCAGCACATCAGCTACAGTGGAGTCACCGCTCGACGTGAGTTTGCGGCTGTCTTCAGAGTCTTCTGTAGTCGGTACGCCATCACCACTACCCACCGATGCACCCCTTGGACGCCTGCCAGTGATACTCTCGGGCTCTGACAGTGAATAAACAGCAAGAACTTTTCCACTAGACCACACGGGAATTTTGAGTGTTGTGCAGTGAAAAAAACGGTGTGTTGTGTTAAGGTTTTCAAGTTGGGAGAAAAGACTAAGTAGAAAAGAAATTTAACGTAACTAACCTTCTTGGTTTTGGCTTTGGAAACTTAAAAAAACTTGGGAAAAGTTAATGTGCAACACTTAAATTTAATGGAACATTATTTGGACTAAAGTGAACACTGTGAAAAGAACGGACTTCTGTGTGTTAGTGACTAAGTTCAGTGCAAGACTTCAGGAAGAGTGTAGTGCAAGTGCTTCAGGAAATCGTTCTTACTGTCAGAGTCCGAGAGGAGGCGGTTATTCATCGAGGTGGCCAGGGACTTGCTGTAAGTAGCCAAAATGTTTCATGTTGTACTATTTTCCATACTATATTTACCAGAATGTTTCATATTGTATTTTTTCCCATACTATACTTACCAGAAAGTGTCATACTGTACTTCTTTCCATACTAAACTTACCTCATGCATGTGCAGTAGGAATGTGTTTTTCAGAGTTCGGTTAGGTTCGGTTAGGTTAGGTTCGGTTAGAGTCCATAAGTACCAGAATGTTTATTAATGTATGAACATACTTCTAAACCCACATTTTATGTGTCTATTGCATTTATTTCAGTCATTTATGTGCCTTATTGGTGTGATTTGGGTGTTAAATAGGTGCTATGCATGTCCGGAGGGAGTTGTATAGGTGTTTCTCTGTGTTAGGGTCCGTAAGTACAAGTCCATAAGCTGGGGCCCAATATCCGGACAAAACCAATATCCGAACCTACCGATGGCTCTATTGATCCGGATATTGGAGTGATTACTGTATATACAGTAATCCCTCCAATATCCGACGTAATAGAGCCATAGGCAGGTCCGGATAGTGGTCCTGCCCGGATATTGGGCCCCAGCTTCTGGACTTGTACTTATGCACCCTAACTCAGAAAAACACCTATACAACTCCCTCTGGACATGCATAGCACCTATTTAAGACCCAAATCACACCAGTAAGGGACATAAAAGACTTAAATAAATGCAAAAGAAGCATAAAATGAGGTTTTTGAGGTAGGTTCATACAATATTCAACATTCTGGGTACTTACAAGTCCCTGGCTCGTGGACTGGAAGTTATGGACCCTAACATAGCGTAACTCAGAAAAACACCTTCCTACTGCACATGCATAGCACCTAAGACATGGCATATTCACACCAATAAGGGACATAAAAGAGTGAAATGAGGTGTTTGAGGTAAGTATAGTATGGAAAATACAGTAGAGTACAGTATGAAACATTCTGCCTACTTACAGCAAGTCCATGGCCATCTCGATGAATAACCGCCTCCTCTCGGACTCTGACAGTAAGAAGGATTTCCTGAAGCACTTGCAGTACACTGTTCATGAAGTCTTGCACTGAACTTAGTCATTCGCACTCAGAAGTCCATTCTCATCACAGTGCGCACTCTTGTCTTACTTATGCTCCATTGTAACTTAATAAGTGTTGCACTCTGCACTTTAACTCTTTCCACTCTTATAACCATTTTCTAAAGCAAAAACACACAAGTCTATTTATGTTAAACTTAGTTCAAAAATTGTTTGTCTTTTCACTCACAACTGTAAATCCTTAACACAATGCACTGTTTTTTTCACTGCACAACACTGTAAATTCCCGTGTGGTCTAGTGGAGAAGTTCTTGGCGTCTGTTCACTGTCAGAGTCCGAGAGTATCACTGGCAGGTGACCTAGGGGTGCGTCGCTGGGTCGTGGTGATGGCGTACCCACGCAGACGACTCTGAAGACAGCCGCAAACTCACGTCGAGCGGTGACTCCACCGTGGCTGATGTGCTGGGCTGTGGCTCGGAGCATGAGGGCCTGTCTTGGGGAGGCAACGGAGTGGAGCCAGGGCTGGGCACAGCGGGGGTCACGGGCCTTAAAAAACTGTCAGTGGTTGATTGACGCAATGACCGATGATTCTGACGATTGATGATGCGCTGCCTGAAAGCACGCACTTCTTCCACAAGTCCCAAGGGCCCCATCTCCCTGTTGCAGTCCGGGTGTTTCATGTAGTCCAGAACGAACACTAGGTGTTACCTGAGTGCGCTCAGCTTGGGGATGGCTGGAGTTGTGTCATGCTGAGAGGAGTCCGCATCATTGTCGCCGTCCTCGTCGGAATCTTCAAGCTGGGTACTGACACCTGCAACTGAAGATGTGATCTTGATATCAGACAGGGTCTGATACCCAGGATCGCCCTCGTCGCCATCCAGCCACTCACACACATTGTCCAGATCAACATCGTCGCCACGCGTACGTAGATGTGCATGGAAGTCATCCACGTCAAAACCTAGGATATCGTGCTCCACAACCGTTATAAGAAGTAGACGAGACCAACCATTTTCTAGAGTCTTGACAGGGATTTCCTTCCATGCACTGGCCCAGTTGTAGATTGCAGACTTGATGTTGTAGCGGCAAAGGTTTTCCAAAGTCCGCTGGCCTCGTGTGTCCCGTCCCTCCCTGCGCTCATCCTCGTCCTCGAGAACAACCATCACCTCGTCCAGGAACTTCCTTCGGTACAGCCTCTTCGTTGCCACAAACACTTTTTGGTTCATTGGTTGGATGAGAGCAGTCTTGTTAGGTGGCAGAAACATGCACCTAATCCGGCCATTCTCAGCCACCAAGTCCTTGTCGCACGGGTGGGCAGATGCTTTGTTGATGAGAAGGAGGGCCTTTTCCTGGTCGCTTGGGATTCCCAGTTTCTCCGTCTGGTAATGTATAACCTCCTTGACGAAATGGCGGTGGAACCAGTTTTTGAAGATCTGGGCTGTAAACCATGCCTTCAAAGAATGGTACCAGATGACAGGAAGGACATCTATCACCCCATGAAGACACCGAGGCTGGTTTGCGCGGCCAACAATAACGGGCTTAAGCCGGTGCATGCCGTTAGCATTGGCACAACACTAAGCAGATATCCGTTCCTTGGAGAGCTTGCGGCCAGGTATACGCTTCTCCATCTCCTCAGCTAGGGTGTTCATTGGCAAAGAGCGGTAGAATAAACCAGTTTCGTCAGCGTTGTAGAGTTGACTGAGAGTGAGGCCCTCCTTGTCGATCAAGCCCTTCACCTTGTGCCTAAACTCGTCAACTCCATCCTCGTTAGCGTCCAAAGCTTTGCCATGAGCTTTACGGTTGGTAAGGCCATGCCGTAACTTAAACGCGAAGAACCAACTCTCGCATGCCTTGAAGTCTAGGGCGTCATGAAGTCTGGCGAACTTCTCAGCAGCAGCCTTCAGCTCCGTACCACGTACCATCACACCAGCAGGACGTTGCTGTCAATACCAAATCAACGTGGAGTGGTCGACTTCAGCAAACTTGGTAGTAAACATCACTTTCCTCTCCACCTTGCATTTGCTTCTCGACGAGAAGTCAGCCGTGTACTGCATGAGTTTGTCTCGGGATCTCTTAATATCAAACAAAGTAGATCGGGCCAGATTAAATTTGCGGAGGATGCGGGAAGAAGACCACCCCGCATCTACTTTCTCCAATATCTCCCGTTTCTTCTCCAGAGTCAGCACCACTCTCTTTTTCTTCTCAGGCAGCGGGGCCATCATCACACACAGGAAGGAGAGGCATGAGAGCAGCAGGAGTGCCTGCACCAGGTAAGGCACCACCACAAAAGCGAGCACGTGGGCAGCCATGACGACGAGTATGCACTTGCGAAGAGAGACAAGCGGAAAGTGGGGAGGATGCAGGGGCGCTCTAGCGGACGTCGGAGGAATGACGGGCCACAACAAAGGTGTCCCACGCCCCGCGCACCAACTTCAAATTATGGGCTGGAATAAATCCCCCCCCCCGACCATTTTGGGAATATGGGATCCTGGAACGATTATGTCCGGTTAGTGAGGGATGTTCGGATATTAGAGGGATTACTGTACATACAGTAGGTTCGCACAGTGCGCTTCATCACAGTGCGCGAGTGACCAAAAATCATAACCAAAAACCCTTGAATGCGCGAGTTTACCGCACAGAACGCGAGGCAGAGGCAAGGAGTGGCTCAAAAATGCCATTTTTTATTAGTGCGCGTCCACCCCTCACACAGCGCGTCACGTGTCGTCATGTTGATGCGCAGAAATTCCCGGGCATTCTACTGCGCAGCCTGGGGTACAAGGGAGCGGGCCCGCCATAATAGTCCTGGCTCGTTCACTGTGTGGATCTGCTCTCTACAGCTAACCTGTCGTGTACAACGTGTGGTGTTTTTTGTGCTGCTCCATCCTTGCCTGTACTTCGCCGCACCATGGCTCCAACCCCAAGAGTTAAGAAACTTCTGATGCATGCCAACAAGTTAAAGATCATTAAGATGAAGGAGGGTCAAAGAAACACTGCCATCGGGAGAGCCCTGGGACTGGCTGAATCTACAGTGAGAACTGTGTGGAAGAACCATGAAGCCATAAAGGCTGTAGTGAAGACGTACGGTGCCTCTGACCTAGACGGCTGTTCGCGGGTGGGAAATCATGCTATGATACTAATGGAGTGCCATCTTGCCACCTTCATAATGAGGAAGGAAAAGGAAGGTGTTCCACTGAATGGAATATTTATTCTGAACAAGCCCAGCTCTTTTACGAGGCAGCATCTCGCAGGTTAAAAGTGGAAAAACCTTTCAGGGCATCAGTTGGATGGCTGGACCGTTTTCTCAAACGCAAGGAACTCCGTTACGTGAAAGTGTCTGGTGAACGTGCCTCTGCTGACGAACTGGCCGCGAGAGACTATCCTGGGATATTTAGAGCGATTATTGAAGAGGGACAGTACACCAAGGACCAGATCTACAACATCGATGAAATGTCGTTATATTACAAGGCCATGCCCAAATCAACATACATCGCTAAAAGACAGAAACAAACCCCTGGTCACAAGCTCCAGAAGTGTAAGATGACGGTAATGTTCGCTGTAAACCTGTCTGGAAGCCACAAGATGAGGCCAGTTGTTGTACACACAGCTTCACACCCAAGGTGCTACAAAAACCTCATGAACATGGGTGCAAGTGGCTTGTATTGGTACAAGTCCGCAAATGGTTGGATGACCGGGAACATTATGGCAGACTGGTTAACGAGGCGGTGTGTCCCTGATGCCAGGGGCAAGATTCAGGAACTGGGCATTCCATTTAAGATGCTCCTTGTGCTTGATAATGCACCAAGTCACTGTTCATACCTTGAAGATCTACATAAGGATTGTCGTGTTGTGTTTCTGCCGCCCCGCACGACGTCACTAGTGCAGCCACTGGATCAAGAACTAATCGCCACTGTGAAGCACTTCTACCATAAGCAAGTGTACTTTGCCTATGCAGGAAGACCGACACACAAGAGGAGCTTCATGCCCTACAAGAAGATCATGACGAAGACCTTGAAGAGGCCTCTGCTCCTGTTCCATCTCCACCAGCATCTGTATCCCGACCTGCCACAGATGCCACGACTGCTGAGGCATTTTGACGTAATTTTATGGTGAAGGACGCAGTTAAATTTCTCCTAGAAGCCTGGCACCAGATTACACCTGCAACGGTGAACCATGCGTGGCGAATGCTCGTGCCTCCCTTATGCGCGACCCAGGAGACGGCCATTCAACCACTGGCCGAGCCTGAGGCAGCAACACTGACAGCAGCACAAGCTGTACCGGGTTTCGAGGACATTACATTGACAGACATACAGGAAGTGCACACTGCTACTGAGGAACAGCCTCCCGAGGAAGTGTTGCAACGGATAGACGAGGCTGACGCAGAGCCCGACGCCAGGCAGAGTCAAGTTGAGCAGCCTAGCGTGATGAAAGGCAGGACTGAGCTGTGTATGTCAAACATTAGCAAGATCCTTGCTGCCGTGCATAAGCTCAAGGAAGAGGATAAGGAACAGGAAGTGAGCAACCTAAGAACGGAGGAACTTCTGGTTGGTATCGACAAACTCTTCCGTTTCTATACAGACAGGCACAGAGAAGAAATAAACAGGAGAAGACAGACGCTCATAACAAGCTACACACAGCGGGCTCAAGGTGGTGAAATTGCGGAACCAGCGACATCGTCTGCTCCTGTTCCTGTTGAGGATGAAGTGGATGCAATGTCAGAAGTGTCAGCATTGGACTTTGAAGGGTTTATGGCCGAAGTGAGTGACTTTGATGCTCCTGGGGATGGTGCTCAAGAGGAGTCTGTGGAGAGAAGTGTTGGTGCGGTGGGGAGTGCAGCGCTGTAAGTGTTGCTGCACCTCGGAACCCCTGTTATTTAAGGTCATCAGGCCTGTTGTCTACTGTTGTTAAGGTGACTACCCATATTTTTGTTATTGTAGATATAGCTTTAGTACAGTGTCTGAAAAATATGACCTTTATTATGTCTCTAAGGGCCAAAAAATGTCAGGTATGAGGGGGTACCGCCCATATGTAATTATTCCCATAAGATTATGTATTCCCAGTACACGAATTCCCAGTGCTCGAGGTCGTGGACCGCCCAATCTCTCGCGCAGTGTGCGAGCCTACTGTATATATATATATATATATATATATATATATATATACTGTATATAGTAATCCCTATACTATCCGGACGCCCACTTTCCGGACGTTGTGGGCCTGGACCTTCGGAACCCATAAATGGCCAAAAAAAGAAAAAAATCCCCCCAAATCTGATTTTTTTTCCCACCCGTAATTTGAAATTGCCGCATGGCACTGAGCAGCTGTTTACATCACGGCCCCTTCACCCCTTCCTTCCTCCCCCCTCCCCTGTCAGGGTTGCCATTTTGTAATTTTCATTACCAAATGTGGACCAATTTGGTAATGAAAAATACATTTGGTAATGAATCAGAATAATGCATTACCAAACGAATTTTTCACATGTATGAGGATACACAGGATGGAGATGATGGATTGTTTGCTGTCTCTGATTAATCTGCTAGCCTACATAGCGTGAACATAATCAACATGCTGTTAATTATAAGGAGAGTGATTACATGTATTTCCACTTGTATGTATAATTAGTGAAGAATAGATGCTAGCTTTACGAATTTGGTAATGAAGAGTTAAATTTAGTAATGAAAATTGAGGAGTTTGGTTATGTGGCCATTGCGACCTGGCAACTTTGTTCTTCCGTCACCACCAACAGTTACTGCCTAACTTTGATCGCGAGTAGATGCTTATCGTAGTGGAAGCCACACATGCTCATTTTTTATGAATAAACAGTGAATAAACGGCAATACCTTGCCACTAGACCACACGGGAATTTACAGTTTTGGGCATTGTTAAGAAATTAGAATTTAGAGTGCAAAGGATTAATTGTGGAGTGCAAACTGGTGGTTGAAACTGGCATGGTGCAATTAACAGTGTGCAGTGTTAAATAATTATAACTCACAGTGCAAAGAATTACTGTAAGTACAGCACAACACTGGATTATTGTACGTGCTTCAAGAGCATTTTCACCACTGCCAAAGCCTTAGAGGAGGCGGCCACAGACGTGCTGTAAGTACCCTGGCTGAGGTACAGTCACTTCTAATTTCTCATTCTTTGGTTCCTTTTCATTTATTTCATGTTTTCTGTCCATTATTGTTGTAAATAGGATCTTAAATAGGTTTAAATGCATGTCTGGTAGGGAGTTATTTAGGTGGCTTTCAAAGTTAGACTGGGTTAAGTACCAGTCCAGGAGCCAGGGGCCCACTTTCTGGACATGCCTTTGGCTCTGTTACATTGGATAGTGGAGGGATTACTGTACAGTATATTTATTACAGTATACATACATATATATATATATATATATATATATATATATCATCATCATCATCAGCCATAACTAGTCCACTGGTGAACAAAGGCCTCCCCCAACCTTTTCCACGAATTCCTTGACTGAGCCAATCTTTGCCACGTGTTCCCTGCAAATTTCTCTATCTCATCTCTCCATCTCATGTCTGGCCTTTTTCTGCTACGCTTACATTCTCTTGGTGTCCAGTCAGTAAGCCTCTTGCTCCATTGGTTATCCCTTATTCTTGCTATATGGCCTGCCCACCTCCATTTCTGTTCCTTTATAATCCCCACAATATCTTTGACTTTAGTCTGCTCTCTCATCCATGTTGATCTTTTCCTGTCTCTTAAAGATATTCCCAACATTGACCTTTCCATTGCTCTCTGAGAACGGATTAATTTATTTTCCATTGATTTTGTCAGTTTCCAGGTTTCACAATCATACGTCATAGCTGGAATTATGCATTCGTTATGTACTTTTCTTTTCATACAAACTGGCAAGCTACTTTTCATAATGTCTCTATGTTTACCGAAAGCTTTCCATCCAATTGTATTGCTTCTTTTTATTTTACTATCATGATCTTTCATTAATTTTAGTACTTGTCCCAAGTAGTTGTACTCCTTAACTTCTTCAAGAATTTCATCGCTTATTCTGATGACGCTCTTTGGTGTGTGTGGATTAAACATTAGTTTTACTTCGGATCATCTTCAGTCGTACTTTCAGACTTTCTCTGTTCGGGTCATTTAACATTTCTTGCAATGCCTCCGCTGTTTCTGAGATTAGGACAATGTCATCTGCAAATCTTAAATGGTTTAGCTTTTCTCCATCAATGTTCACTTCTTTGTTTTCCCAGTGTAGCTTTCTGAAAATACTTTCTAGGCATGCTGTAAATAATTTTGGTGAAATTGTATCTCCCTGACATACACCCTTCTTAATCTTAATTTTTTCTGAGTCCTTATGTAATTTAACTTTAACAGTTCCCTCTTTATATATGTTTTCGAGCAGGTTTACAATGTTCTCATTCACTCCTTGTTCGCGCAATTAATTTATAATTGCTATGTGCTCCGCTGAGTCGAAAGCCTTTTCGTAATCAACAAAACCTAAGCACAGTGGTTTATTATATTCTATAGTTTTCTTAATTAGCTGGTTCATTGTATGTAGATGATCAATGGTCGAATACCCGCTTCGGAATTCTACCTGTTCACGAGGTTGGTTTTCCTCCAAAATTGTTGTTATTCTGTTCTTAAAGACTTTAGTGAAGAGTTTGTAAATGACTGATAATAAGCTAATGGATCAATAGTTACTAAGATCTTTTGAGTCACCTTTTTTGTAGAGTAAAATAACTATTGCATTACACCATGTTTGGGGAATATTCTTCTGTTTTATGCAGTGGTTAAATAAGTGAGCAAGCCTATTTTGTACTTCTACTCCGGCATCCAAAAGTTAATCTGTTACTATTCAGTCTTCTCCCGGAGCCTCCCCTCTTTTCATATTTTTAAGACAAATATTTACTTCGTCTGGTGTTACCTCAGGTATTTCACTTGTGTCAGCTGAAAAGTTAGCTATTGGTACTACTGTCTTTGATGCATAGAGCTCTTTGTAAAATTCTTCAACTCTCTTCACCATCTTATCTCTGCATTTAATGATTTCACTGTTTTTTTCTTTCAGTGATGTCATTTGTTTCTTTCCTGGTGCCATTTTGCTTCAGACCTGTTTCAGACTTTTTCCATTTTTGATGGTTTCTTTGATCTGATCCATGTTTCTCTTTCTTTTTTCTTCTCCTTGTCTTTTGTTGATAAGCTTATTTAATTCTGCTCGTTCTGTTTCGTCTTTCTTTGTCTTTACTTTCATTTCATTTCGTTTTTTCATAAGCTGAAGTGTCTCTTCTGAATACTTCTTGGCTTTGGTTGTATTAGGCTTTCCTACTACCTCTGCTGATTCTCTTAGCACTTTTGTTAGTTTGTCATTCAGCTCATCAATGTCACATTCAGCATTACTTAGAGCCTGAAATCTGTTCCTTATTTCCAACTGAAAGGCTGCTTTGCTTTCATTTACCATTATTAGGCATATCTTTTTATCTTTAATCATCTTCTTTCTTTCATTTCTGAAATTGAATCTGGCTGTGCAACCCACCATTCTATGATCACTACCAATATTTACTTTGTTGATAACTGTGACATTTGTGATCATGTTATTGTTATCTGCTATAATGAAGTTGATTTCATTCTTTGTTTCTCCATTTGGGCTTCTCCAGGTCCACTTTCTTCCTGTTCTTTTGAGGAAGAATGTGTTCATTATCCTCATGTTAAACATTTCAGCAAAATTTACCAGCATTTCTCCTCTTTCATTCCTTTCTCCCACTCCAAAATTTCCCATACATGCTTCTCCATTTTTCGACTTCCCAAGTTTTGCATTGAAGTCTCCCATGATTATAGTATATGTTGTCTTTTCTTCTTCCAAAATCTGGGAGATGTCATCATAGAATGTTTCTATTTCTTCATCTGGGCTTTGAGAAGTTGGTGCATATACTTGTATGACTTTCATGGTATATTTTTTGCATAGTCTGATGACAGCAAATGCTGCTCTGTCAGATACACCGCTGAATTTAACAATGTTGTCTGCAAGATTTCTGTTAATTAGAAATCCTACACCACTAACTCTCATTTTGCTTTCCTCTGTAGTAAAATAGGTGTTTCCTGTTTTTGAGCTGAATTACATTTTCTTCTTTTCTGCAGATCTCACTCAAACCTACAATATCCCAACTAATGTTTTCCAGTCAGTCATCAGGTTATCAAGTTTGCAATCTTCTGCGAGGCTTCTTACATTGTATGCATAGATCTTCATCGATTTCAGTTTGTTTAACATCCAAGAGTCTAATTTTCCAACACAGTGCCTACTCACTTTCGGTGGCACACTGCCCGTAAGCACAGGAGGCAGTGCGGTTGGACCTTTAGTAGACGATGATCCAACAGGAACGCCCGTCAAATCATTTGCAATAGAACTCATGTTTGGTTGGGAGGATTGTGGCAAATAATCTCACCTCCCTGCCACATAGTTTCTGGTGAGATGTAATTTTTGTGCCACCTTATTCGTTATATTCGGTGGAGCCCTATATATCTATATGGGGTCCCATGGTCCACGCCATCTAAGACGGTAACTTGTATATACAAGGCCTTCCCCTATCCACCACCTGGGGATGCGCCAGGTAGCAGTGGGATCCTGCCCCTGGATGTATATATATATATATATATATATATATATATATGTATACTATAGTATTGCAGCTGCACTAGGCTTGCCTGAAGGAGTGTTAATGTCAGCTCTAACATAAGGATGTGAGACTGTTGTGTGGCATGAAAATGAAAGTCAAGAGTAAGAGCAGTGGAGGTGGGGCTGCTGAGGAATGTATGTGGAGTGTAAAAGGTGAACAGGTTGCAGAATAATGTGATTCGTGAAAGATGCGGAGTGAGGAAGTCTGTGGACACCAGAATCGAAGAAAGTGTACTGAGATGGTTTGGTCATGCAAAGAGAATGGATGATAATAGAGCGGTGAAAAAATTATATCTGAGTGAATTTGTAGGAGGGAGGAGGCGAGGTAGGCCAAAAAGATGATGGAGGGATATGATGCATGAGTGTGAGGAAGAAAGGTATGGAAGTTTGTGAGGCTAAGGGACTGATAAGAGAGACTGGTTGGATGAATTTTGTGCGGAGCAGCGGAACAAGAGATTTGGTATCACTTTTTAACAGGACACAGCATTCGGATTCACTCTGTCAGATAGGTATATGTGAAGCTACAGAATGTGGTGACACTTTTGGGGGCCTATCTGATGGGACTAGGATTCCTTGGGCTTGAATAGGTGGAAGCATGGCCCATTGAATTTTGCAAACTTAGGCTTTTTGGACGTTGGTTGCCACCCTCACCCTGCCCTAGGATGGAACAGGAGGTCCGGATTATGATGATGATGATGATGACGTATGTATGTACTGTATATATATATATATATATATATAGCTGGGATTGTACTGTATGGAGTAGAAAGACAATGGGGCAGAGGGAAAGAACCTTAGTAATTATGGGATTAGGGTTGGGTTGGAGAGAAAGAGAGAGAGAGAGAGAGAGGTTAGCACAGAAGTAGATATGGAGTACAAAGAAGATGGGTTAGCGGGAAAAAACTTTGTGACCTCAATAATTATGGGAGTTGGCATTTCCTGTACCCAGGAAACTATTTATTATACTGGGTGGTAACCATATAACTGTAGTTTTTTACCAGGTTAAGTGTCCCCCAGATTCCCCTATCTAAAATCACTTAATCATAGCAAATGTTTCGGAGAGCCTCGTAGGGCCCAATACCTGCCCAGGACCCAAACCAAATGGGCAGATTCATATGGCCATGTGGAATATGAGACGTGTGAATGAGGAGAGCAAGAGGGTAGAAGTGCTGAATGTGTTCAAGAGTGCGAGATATGCCATGATGGCATTGTATGAAACAAAGATGAAAGGGTGTGAAGTAGAGGAGTTGGAGGATGTGAAATGTGTAAAATTGGTCATGAATGAGTGAGGAAGATGCAAGGGAGCAGTTGCTTTGCTGATGAATGAGGTGTGGCAGAGTGAAATGAGAGATTAGAAATGTGTCAGCTCGAGATGTATTTATGTCAAGTTCAAGTTTGGGGTGAAAGTGGCTGTGATTGTAGTGTATGCACCGTGTGGTGAGAGGAGTGAGAGAGAGAATGACAGGTTTTGAGATGAGCTGGATAAAGCAGTGGGAGAAATGACCAGGAGCTGTAAAGTGATCGTAATGGGCGATATGAATGGAAGAGTATGCACTGGCCCTGAGGATGACATAATGGGTTGTAATGGAGTACCTGGAGAAAATGATAATGGGAAGCAGCTGAAGGATATGTGCCAGGAAAGGAGGTTGTGCATTTGTAAGTCTCATTTCAAACAAATATGCATGGTATAGAGGGAACTGGGATGATTTTGAAAGAAACCTGATTGATTACGTGCTCGTAGAGAGGTTGATGCTGGGAATGGTTGCTGATACGAAGGCCATGTGTGGACAGTGTGGAGGTCTGTCAGATCATATGATTGTGGTGTGCATGATCAAGCTGAGAGGAGTAAGGTGGACCAGGAGAGAGAGGAGCAGTCAGGGAGAAGGACTGAAATTCGAGAAGCTGAGGATAAAAAAATTGGCAGATGAATACAGGACCAAAGTAAGTGAGGAGTTTGAATCAGTGAATTGTAATAAAATGGATCTGGACAGCCTGTGGAATGCATATGGAGATTGCTTTGTTAGGAATGCTACAGCGGTGTGTGGTGTAGCAAGAGTAACAACAAAGAAGAAGGGTACGGCATCGGATTAAGAGGCTAAGAGAGCAGTGGAGGAAGAAAGAAGTGTCTAGAGTGATTGCAGGACAGAGGTTCAGTTGAAATAAGAACTGAATATATTGAAGCAAGAGCCATGTAAAGAGACTAGTGCAGAGGTAAAAGAAGGAGGTAAATGATGATCTAGGAAAAACAATGAATGCAAATTGCACTGAATATAGGAAGATATTCTGGAAAGAGGTGCAGAAATGTAGAAGTGACAGCAGAAAGAAATGTGAAAGTGTGAAGGATGTAAGTGGTAGATTATTAACCCATGGTGAGAAAGCATATGACAGGGTGGATAGACAAGGATTGTGAAAAGTGTTAAGAATATATGGAGTAGATGGGAAGTTGTTGAATGCTGTGAAGAGTATGTACAATGGTGCGAAGGCTGCAGTGCGTGTGGATGGTGAACTAAGTGAATTTTTCTCTTTGAAAGTTGGTTTGAAACAGGGATGTGTCATGTCTCCATGGCTGTTCAATCTGTACATGGATGGGGTAATGAAAGAGGTACAAGGTAGGGTAGTGGATGTTGGAGTGGCCCTGGTGAGAGAGGATAGTGTTTGGAAACTCCCTGTACTGTTGTTTGCAGATGATACTGTGTTGTTGAGTGAAGACGAAGGGGAGCTGCAAGGCTTGGTGGATGAGTTTGAGAGAGTGTGGAAGAAACGGAATCTAAAGGTGAATGTAGGGAAGAGTAAAGTGATGGTCTTTGAGAGAGGTGAAGTCAGTGAATGTATAGCGAGGTTGGATGGTGAGGAATTGGAAAATGTGAGAACGTTTAAGTACTTGGGTAGTGTGATGAGTAAGGATGGAGGTTTGGAGGGTGAAGTGCTTGAAAGGGTACAGCAGGGAAGAAAGGTTGCTGGTTCTTTGAAAGCAGTGATAAGAAACAGGGAAGTGAGCATGGAAGTGAAAAAGTTACTACATGACAGTATTGTGATACCAACTCTAACGAACGGAAGTGAAGCTTGGACGTTGTTGGAAGGACACAAGTCAAGAGTGAGAGCAGTGGAAATGAGTTATTTAAGAGGAGCCTGTGGAGTCACATGGAGAGACAGGCTGACGAATGCGGACATAAAGGAGCGTTGTGGTGTTGATATGGATGTGATAGGAAGTGTTATGAGGAACACACTGAGGTGGTTTGGCCATGTGGAGAGGATGGAGGGTGAAAGACTGACGAAGAGAGTGTATGTGAGTGAGGTGGAGGGGGGAAGAGGGAGGGGGAGGCCGAGGATGAGATGGATGGATGGGGAGGAGAGGTATATGAGAGAAGGGAGTGTGAGTTGGGAGCAGGGCAGTGAAATGGCGGGGGACAGGGCGACTTGGAGGCGATTTGTTTGTGGCCACCTCAAACGGGATTCGTTTCGTTTTGTTTTTAAAGGCTCCAACATGCTTGCATGTGTCGGCCTTGGTCACCTAATGGCGGCTCTCCACGCTGCATGATCCATTGCAGCCTCCCTGTTCAGTCCCTTAACCCTAAGGTCACACTTAATGACCTCGTCCCATGTCTTTCTCGGTCTACCCCTCATAACCCCACCCCCAATATTAACACTTCTCACCTTCCTCACCCAATTATCATCCCCCATCCTCTCCACATGTCCAAACCACCTCAATCTACCTCTCCTCATCACAACACCAATACACTCCAGTCCCATCCTACCTCTCAACTCTTCCATTGTAAACCCAGCCCCTCCAGGCCTTGGACGCAGGGACGCACTGCATCTGGCAATAGATAGATAGATAGATTGATTAAGTAAGGACCAGATGGAAAAAATATTTTAAATGCTTGATGAATGGGAATAGAAAGAGCAGAGCAGCATTAAACCTGACTGGTTTTGGGGGTGTGCAGAGAAGGAATGCAGTGCCAGGAAACGTGACACTCGCACGGGTGAAGAAGACTGCGAACAGACTGAAAAATGGGAAAGCAGGTGGGGTTCATGAGGTGTATGCAGAGATGATTAAGGCTAGTGGAGAGAAATGAGTGTAGTGCTTGTTGGAGATATATAAAAGGGCATGGATGAGTGAAACTGTGCCAGCAGAGTGGAAAAAGGCTGTGATTATACCCCTGTACAAAAATAATTGTGAGCAAAGTGAGTGCGAAAATTCTTGTGGCATAAGTTTATTGAGTGTGGTAGGGAAAGTATATGGAAGAATTATTACAGAAGAAGTAAGAGAGATATCAGAAGTCCTAGTGAGTGATGAACAGGGTGGCTTTAGGAGTGGTAGAGGATGTGTGGATCAAATATTTGCGGTAAGACAGATAGTAGAGAAGGCTTGTGAGAATTACTCTAAGGTGTTGATGGCATTCATGAATCTCATGGATCTGGCAAAAGCATACGACAAAGAAGACAGAGGAGGGTTGTGAAAGGTTTTGCACATGTACAGTGTAGATTGTAAGCCGCTAGATGCCATCAAGAGTTTTTATAATAGTAGTGAAGCATGTGTAAGGGTAAATGGGCATGTATATGAATGATTCACGATTAGTGTGGGGGTGCTACAAGGTTGTTTGATGTCCCCATAGTTGTTCATTATATATATACCTGTAGATGGGGTGATGAGAGAAGTAAAAACACGAGCGATGGAGAGGGGGATGGCATTGGTAATGAATGGTGATGGATGGAATATCTCAGATTTGTTGTATGTTGATGATGCAATGCTACTTACAAATACTGCACAAGAACTTGGTAGACTAGTTCAGAGTTTTGCTAATGTCTGTGAGTGTCGTGCCTTGAGAGTAAATGTAGAAAAGAGTAAAGTGATGGTAATCAAGAGAGAAGGTGAATCCCAGTGTGATGTTACAGTGAATGGAGAGAGACATTAGTGAGAGAGTTCAAATACTTGGGTACAGTGATACAAGAGAGGAAATTTGCAAAAGAAATGCAAAATAGAGTGACACAAAGAAGGAAAGCAGCTGGTGCTATGAAGGCCTTGATAAGAAACAGACATGAGTGTTGCAGTTGCACGAGGCATACATGAAGGAGTGTTAGTGCCAATTTAACATACGGATGTGACTATGGTGTGGCATGAAAATGAAAAGTCAGGAGCAAGAGCAGTGGAGATTGGACTGCTGAGGAATGTATTTGGAGTACAGAGAGTGGATAGGATACGAAGTAATGTGATTCGTGAAGGATGTGGAGTGAAGAAGTCTATGGACACCAGAATTGAAGAGGGTGTACTTAGATGGTATGGTCATGTGGAGAGAATGGATAACAGCAGAGTGGTGAAAAAGTTATATCTGAGCAAATTTGAAGGAGGAAGGAAGCGAGGTAGGCCAAGGAGAGTGTGGAAGGCTATGGTGGATGAGTGTGTGAGGAAGGGAGGTATGAAAGTCGGTGAGGGTAGGGGACTGATGAGAGATCGAGCTGGCAGGGTGAATGTTGTGAGAAGAAGTACATGATCAGGGATTTGGCACCCCTTTTTAACATGACAGCATCCGGATTGGCTCTATCTGACATGTTTATATGAAGCTACCGAATGTGGTGAATGTTTTTCCCGTATCAGATAGAGCCAGGATTCTGGGGGCTTGAATGATGAGTGAATGGAAGCATGGTGTATTGGACTGAGCAAATTTGGGCTGTCTGGACATTGCTACTTCTCACCTTACCCTTGGGTGGGAAAGGTCTGGATGATGATTATGATGATATTGATATATATACACACATGGGAAGTAATTCCATCTTGTGCAGTGTTTGTGATAAGTGGGTGCCTAAGAGATGTATTGGTATTAGAGGTACAGTAATCACTCCAATATCCGACGTAATAGAGCCATAGGCTGTTCCAGATAGTGGTCCTGTCCGGATATTTGGCCCCAGCTTATGAACTTGTACTTATGGACCCTAACACAGAGAAACACCTATACAACTCCCTCTGGACATGCATAGCACCTATTAAAGACCCAAATCACACCAATAAGGCACATAAATGACTGAAATAAATGCAAAAGAAGCATAAAATGAGGGTTTAGAAGTAGGTTCATACAATATTAAACATTCTGGTGACTGGCTCCTGAACTAGTACTTATGGACCCTAACCTAGCCTAACTCAGAAAAACACATTCCTACTGCACATGCATAGCTCCTAACACCCTATTCACACCAATAAAGGACATTAAAGAGTGAAATGAGGTAAGTATAGTATGGAAAAAAGTACAGTATGAAAGATTCTGCCTACTTACATCAAGTCCATGACCACCTCAATGAATAACCGCCTCCTCTCGGACTCTGACAGTAAGAAGGATTTCCTGAAGCACTTGCAGTACACTGTTCCTGAAGTCTTGCACTGAACTTAGTCAATCGCACACAGAAGTCCGTTCTCTTCACAGTGCGCACTCTTGTCTAACTAATGCTCCAGTGTGACTTACTAAGTGTTGCACTTTAACTTTTCCCGTTCTTCTAATAATTTTTCAAAGCCAAAACAAACAAGTCTATTTACGTTAAATTTTGTTTCAATTGAGTCTTTTCTCTCACAACTGTAAATCCTTAACACAACACACTGTTTTTTTCACTGCACAACACTCTAATTTCCTGTGTGGTCTAGTGGAGAAGTTCTTGCTGTTTATTCACTGTCAGAGTCCGAGAGTATCACTGGCAGGTGACCTAGGGGTGCATCGCTGGGTCGTGGTGATGGCGTACCCACTGCAGACGACTCTTAAGACAGCCGCAAACTCACGTCGAGCGGTGACTCCACCGTGGCTGATGTGCTGGGCTGTGGCTCGGAGCATGAGGGCCTGTCTTGGGGAGGCAACGGAGTGGAGCCAGGGCTGGACACAGTGGGGGTCACGGGGCTGAAAAAACTGTCAATGGTTGATTGACGCAAGGAACGACGATTCTGACGATTGATGATGCGCTGCCTGAAAGCACGCACTTCCGTAACTTGAACGCAAAGAGCCAACCCTTGGATGCCTTGAAGTCTAGGGCGTCGTGAAGCCTCACGAACTTCTCAGCAGCAGCCTTCAGCATCGTTCCACGTACCATCACACCAGCAGCACGTTGCTGTCGATATCAAATTAACGTGGATCGGTCGATTTCTGCAAACTTGGGGGTAAACATCACCTTCCTTTCCACGTTGCGTTTGCTTCTCGACGAGAAGTCAGCCATGTACTGCATGAGTTTGTCTCGGGATCTCTTAATATTGAACTAAGTAGACCAGGCCAGGTTAAACTCGCAGAGAATGTGAGAAGAAGACCACCCCGCATCTACTTTCTTCAATATCTCCCATTTCTTCTCCAGAGTCAACACCACTCTCTTCCTTTTCTCAGGTGGCGGGGCCATCATCACACACACTAAGAGGAGGCCTGAGAGCAGCAGGAGTGCCTGCAGCAGGTAAGGCACCACCACAAAAGCGATCATGTGGGCAGCCATAACAACGAGCGTGCACTTGCGGCGAGAGAGAGGCGGAAAGTGGGGAGGATGCAGCGGCTCTCTATCGGACGTCGGAGGAATGACGCGCCACAACAATGCTGTCCCGCGCCGTGCGCGGCAAGTTCAAATTACGGGCGGGAAAAATCCCCCCACCCCCCACCCCTGACCATTTTTGGGAATAATGTATTGGATCCTGGGACGATTATGTCCTGTTAGTGGGGATGTTCGGATATTGGGCGTCCGGATATTAGAGTGATTACTGTGAAGCAATGCTGATTTCATGTGTGCGGTGTGTTGGGGAGAGCAGGTGGAGATTGTCAGGCGTGAAAGGATTGAACTTACTGGTGAGTCTCCTGAGTTCCTGGAAGAGTTTTGTTATTTGGGAGACATGTTATGTGCTGGAGGTGGGGCTGGGGCTAGCTCTGTTGCTAGGGTGAGAAGTGGTTAGAAGAAGTTCTGGAATCTGTTGCCTCTCCTGACATTGAGAGTGCTCTCCCTACATCCTAAGGGATCTTTGTATGTAGCATCTGTTAGGAGTGTAATGCCGTATGGTAGTGAGACTGGGCCGTTAAGGAAGAGGGTATCGCAGGCTCAAACGCACAGAAATAACAATGATTATGTGGATGTGCAGTGTGTCCCTGAGTGCAGTGCCTAGGGTGGCTAGGTTTATGGTGGAAGAGTTGAGAGATAGGATGGGACTGGAGTGTTTTGATGTTGCTATGAGTAGAGGTATATTGAGGTGGTTTGGGCATGTGGAGAGGATGGGGGATGATAATTGGGTGCAGAAAATGAGAAGCATTAATATTGGGGTGGGGTTGTGAGGGGTAGCCCGAGAAAGGCGTGGGGAGAGGTCATAAAGTGTGACCTCGGGGTTATGGAACTATTCAGGGAGGCTGCCAGAGATCAAGCACCATGGAGAGCCACCAATAGGTGACCAAGGCCGACACATGCAAGGATTTTGGAGCCTTCAAAAACGAACGAAACAAAATACAGTATGCACATAATTATGTAATATGGTAGATACGGTTCTCCCTCGTTATAAACGGTGGTTACTCTCCTAAGATTCCGTCATTACACAGATCCTGGTAATTCTGATTTCTTATGTACACCCATATATAATTATTATAGAATTCTTGGACAGCCACTCGTCATATACAAAAGTGATTTTCAGTAATTAAATATCTGTTTCTTTTGTACATTCCACCAAAGCGTTGTCTCATCTGCACTGAATACTTGTTCAGCTGCAGGCACTAAGAATTTTGTTTTTATGAAAATTGTAAGATGAATAATTGAAGTGTTTAAAAAGAAAAGCAGACTACATGCTACATAGCTACAATGAGGCAGACTGGCACTGTCAGCATGCATATTTACATAAACATTTAATTATTGTGTTCAGAAGGATCTATAGGCTTTAAGAATATTTTGTTATTTATTAAGTGAGAGTGCAATACTTAGATGGAAATTATTAGAGATGAAAGCAGGCTACTGACTAGGTACAGTATTCTTAACACAAAGGAAACAGGCTGGCACCACCAGTGTGCATATTTGCGTAAGCACAGTATTTTACTAATATTTTGTAACTTATTAAAAGTGAGTGAGTTGCACAGTTGGAAATGGTGAGAGCCAAAAGCAGGTGACCATTGGGATGGCAAGATGTTGCCAGTGTCTCCCATGGAAATTATAATTAATTCCTATTAGAAAATAACTCTCATTTAGTCAAAACCGTAAAAAAAAAATTCCATTGATAGCGAGGGACTACTGTATTGTATACTGTACAGATTTTTGTATTTATTTTTAATGTATTTGCCATACCGGTGGTGTAGCCATATTAGTGTAATTGGATAAGTGATGATAAAGAAAACCAGGTAGATTGACTGGTGGTCCAGCTGCTGATTGTTTCTGATGTAGAAATGTATGGCTGTTTTATAGATTTTAAGCTTTATACAGTCTTTTTATTTAAAAAGAAACTATTGACTGATGAACAATATTGAGTGGAGATATTGAATGGTAAATGTGTATTTTTGAGAATCACACATGCTGCACTTTCTGTGGGCGTGTTTTTTTTTTTTTTTTTTTTTTTTTTTTTTTTTTTTTTAAGGCTTGCCATCCCCAAATTAAATAGTGCCTTCTTTTCACACTGCAGTGTTTGAATTGATGCAGAATATGGTACCTAATCCCTCTATTGTAAAAAGTCTTCTTGAAGCTGAATAAAATTGTCTCTTCAAATCAGAGTAAAGCAAAGAACACCCTGCTCCCTGGGCAGGAATCCCCATATTGAGGTTGTTGGAAACTACTAGAAAAAAAGAAACTCAGATATGTAATAAGATTTGTAACAATACTTGGTTCTCATCTTTGACTGAAAAAAAAGAATAAGATATAAAATTTCAGGATATCATCAGATTCAGTGTGTTATTTTAATGATGCTTGACCCCACAGGCTTGGTTCTCTGCCGTCATTCCGAAGCAGGCAGATGAAAAAAAAAGGGTGCCCGACATCAAGAATGAAGGTAAACAGAAGGGTAAGAAACAGAAGACTTCCAGTGTCCCAGAACAACAGCTAGACCAGAGACAGAAGACCATTACTTCGTACTCCATGTTCTCTCCTCGTACCAGAACACTGACGGACATCTCTAGTAATGTATCACAGTCAGACCAGGATAGTAAAGGATCAGCACTAAACCAGGATTCCCTAAAGAGAAAGAAGTCCACAGGCTTGGCAGAGGAAGCAAGCAGTTCGGTATGTCACTGGATAAAAGGGATTAAGTAAAGATAAATTTGTGTTTTGTAACTGCATGTATACAGTAGAGAAAGCAGGGTTAGGTTCTGTGTGAGGCAGAAGAAAATAGGGTTAGGTTCTGTGTGAAGCTAAAGAAAGTAGGGTTAGATTCAGGGTGAGGCTGGAGAAAGTAGGGTTAGTTTCTGTGTGTGGCTGGAGAAGTAGGGTTAGATTCTGTGTGAGGCCAATAAAAGTTAGTAAAGTCATCTGAACAAATTTATTTTTTGAATAATAATAGCAGCATGGAGAGCTGCCATTAGATGACCAAGGCCGACGCAAGCAAACATGTTTTAGCCTTTATAAACGACATGATGAAATGATACAACTAACTAAAGAAAAATTCACAACACTCATCACTTGCAGTGCACATTAACACAGGTACCCCCCCCCCAATCATCACACTTACCAATGTATTTTTACCTCACACCCCCTCCACTAAGATCCTTGGAGTGACTTGACACCAGAATCGCCTTCAGAGATGAAGTACACCCACTGAGAAAATTATCGGCACTCTAATAGCGTGATAAAATGTGACACACTGGATGAAAGATCTGAAAACAAACTCCTGAGTTAATGTGCCTGGTTGGTATCCCTGATCTGCTGACCCTTGAGCCTTTATTCATGGTGGCATTGGAGGCTTCGTATCAACCGCTCACCAGGCAAATTGTTTTACTTACTATCACCGTTTTTACGGTACATAAAGGCTTTTAAGTATTAACATTATTTTCGTAAATGTTATAAACGAGGATGTTGATATGTCATGTACAGAATAAGTCGCTAACTAAGAAGTGTTATGAAAGAGTCCGAAGCCATTTGAATATTAACCCTACGTGTGAGTACTCCCTAGTCATAGTGTGCAACTGGCAGCGTTGCCATTTTGGCACGGAAATCGCAATTTCTAGCATAGTGAAACATCATTTAGCACATAATGCATATACAGTCGGTGTGGATTGAGTTGAGAATTTGGCCCTTTGGCCACATAACTGAACACATAACTTAGGCACGCTTACGGGAAATGACAAAAATAGCTCGGGAGAAATTGATTATGTGGCAACATAAGACATAGACATACGCATTGAAATTAACGGTCTTGGATGATATAGTTTTATGGGTTGACATGTATAGCTGCAAGCATTTTCCCACCATCCTTTGAGCCCGTGATCATTTTCTGTGACAGCCCTGGGTACCCCACTGTTGCGCAGCACAGGTAGAGTGTAGAGTGATGTCTTCCTCATCCGCCTCATCCGATTCCGTCCCTCCACGCATGGGGCCAGTTGCATCACTGACCCCCGCAAAAGTTCTGCCCTTACTGCTGGGGAAAGGGCGCAGTGACAGTGCTGTCAGTCATGCCTTGGATGATATAGTGTCCTCACATACTGTGAGTGAGAGTACTTCTTCTTAACCCTTAGGCACACCAATGACAACCTGGGTCTTCATGCGTTTGTCAACCTCTGACATCAGTATGACGACTTTGCCCGTCATCTGATGTAATCTCTAAACAAATATTTAGGGAGTCGTCATTTTTGTTGGATGACGGGCAAAAGTGGGCGGAGCTAAGCCTGCCATAGTTGGTGCATGTGTGCTCACTTGGTTTGCTTGGCTCAGTGTGGTGTAAGGTTTCTCATAGGTAGGATGTACACTTCTTGACCACCCACCGAACATTTATGCTCCTTTTTCTCATGTATATATGCGGCGTTATTATTTAAGAAAATACAACAAATGATGCGTTATTGGAAAGGAAAATTATTCTGCTAGGTGTTGAAACAAAAAATATTATTACAGTAAAACTCCTACAATTCGTCATAATTCAAGTCGGAAACCTCTACAACTCGGGAAGGCTCCAAAATATTCATTTAAAAAATCTATCTATCTATCTATTGCCAGACGCCTCAATCCCGTTTGGGGTGGCCACAAACAAATCGCCTCCAAGTCGCCTTGTCCCCCGCCATTTCACTGCCCTGCTCCCAACTCACACCCCCCTCTCTCATATACCTCTCCACCCCATCCCTCCATCTCATCCTCGGCCTCCCCCTCCCTCTTCTCCCCTACACCTCACTCACATACATTCTCTTCGTCACTCTTTCACCCTCCATCCTCTCCACATGGCCAAACCACCTCAGTGTGTTCCTCATAACGCTTGCTATCACATCCACATCCACACCACAACTTATATCCTCATTCGTCAGCCTGTCTCTCCATGTGACTCCACAGGCTCCTCTTAAATAACTCATTTCCACTGCTCTCACTCTTGACTTGTGTCCTTCCAACAATGTCCAAGCTTCACTTCTGTACGTTAGAGTTGGTATCACAATACTGTCATGTAGCAACTTTTTCACTTCCATGCTCACTTCCCTGTTTCTTATCACTGCTTTCAAAGAACCAGCAAAAATGCACACGTGAGAGGAAGAGAGTCGGCAAAAATTCCCCCAACTCGGTAAGATCCCGAGTTGTACAGTAATGTTTAAGTGTTTAGTGTTTAGTTCCCCAGTACTGTATAGTACAAGTGATAAATACATTACAGTAATGACCATTATATTTTTAATTGTGCTTTACATAGTGTACAGTGTCAAGTACAGTACAGTAAAGGTGTGCCCCAAAGTGATCTTGAGCCCCCCCTGACACCTCCAAAAACTACCAAAAGCCCTCC
Source organism: Coenobita brevimanus (assembly GCF_032717465.1). NCBI lineage: Eukaryota > Metazoa > Arthropoda > Malacostraca > Decapoda > Coenobitidae > Coenobita > Coenobita brevimanus. Next base: position 13,957,378 of record NC_137049.1, on the reverse strand, counting down.
TCCATGCCTGGAATACATCCTACAACTGCATGGAATCATGGTAAGGCAGCTTTTACTGTCTGTTGTGTGTGTGCTGGGGGGGGAACTTAAAGTTCATCCCTGCAACTCAGCAAATAGGCTAACTCGACAAGGTTTGCACATGTATTATGCCGAGTTGTAGAGGTTTTACTGTACTTCTTGAATAGTGTGGTAGGTGGGGGTGCTCACCATCCACTCACTTGATGTAGTGCTGCTCTCAGGTGTCTGCCCTTTCCTTTCCTCCATCCTACTTTCCATCCATCCTCTTCTGTCCTTCTTTCCTTCATTCTTTCCTCTTCTTCTGCCTGCGGGTGACTTTACACTCCCTCTTGTGTCTTTCTTTCCCTCATTCTTTCCTCTTCCTTCTGCCTGTGGGTGACTCTACACTGAATGACAGGCCAAATGGTTTCCTGTACACCAGGAAACCATTTACTACTGTGGGTGGTAACCATATAACCAAATTTTGGCGCCTGGTGGTTTAGTGAGTAATAACGCTGCTCCAATCGGATTGAGCTGGTGAAGGTTTATATCCAAGGGATGGTTGGGGTTTTATTGCTCACATGATACCACTCAGGGATGAGTGAGGCTGGTTTCTCTCATCTTAAATGCCAGGACCAACTTGCCTAGCCCCGGGCCTCTACACTTCTCATGGGGCAACGTAGGATTTGATGATGGATAGATGAATGGAATAGTGTTTTTTTTGGCGAATATTTTTTTAAAGGATGGCGTAAAACTTTAGCATGTCAGCTAACTTCTGCTCACTTTTTTTGCATTTTATTTTATATATATTGTCTTTTTGGACAATGTACGACAGAGCAAAACTCTTTAGCTTCAAAATGAGACCAAAGTGGCCTTTCTATGATGAATAGTAGCTTTCCTACGAGCGTTAGAAATAAAATATCTTTACGCGACTGTTCTGAAATCTCTCGAGCAAGAGTTACGTGCACAGCCAGAATTTACACTCCTCCTTTTACGGGATAGGGTTATGGGAGATGTTATAAGGAGAATGAACTTTCTTGCCCTCTGACCCCTTCCTGTTTTCAGATGCCTGAGAAAGCTCTCAAACTGCTGCAGGAGGAGGGTGGGGCCTTCGACAGTGATGAATTCACTAAAGAAGAGGAGGTTGATGACCCAGCATACGGGGCAGGTGAGCGTGGATTTGGCAGTCATTTGGGAAATAAACACCGACAAGCCATCTCATCGTCACTCTCGCAGCCTGGTTGCCGCCGTCTTGCCATCGAACATCCAGCATCACCTCATCCTAGTATTCAGTGGCCAAATCACCACAACTGGGCCCTTCAAGAGTGGAATTTTCCACACGGGCCTCACGTGGCATAACTCAACAGGCAGCGTCCCTAGGGAAGCCCCGCATCAGGTGAGTCATCACCCCCAAACTCCCCCACCTACCACACCTCTCCCTGTCCTTCCCCCTCACCACCTGCCCATGGGTGTGCACACACTCAGAAAAGACGTGCTTGCCATGGAAAATGGCCTATTCTACCAGGTGTCGGCAGTTGATATCTTTGTGTGGGAGGAAGGAGGAGGATTTGAGCCCTCTGTGCCTGTTTTCGTTGAGGAAGGAGCAGGTGTTCAGGAGGATGAGCTTCACCCCCAGGTCCTAGGCTATAAGCAATACTTTCAGGGCAATATTTACCCCTGCAGTTATGCAACACCTGGTGGATCAAATTAATTTCCACCAGGCTATGAGCGTGCAGTGGTTGGACGTGCCTGCCAGCGAAAGCTGGCACATGAGGGACTGGATATCTGTGGAGGTGGGGGAGTTGTTTGTGTGGCTAGTCCTTACCATGTTGATGGCGCACACAAGGAAACATGCTCCATGACAATTGGTCGGTTGATGAACACATGGGCACACCTGTTTTCAGTAAGCATATGGCCTGTGACAGGTACCTGGCAATCCTAAGGTCCCTTCATTTCAACAGAAATTATGGGCCTTCACTGAATGACAGGTTATGGAAGATTAGACCCATCCTTACCATGCTCAAGGAGTCATTTTCCATGGTTTTCCGTCCTTTTCAGAAAGTGGTTATTGATGAGTCGCTGGTGTTATTCTGGAGCAGGTTGGCATTAATTAGTATGTGCCATCCAAGCGTCACCGCTTTGGACTAAAATTCTTTGTCTTTTGTGACTGCAAAACTGGATGTGTGCTTGATGTGATAGTTTCTTCGGCTACAGATACTGATATACAGTAAAACCTCTACAACTCGGCATAATACATGTGCAAGCCGATCAGCCATAACAGTAGTGGTCTTACCTGATGTTGGCGGGATAGTGGCTGCTTCCACAGGGCTCCCAACTTTGTTGGGCATACCTTTCCCTTTAGAAGCTTTTTCCCTCCCAGCCACCTTGGACTGCTTGACCTGCTGGGTGACGGCCTCATCAGGGGAACCGGCGCTCCGTGGGGAGACATCACGGGTCCTCTTGTTTACAGTGGTGGAGGCTTCCATAGCTTGTGAAAGTCCCGTACCGCCCGTATCCGGGGCATCGCTCTCCATTCCACTAATGTCACTCCTCCCCAATTCTCTCAATTATACACCTCTACGACTGGCAGGATTGGCTAAACACGTCCGACCCGAGCGAGAGGCAGGCAGAGAGTCCCCCTTTTGGATTCGTTTTGAGATTCATGTAACGTAAATTATTTTATTGTAATTAATAAATTTACAGTTCTTTTTTTGAGCTTAATGTAATTTAAACTCGTGTTTTATTTCTCCACATTAAGCTTACTGTAATTTACTGCTCCTGGTTTACACAAACTCCTTACATTATTCACGACTGGTATTTAAACCAGTTCTTGTGTATCAGACTTATATCCTTTGTGCCAGCCAGGAGTTAAGCACTGGTAAGAACCTGTCCATTATTATTAGCATTAGTTATTGATTGTCAGGGGTGAAGTCACTTTCTCAAGAGGCTAGCAGTACTAACAAACAGCACTTGTGAGCGATTAGACTCTGCTGTGTATTGTTGAGAAAGTTTATAAATTCTCGTCCTTAGAGAATCGGCGAAGTAAGCCGGGATAAAGTAAAACTTACTACTTGATTTTCACAAGTTAATTCCTTGTCTTTACTTTCGAGTAATATCAGCAATTTTTAATTCCCAAATTCACATCCCCCCGTGACATCTGGCGACCTCATTCCAGGATATTAACTCCTAGCTCTAAAGTTATTAATGAAATAATACTCACTCACACCTAGGTATTTGTTATCATTGAAGTCTATAGGCATTATCTTACTGGTGGTTATTGATTCATTTCTATTAAGTTTATGTAATAGTTTTCCTAGTCAGTTGCATTTTTTAAAATTTTCTTTCTTTTCCAGTTTAACTAGATAAGACTGGTCACCACCAGCCTGTTACTATATTCTTTACTTTTGATTATTACCATTTCTCTGTGAAACAGCAGTCAGTACTCAGTCTTGAGTCCACTCGATCTTAGTTGAGTTAGCATCATGGTTACTAACATATATGTACAGGAAGCCAAAGATATGGGGCTTACTGACCCCAAGGAAATCAAAGATTATGTTCTCTCACGGTACACTTAAGAACAGCAACGCGAAAGTGATGCCGGTGAAGAGCGTAGAATTCAATGCGAACATGAGCGAGAACAGCGCGAATACGAGAGAGAGCAGGGCGAGGAACGTGAGAGAGAGCGCAAATACGAGTGAGAACAACGCGAGAGAGAACGTGAACACGAACATGCCGAGCACGAGGCACGTGAGAAACATGAACTTGAGATGCTGAAGCTCAAGCGAGACTCCTTGGCTTCAGGCACAGGTGGTGCAGCTGACCCGAACTCTATGAGTGCTCTCCCAGCGCATGTTCTGACAACCCTACGCCTCAAGCTTCCTTCATACCATGAAGACGAGCGAATCGAGCCATTCATAGCTCGTTTCGAAGACATGGTGCAACTGTACCAGCTGGATGAGGCAGCTAAGCGGCTCCAGTTTCTTAACTTGTTTGAGGGCCCTGCCCTTGATATTCTCCACAGAATTCGTGGAGACAATCTCACATATGAGATGATGAAGGCTGCACTCATCAAAGCGTACGGTCTCACACTTTACAATGCCAGGAGTCAGTTTATGAGGGCGCATCTACAAGAACAGGAGACTGCTGTTCAGTTCCTCGACCGTCTTTATTGCTTACTGAGTTGAGTGGATGGAGAAAGATGAAACCCCTCGCACGCGCGAGAGGGGATAATTGACCTTATGCTGCGCACGCAGCTAGAAAAGTCGTGGCCTGCTGAGCTTATGGCTTGGCTTAAGATCTGCCAAGTAAGGGATGCCAGCCAAATGGTGGAAAAGGCTGATGAATTCTTCACTGCGTACGGGTACCAAACTCATAAGCAACAGACCTGGAACAGGAAAGCCGACAAGTCTGGGAAGCCATTTCAGACTGAACCCCAGCATCAAGGCCATTCTCAGAATAATGGCCAAGGTCCAAACAAACTGCAGAAGAAGGACCAGGGGCAAAATATGCAGAAACCCGATTGGAAGGGGCACAACAAGTACCCTAACCAGCAGCAGTATCAGCCACTCAATCAACAGTTGGGGCAATCCTTTCCAGCACCAGCCCCAGTGTATCGGAGACAGGAGGCAAACGCAGCCTTCATTCCTGAACAGCAGTATGGTGGTGTCGTCCCTAGCAGCACAGGTACTTCCCCACAGTTCACTAGTCCCCCAGTGACAGTGAACCCTCCTCCACAGGTGTTCAATGCTCCATCTTCCTAGACAGTGAGTATGACCCCTCAGGTATCTAATTCTCAGGGCACCATGTTTGCTGCATCGTTCATTCAGCAGCCTCACCAGTGGCTGGCTGCTTCCTCTACAGGCCCTCCCACAGGTAACAGTGCCTTCCTTGTTCAGCCAGGGTTTGTGGGAGGCATTCCTGTAAAGGGCCTGAGAGACAATGGTTCCTCTGGTTGCTCTGTCAGGCTGTGTCTAATTCTGCCTGAGGAGTACACAAGTCAACAGATCCAAGCTTAGCTTATTGATGTATCAGTGAGATTGTTCCCTGAGGCACGTATCCAGGTGGCATCTCCATTTTTGACTGGTATGACACTTGCAGTTGTCATGCCAGAACCTTTGTTTGACCTAACAATAGGCAACATACCAGGTGCCAAGTATAGTTGCACCGTAGATGATGCTACTCAGACTTTGGCTGCAATAACACGAGCCATGGCCGAGGCTCCAAACTGTGTCACCCCAGTGACCATTGCATTGCCACAAGATCTGATTTATAGTCAAGATGTTGTCCAAGAACAACACTCGGACCCGACACTTGTTGCTGTGCCGAAGAAGCAAAAGGGTAAAGTGATTAAGTATTCACGGGGAAGTCAACCCAGGTTCCTTTGTAAAAAGGACGGCTCTACCGTGAGTCATGAAAACTCAGGATGAGGTTCGACTGCAGTTTGTCGTTCCCGCAAAGTTTCGCTAAGCAGTGTTAGAATGGGGTCATTGTTCAGCGTCAGGAGGTCACATGGGGAAAAAGAAAACTCAGGGCCGTATCCATGCTGACTTTTTCTGGCCAGTAAAAAGATACTCAGTAACTGACAAGAAAGCCATGGCAGTAGTGAGTGCATGTAGATTTTTCAGCCACCATTTGTGGTGCAAACCCTTTTCCATCATTACTGATCATAGACCATTAACCACCATCTTTAAGAAAAAGACTAAATGCCCATGTATGTTGTGTTATTTGTTGGAGATAAGAGACTATGATTTTGTGATAAAATATAAAAAGAGTGTGAATCATTATGTCCCAGATGCTTTGAGTAGACCAGTAGGAGCTATTGAGGACACCTCAGATATAACACAATCTAATGCGGAATTTCGGTGGCTGGGCCTTACGGTGGACAGTGTCCAAGAAGCCCAGACAGCAGACCTGAGGTGGAGGCAGGTAATTCAGTATTTAGAAGCAGGTGAGTTACCCAGGAAGTTGTCTGGTAATCGTCCCATTTACGCTTTCAAAATGAACAAGGAGATTCTGTATGTGCGAAGAGAAGAAATGGGAAAGTCTAGATTGCGCCTGGTAGTACCCAAGTCTTTGGTTTCTATTGCCTGTTCAATTGTTCATAACCCTTCACACCTAGGTGAACGCAAGACGGTAGCCAAGGCAAGACTGTTTTTCTATTGGCCATCTCTACTGACCGATGTGCAGCATTTTGTTAAATCATGCAAGTCATGTCAGCAGTTCAAGGGTCACGGGAAGATTGTGCACAATTTTAAGGAACTGTCACCAGTAGATGATAATGGTCAGAGGGTTGCGATAGATCTAACAGATTTGCATAATAGTAGGAGTGGTCACAGTTATTGTCTCACACTGATAGACCATTTTTCAAGGTATCTACACATCTATCCCCTACGTACAAAATCCACCAGAGCCGTAGCTGAAGAATTTAAGAAGGGCATCTGTAGGTATGGCAGGCCACAGGTAGTTACCATGGATAACAGAGGAGAATTCACCAGTGCTGAGTTTAGAGATTTTTGTAGGAGAGCCGGGATTAAGCAAGGACTCCGTCTCCCCTACCATCCCCGAGGAAATTCAGTTATTGAGAGAGCGCATAGGACCTTAACCCCCCCCCCCATCCTGACGTTTTCTGGGCAGTGGTACGCCCCAGTCCCGACATTTTTGGACCTTTTTTTTTTTTTGGCTAAAAAATCCGCTTTTGGTGAGAAACATCAAAAATTCATAGAGAAATCGCTCACCTGAGGTTTAAAATACTCAATCCAGGTAGGAGTATCTCCTTACCTTACAGGGTTTTCTATCAGGCTGGCTGCAAAGAAAACGAGTTCTATGGGAGGATAACTATTCCACACCACTCATAAACGGTATTTATTTATTTATTTGGTACGAATTTATATGTAGTACGAGAGTATATTGGTTTTCAAACGGTAATATAGGCATTATAAGCATTGTTTCACTCACTAACTCATCACCATTCCTGACCTTTTTTTGCCACATTACCTGATCATCATTTCTGACTGTTTCTTCCTCTAATGTTTGTCCTCCACATTGTCATCGATTGGGGAATCACTCTGGCCCTGAATTTCGTACCGTGGCATGACATGGCCTTACTGGCCAGGTCACTGATAACAGGTGAATTGCAGAGAAAAGGGCATGCAGGAGGGAGGAGGAGGTCATGCTGGGTAAGGCATTGTCCCTGCCTGGCATCTTGTAGAGGAAGGTGTCCCGTGTATACGTGCCAAAAATCACTCACGAAAATTGAAAATTGTGCAAATTAGGGACCTTGCAATGTTGCCGCGTTAATTTACGTCTCTGGGATATGAGTGCACATCATGTGAGGACGTGAATTCACATCTCCGGGACGGGGCGGATTAAAGACAGTACTGGAATCTTGAGCCAACAACACCCAAATATGTGGCCCATGCACCTGTGCGACACTGAGAAAGCATTGAACGAAGCAGAGCATACGTCCCGAGGTACATCACATTCTTTGCTTTTTATGGATGTCATCCAAATCACGATAGGAGATCTGCAGGTGCCTACTGATGAAGACTGTGTAGAGAAAATAAATGTCAAACAGATGCTCAAGAAGACACAATGTCAGATGACAGCAGGATATCTTAACATGGCAAATGAGGAACATAGGAATGATTCTCTAGAAGCAGGTGAATTAGTTTGGATCTATGTCGAAGAGTGCTTGCCTGGTACGGCATCAAAGCTAGTCACTTCTTTCCATGATAAGTAATTTCCCCTTAGTACTGTTCTCATTTCTCTTTTCATGAGAAAATCTTGCATCCAACAATACAGATTGCCTTGAATTCCTCCTTCATGGTACAGTTTCCATAAAAATCTTTGGTGTGGTACTGTGTCAAATGCTTTCTTGAAATCTAAATAGATACTGTCCACCCATCCTTCTCTTTCCTGTAATGTGTCTGTTACTCTGTCATAGTAGCTCAACAGATTAGTAACACGTGATTTTCCTTTTCTGAAACCAAACTGTCTTTCTGTTATCATACTGTGTTCTTCTAGGTGATTTACCCAAGCTTTTCTTATAAGCTTTTCTAATACCGTGCTTACAACACTGGTCAGTGATACTGGTCGGTAGTTAAGTGGATTCTGTCTATTCCCTTTCTTGAATAAGGGAACAATGTTTGCTTTCTTCGAAATATCAGGTAGTTTACCTTGACTCAAGGATTTCTTGAAAATAAAAAATAATGGTTTACTTAACTCCTTTGCACATTCACGTAGCACCCAAAACGAAATTTCATCAGGACCATTTCCTTTTCCTTTGTCTAATTTACTTAACTCCTCCTGCATTTCTTTTTCTGACATTTGTATATCTGGTAGTATGTGTGGGCATGCATGTTCCACATAATCCCTCTCAAAATTTTTTTTATCTGTAAAAACTGATTAGAAATTCTTGTTTAGTGCTTCACAAATATCCTTCTCTTGTGTACAGAGGATCCCTTCATCCGTAATTGATTGTATCTTATCTTTAACTTTGGTTTTGCTTCTGATGTAGCTGTAAAATAGCTTAGGTTGATCACTACTTTTATTTATGATATCCTCCTCAAACTGTTTTTGGGCTCCCCTCCTTATTTTTGTATAATCGTTTCTTGCCTGTTTGTAATTATTATATGCCCTTTCACTATTGTGTCTTCTGTATCTATTCTTGAACAAATCTCTTTTTTCTTTTGATTTTTTACATTCCGTATTGAACCATTTTTTTATTTTATTTTCTGCTTCTTTGTGCTGTGGGATGTACATCTGGACTCCTATTTCATAAAGTTCACAGAATTTTTCATATATAGCTTTTAAATCTTGTCCTCTAAGCTCCTTTTCCCAAGCATTTTCTAAGAAGTACTTCTTTAGGTCATGATACTTTCCCTTTTTTAGTTTAGGCTCTTTTTGTAACTTTCATTGCTGTTAACTATGTAATATGCAATCCTGAAATTGCAGTTTAGTACTGCATGGTCGCTTTTGTCAAATGGAGGGTGATATATTAAATTGTCAGTATCATTTTCTTGCCTATTAAATATGAGATCTAGCATTGAGGGCACATCAAGGCCTCTTTTTCTGGTGCTTTCCCTTACATGTTGCATTAGGAAACACTCTTGCACAAGATCCAGGAGCTTTTGGTCCCAACAGTTTTCTTGGCTTATTATACCTCGATTATTCCAATTTATATTTGTATTAAAATCTCCAGTTAGTATAATTCTTTTCAATTTCTCTTCCATCTTATGTAGTAATGCTCTTAAACTCTGAATTGTACTCTCCACCAGGTCCTCATATTCGTCTCTTTCCCATGTGTTTGATCTGGGTGGCATGTACAAATTGGCTACAATTACTTTCCCTTCAGATGTATTTATCTCTGCTGCAATCAGTTCTACTTGTGAGGGTATATCTAATTCAATTTCTTTGACTTTTAGATTTTTCTTAGTTAATATTATAATTCCTCCTCCTTTTTTTAAGTTCCTATCCCTTCTCCATATATTATATTCCTCTAAGTTTAGGATGTCATTTGATATCCTTGGTGTTAATTTTGTTTCAGTTAGGCATATTATATGTGGTTCATTTTCTCTGACATAATCATTCATCTCTAATAATTTAGATGACATTCCATCCACATTTGAGTACATCAACTTAATTATCTACTTTACATATCTGTCATGATTTGGTTCTACTACCTTCCTCCTTTTTATTCCCTCCTGTTTATGTACCACTTTCATACCTGCAATCCAATTACTTTGTAAAAAAATGTATTCTTCTCCTCTGATCTTCCCTCATTTTTTGTTTTTGCTTCCTCCCTCTTCTCTTTCAGTAATTCCAGTTCCTCTTGTTTTAGGCATCTTTTTATCCATACATTTTTGAACTCCTCTTTTTCCATAAGATTCTTTGCATTTTTTTGTATCTCCTCCACGGTGTTTACACTCTGGAAGTTTACCTTTAGAGGTCTTGACTTGCTTTTCTCGTATTTCCCTAACTTTTTGTGTTCCTCTATGTCTTTACTACAGATTTCCTCTGATACTTCTTTCAATTTGCCCATTACATTTGCCATCTCCTTTTTGTCTCTTGAGATCTTGTTTTTTACTTCTTCCTCTTCTATACCAGCAATTACTATAGATTTGTTAATATCTACTGAATCTCTGACTAACTTAGGATTGTTCTGGATTATTCTTTTCACTTCCTTTTTAATGCTTTTTTCTTCCACCCTTGTTTCCAAGTCTTTCATTACTTTCACCATTTCAGCATAAGTGGTTTCCACATCATTTTTGTAGCTTTGCACAGCTTCATTCACCTGTGTTATCTTCTCCTCAATGTCACTGCTCTGGTCTATCACTCTGCCTACTTGCCTAATTGTCTCTGTATCATTTTTAAACTCTTCCATAATACTCTCGTGGTTGACTATTGTACTTGCTATCTTTCTATCTATTGCCAGACGCCTCAATCCCGTTTGGGGTGGCCACAAACAAATCGCCTCCAAGTCGCCCTGTCCCCCGCCATTTCACTGCCCTGCTCCCAACTCACACACCCCTCTCTCATATACCTCTCCAACCCATCCCTTCATCTCATCCTCGGCCTCCCCCTCCCTCTTCCCCCCTCCATCTCACTCACATACACTCTCTTTGTCAGTCTTTCACCCTCCATCCTCTCCACATGGCCAAACCACGTCAGTGTGTTCCTCCTAACGCTCCCCATCACATCCACATCAACACCACAACGTTCCTTTATATCCTCATTCGTCAGCCTATCTCTCCATGTGACTCCACAGGCTCCTCTTTAATAACTCATTTCCACTGCTCTCACTCTTGACTTGTGTCCTTCCAACAACGTCCAAGCTTCACTTCCGTACGTCAGAGTTGGTATCACAATACTGTCATGTAGTAACTTTTTCACTTCCATGCTTACTTCCCTGTTTCTTATCACTGCTTTCAAAGAACCAGCAACCTTTCTTCCCTGCTGTACCCTTTCAAGCACTTCATCCTCCAAACCTCCGTCCTTACTCATCACACTACCCAAGTACTTAAACGTACTCACATTGTCAATTCCGCACCATCCAACCTCGCTGTACATTCACTGACTTCACCTATCTCAAAGACCATCACTTTACTCTTCCCTACATTCACCTCCAGATTCCGTTTCTTACACACTCTCCCAAACTCATCCACCAAGCCTTGCATCTCCCCTTCGTCTTCACTCAACAACACAGTATCATCTGCAAACAACAGTACAGGGAGTTTCCAAACACTATCCTCTCTCACCAGGGCCACTCCAACATCCACTACCCTACCTAGTACCTCTTTTATTACCCCATCCATGTACAGATTGAACAACCATGGAGACATGACACATCCCTGTTTCAAACCAACTTTCACTAATATTCCTTCTAAGTGTACCCACTTCAACTGTTAGCTCATCTATGGTTGTGCCTTTCTTGTTGACTTCCTTTCCTAATTTTTCTATTTCTTCCTTTTGCAAGTGCATCTGTTTCTTAATTTCATCAACCTCATTTTGAAAAGCCGTCTCTAACTTGTGTACTCGTTCCATCAGTTTATTGTGGGTCTCCATTTCAACCAGTTCTTGGTAGAAATCATCATCCTGCTTTCTACCTTTATCCCTTTTCTTTTCCAAATATGCTTTACTAAAGTATGTGGTCATTTTGCAGTACTAAAAGCGCATATAGTACTTACATTCCCTGGGGCAGATTGTAGACTAACCAACGATCAGCTGATTATGCACATTCTTGCGCTGCTTTGTTTACTTTTCTGTTTGACCAAGTCTTACTTAAAACTTCTTCTTTTTTATATTAGAACACCATTTAGTCTAACCTTATACAGCGCTTGACTCATATAAAGATACTTATTTAGGTAATGCCGCTGGTCAAGTTGGCCAGGTATAGGGTGGTGGCAACATAAGTCTGCTCTTTCTCGGTGTGTGTGTGTGTGTTTGTATTTACCTATTTGTAGTATACAGGAACTGAGCAATGCTCGTGTTGTCCTGTCTCCATATCCATATTTATCAAGTCTACACACATGAATGTTTTTCTCATGCACCACCTCTATGCCTAAGTCGTTCCAAATATTTAAGTATTTACCTAATATACCTAATTGTGATATACACAGAATGCACTATGCTCGTGGGCTCCCGTCGCTGTCTCTCAATAAGTCAAATTTAGCTTTAAACTCGTTTAAGTTTTTAGACTGGACGATCTCTTTGTCCAGGCTATTCCATAAGTCTATACTTCTGTAAGGAAAGCTATATTTCTTGATATCCTTCAAGCAAGCTTGACTTTTTCAATTTCATTCCGTGTCCTCTTGTTGCTCTCTTATCCCATACAAACAGATCTTCTTTGTCAATTTTATCTACTCCCACCATGGTCCTGAACACTGCAATCATGTCTCCCCTCTTTCTCCTTTCCTCTAAGGAAGGCAAATCCAGTTTTTCCAGCCTCTCTCTGTATGACAGGTCTGCCAGACTGGGGACCATCTTGGTTGCTGTTCTTTGTATTCTCTCAATCTTGTTTATATCTTTCTTTTTGTGTGGGGACCACACTACCACTGCATATTCTAACCTGGGGCGGATCATGGCCACTATCAATTTTTTCATCATCTCCTCATCCATATAATGAAATGCTACTCTTATGTTAGTCAAGAGTTTATAAGTCTCTCCAACTATCTTGTTAATGTGCTTTTCTGGTGACAAACTATCTTGGACCAGCACTCCCAAGTCTTTCTCTTCTCTCATTTTTGTGATTAATTCATTACCTAACAAATAATTCAGTGATGGCTTCCTGGTACTTTTACCCATTTCCAATATTTTACATTTCTTTACATTAAATTTCATTTCCCATGTCCGGCTCCAATTGTGTATCCTGTCAAAATCCTTCTGCAGTATTTTACAATCCTCCTCAACCTTTACCTTCCTAGAGATCTTTATATCGTCAGCAAACAGACTTGCATAACTGTTCACTCCATCTACCATATCATTTACGTAAATCAGGAACATTACTGGCGCCAACACCGAGCCTTGTGGGACTCCACTTGTTACTTCCCTCCATCCAGACATCCTATCCTTTATTACTGTCCTCATTTGTCTGTCTCTCAAAAAGTCTCTCATCCATTCCAGAAGTTTCCCCTTCAGTCCTCCTATATATTCTAGTTTCCACATTAGTCTCTTATGAGGTACCTTGTCAAAGGCCTTCTCTAAGTCTAAGTATACACAATCCACCCAACCATCTCTCTCCTGTACCACGTCAATCACTCTTGAGTAAAAGTTCAACAAGTTAGAAACACATGACCTTCCACTTCTGAATCCAAACTGACATTCAGCCAAAATATTCATCTCTTCCAGATATTTTATCCTTCTGTTTTTCAGGATTCTCTCACACAATTTTGCGACCATGCTGGTTAGAGACACTAGCCTATAAGTCAGGGGTTCTTCCCTGTTTCCTCCCTTGTAAATTGGTACCACATTTGCCCTCTTCCATTCTTGTGGCACTTTCCCCTCTTCCAGTGAGCATACGATTAAACTGTGAATTTTATCCGCCAGTTGTTCTCTACATTCCTTCAGTACCCAATTAGACATTCCATCAGGTCCTGGGGCTTTCCTTACATCTTGAATTCCCAGTAATTTGTACACTTCCTGTACCTCCACTTTTATATCCTTCATCACCGGAACATTTCTAATCACTCCCTCCCCTTCCACAAGTTCCTTTTCTTCAGTGAAAACTGACTGGAAACGTTTGTTCATTATTTCTGCTTGCATTGCCGCATCCTTATAGACCTCTCCTTCTACTTTCAGTTTGATGATTCCTTCCTTTTGTTTCAGTTTGCCATAAACAAATCTATAAAATAGTTTGGGTTCATCCTTGCATTTGTCTATTATACCTTTTTCAAAATTCCTTTCTTCTTCTCTACGTATTCTTGTGTATTCATTTCTTGTTCTTTCATATTCTTCCTTTGTTCTGTTGTTACCTCTTTCTCCAATTGTTCCATGCCTTATCTCTCTCTTTTTTTTTGCTATCATACACCTTCTGTTAAACCACTCCTTTTTCTTGTTTTCTCTCCCTTTTACTCTTGGTACAAATTTTTCCACTCCCAAATTATAGAGGTCTAGAAAGATATCCCACTTCCTCTGTATCTCTCTTGTTTCTCTGAATTTTCTCCAATCTGCATTTCAAAAAAGTTTCTCAATCCTGTAAAATTTGCTTTCCCAAAGTTGTATCTTCCCTGTCTATGAAGCTCGTCTCTTGGCTCAACGTTCCCTATTAACATCTGGAACTCAGTGACCACATGATCACTTTTACCTAAAGGACAGAGGTATTTCAATGATTCTATTACATCGGGTTCTTTGGTGAACAGTAAATCTATCCTTGCTGGTGTGTCCTCACCTCGAAACCGTGTCTCTTCTTTGACCCATTGCGTCATCACATTATGCATTATTTAATTTTAATAACATAATGCTCCACGAATCCTCGCCGCCTCCCGAGTACCATTCCTCTCAGTTCACCTCTTTACAGTTAAAGTCACCTACCAAAATTATATTATTGCTTTTCTCAGTTATATTTTGTAAATAGCTAGCCATATCTGACAACATGTCATGGTATTCGTCATCCTTCCATGCTCTCGTCTTTGGGGGAACACACACTACCGCCATATCTCTCTTAACATTCTCTTCAGTTTCTAATTTCATATACAGTAACCCCTCCAATATCCGGATCAATAGAGCCATAGGCAGGTCCGGATAGTGGTCCTGTCCTGATATTGGGCCCCAGCTTATGGACTTGTACTTATGGACCCTAACTCTGAAAAACACCTATACAACTCCCTCTGGACATGCATTGCACCTTTTTAAGACCCAAATCACACCAATAAGGGACATAAAAGACTGAAATAAATGCAAAAGAACCATAAAATGAGGTTTTAGAGGTGAGTTTATACAATATTAAACATTCTGGGTACTTACAAGTTCCTTGCTCTTGGACTGGTTTGAACCGCCAGTTTGCAGTCCACAGTTAATCCTCTGCACTCTAAATTCTAATTTCTTAACACTGCACAACACTGTAAATTCCCGTGTGTTCTAGTAGCAAGGTATTGCAGTTTATTCACTGTTTATTCACAAAAAACAAGCACCTGTGGCTTGCACTGTTATGAGTATCTGCTCTCCACGGAGTTAAGCTGTGACTGTTGATGTTGGTGGGGTAACAGAGTTGCCAGATCGCAACAGCCACATTACCAATCTCCTCAACTTTCATTGTCAAATATAACTTTTCATTACCAAATTCGTAAAGCTAGCATATGTTCTTCACTAATTATATATACAAGTGGAAATACATATAATCACTCTCCTTATAACTAACACCATGTTGATTATTTTCACACTATGTAGGGTAGCAGATTAATCAGAGAGAGCAAACAATCCACTATCTCCATCCTGTGTATCCTCATACATGTGAAAAATCCATTTGGTAATGCATTATTCTAATTCATTACCAAACGAATTTTTCATTACCAAATTGGCCCACACTTGGTAATGAAAAATACCAAATGGCAACCTGACAGGGGAGGGGGGAGGGGGAGGAAGGAAGGGGTGAAGGGACCATGGTGTAACAGCTGTTTGGCGCCAGGCGGGAATTTCAAATTCTATCTATCTATCTATTGCCAGACGCCTCAATCCCGTTTGGGGTGGCCACAAACAAATCGCCTCCAAGTCGCCCTGTCCCCCGCCATTTCACTACCCTGCTCCCAACTCACACCCCCCTCTCTCATATACCTCTCCACCCCATCCCTCCATCTCATCCTCGGTCTCCCCCTCCCTCTTCCACCCTCCACCTCACTCACATACACTCTCTTCGTCAGTCTTTCACCCTCCATCCTCTCCACATGGCCAAACCACCTCAGTGTGTTCCTCACAACGCTTCCTATCACATCCACATCAACACCACAACGCTCCTTTATATCCTCATTTGTCAGCCTGTCTCTCCACGTGACTCCACAGGCTCCTCTTAAATAACTCATTTCCACTGCTCTCACTCTTGACTTGTGTCCTTCCAACAACGTCCAAGCTTCACTTGGGAGGGAAAAAAGTCAGATTTTTTTCGAATTTTTTGCGGTTTTTGGCCCATTTTGGGAATATTGGATCCCAGGAGGATTATGTCCGGTTAGTGGGGATGTTCGGATATTGGGCGTTCGGATATTAGAGGGATTACTGTATATCACTTCAGCCCTGCCTTCTCCCATTTCCACAGTATCTACATTTATGTTGTTCTTCACTGCTATCATCACTCCTCCTCCCTTTTTTTTTTTTTTTCTGTCTTTTCTCCACAGTTTGTATTTACCATCTCCCAAATGAACATCAATATCCTCACTTAATTTGGTCCCCACAACGCACATGACATCAGGTTGATGTTCTCTCAAGAAATCGTTAATTTCGATCCTTGTCGATATGAAACCATCAACATTAGTATATATCACCTTCAAATTATTTTTGATGTTTTTAATACCCTCTTCTCTCCTACTCTCTGTCCGTACCACTTCCTCAACTTTTGATCTTTCACAGCCATCCCCCTTAGTTTCCTTCACTTCTATTTCCTTAAATACCACTTCCTTACTTTCATATCCAATACTCTCCAAAAAAAAGTATTACATTCTTCCTCTGTTCTCTTATCATTTTTTTTCCTTTACTTCTTCCTTCAATGATATTAAAACTTCTCTTTCTTCTTCATTCAAATCTTTTCTTATTATAATATTTTCCATCCCTGCCTCTTTGCTTAATTTCAGGTCACTTTAAGTATCTCATTTATTACACTTTCTGATGTAAACTTGACTCTCATTGGACTTGTTTCCCCTTTCTTATAAGGCCCTATCCTCCTTACTTCCTCAATTTCTTTTACCCACTTGTCTCCTTCGGGGTCAATCTTGCCTAATATTCCTCTCACCAGGTTCATGTCTCTCTCGAGTCTTACGAACCTAACCTTTTCTTCCTCTTCCCTGTTTCCAAATACTACCACACATCTGTTCCCTTCTACAGTTTCTCTCACTATTTTCTCTTTTTTCTTCAGTATTTTCACTACATTTTCTTCCATTTTTTCTTGTTCATTTCCCTTTCTTCCTGGATGATTTCTCTTAAGCACACCACTTCTTTTTGTTCTTCTTCTACATGTGCCCACTTTGCCTTATGTTCTACTAACACACTACTCACCTTCTCCGTTTTATTAGTACTCTCTTCTAGTTTCCTCCTGAATTCAACATTTTCCCACTTCAAATTTCTAATCTCTTCATTCGCTGTCTCATTGGACTGGATCAGACTCTATATGGTAGTCTCCGTATTTTCAGACACATCCTTTATCACTAGATTCTCTACTTTCTTTTAAAGTTCACTAATCCTCATAATTAATGTTTTAACCAGGTCCATGACATTGATATTTCTATCAAATCCTTGAAATTCGAGTCCCTCATTGTTTACATTTTCGGCAATGTTTGATGTTGGCTAAAGTACCAAAACAGCTGTTACCGAAAAATACTACAAACATTCATGTATACTCTAGCCAATAAATCTTTACATTTTTGGTAGTCTATTAACTTTCATTATTTTAAATTTAAAACAAGACCTTAGGAGACAGGACAGACAAAATTCCTGAAATTACTTAAGGTTAGCAGCGATGGTTGGGACGTCTGCTCTGTGTGTGTGTGTGTGTGTGTGTGTGTGTGTGTGTGTGTATGTGAGTACACATGCGCACGCATGCGTGCATGGCACAGCCAAAGTTGTAAAAATGATTTTGATGAATCATGGCTGGTTGGTTGGAGTTGGGTCCCTGATTAGTCAGTTTCACATTCATGTCAACTGAAATTCTATGAAGGGAAGTTTTTGCCCCTAATAACCATTCGTGCTTGTGTCACATTATGCATGTGCACAAAATGCTGCAGGGCATTTTGTTGGCATTTCATGCATCCCCACAGGAGCTAGTGTGATTCAAAAACAGCTTTCATTTTTAATATAAGTGCTGAGCAATCCAGTAGGGCCATGAGGGGCTTGTTATCATTATCAAAGAAGTGGGCTCAGAATTAACCTCTTATGTAGGCTACCCTGACCTTAACCTCAAAGTCTTCCCTGTTAAGATAAATATCTCTACCTTGGACAGTTCCGGGTCACCCCTGGACAAGGTGTGACACCCATCAGCCCAGGTAAATGGCAGTACAATAGGTGGATGCTTACCAGTCCCAGGAGGAACTACCATGGTACTGATATGAGGACAAGGCCCAACAGCTGGCCTTGCACAACACTCCCAGGCCACATAGACCAATCACTCAAAGTCCACAATGAGACTTCTATTCTTACATATATCCTATACAGTACATAACTCATTATCATGGCACCTATCCCTCCTCCATTTTCCCTGCACCTCACCATGAGGAATGACTCAGTGCTGACCCTGGCGAGATGCGTCTGCAAAGGTACATGGCTGCTTGTGGTTGATAAGTCTACTTAGTCAAATGGATCAGGACAAAGAACCAACAACTGCAACATTAACATTTGCATACAAAGCCATACATCACAAATAACCAAAACTGGCAACAGGATATCTATGACAGTGAGGGACAGCTATAAAATATGAAACTAAATATGGCTTCTATATGATGACAGTAAGGTTGGGCTATAATGCAATTTTTTATAACTATTATTTTTTTCATGTCATGAGAACCAAAATAATTTGCATATTTTCTGATACATCTGCAAAATTGGCAGGAAATGTTATAATACACTCCCATGGCAAGCATTTTATCTGCTCACTAGAGGTGCTGCTGTGGTATGCCTCACTCGTCCTGCTCACCACACAACATGCTGACGCATGTGTGGTAGCTGTGGCCAAGCACTCATTTGTTTACCAGTTTCTCTCTGGCCATCATGATGTCTAAGCATCTAGGTGCTGCATCTTCTTCAAGCAAAGAAAGATGAGGAAAAATCTGATATAATTCAAGTTGTGGTACCACCTCTTACCTACTTCTGAACCTATTTAGAGACATTGTATGGGTGTTCAGAAGTGTTTTTTTGAATATGAAGAGGATCCATCAAGAATCAAAGAAAATACGATTTACGTTAGAGACACAGGGACTGGACCTCTCATGCTGCATCAAGATGGCATCACAACTCTATACAGGGTGAAACTAGCAAGTCAGTTAGGTTAGATCAGGGTAAATTAGGCAAGGTAAGGATAAGTTTGTTTACATTACAATAAAACAGGGTAGATTATGTTACAATGAATTAGTTTAGATATGGTAAGGTTTGGATAAATTAGGGTAGATTACAAAAATTTAAGTTAGGATAAATGAGGCCAATGTGGTAGATGAGGGTGCTCACCATCCACTCACTCGACACAGTGCTACTATAGGGTGCCTGCCCTTTCCTCTCTTCCTTCCTTCATCTTCTGTCTTTCTTTCCTCTTCCTTCTGTCTATGGGTAACTTTACACTGAGTGACAAGACAAATGGTTTCCTGTACACCAGGAAACCATTTACTATGCTGGATGGTAACTAAATGACCAAATTATGGTGCCTGGTGGTTTGGTGGGCAATTAAGGCACTCCGGTTGGATTAAGCCGGTGCAGGTTTATATCCATGAGGTGGTTGGGGTTTATTGCTCACATAATGCCACTCAGGGATGATTGAGGCTGGTCAGTCTCATCTTAAATGTCAGGACCAACTTGCCTAGCCCTGGGCTCCTACTCTCCTCTGGGGCAACACTGGATTGGATGATGAATGATGACTGAATGAATGAAGTATGGATAAACTACAATAAATGAGGTTGGTTAAGTTAGGATATTTTGAATAAAGTTTGGATAAATCAGCACTGCTGACGGTATAATGGTCCTGAAATGACATCCCAAAATGGCTCGCAGGATGATGTCCACCTGTCTTTGGTGTTGTTGCATTGGTAAACAAGACTGCTGAGACAACTGTTTCCTCATGTTCCTACCACCAAATGTTTATTCAGTTGTTTCAAAGTCTAGTTTTTGTTCAATTAGTCCTTTGGTAAGTTGCTGTTGTAGCTCAACCCCAGTCCATCTGATCAAGCATTCCCTTCGACCACAGGTAGGCAACTGTTCCCATAGGGTTGTCCCATTGGTTCCCTACACTGCTGATATTGTGTCTTACTGTGGTATGTGCTACATGGTGCTCCATTATGTGTTATGTTGTGTGGGCCTATACTAGAAGTTGGGCACGTGTCGAGTCATCTGTGTTTCCGCACAACGTATCTAAGCTGGTAGTTGTGAAGGGCTAGGTGATGTCCTGCTCTAAGCCTAGCCAGGTTAACTCAATCATCTCTATGTAAGGACACCTTGCATGGGTGGATGTCAAGAGGGAGGTTTGTAGCATGCTGCTGAGATCAAGGTGTTGTATTACTGTGCATGAAGTATGTAGATATGTCTTCAAAGCTGATGTTGGAATGTCCAGAGGTGGGATATTGTTGTAGAGGGTTTGATAAAGTCTGTGTGGTGATTGTTTTGTATGCCTAGTTGTGCTGCATGTCAATGTCAGGTAATGACCAGAGTGTTGTGTACTGGCACAGGCTCCTGCACAGAACTGTGTGCCCCTCAAACCAAGGTAGCCTCTGACAGGGAGGACTTTACCGGTAGCTTCTGAGTATAAGTGAACTGTAAGAGTTGTTTTGGTGCAGCTAGTGGAGATGAACAGAGCATTTTTTTCCACAATTTGCAAGGTGTTGTGGTGGGTATTAAATAGGATGGGAGCCCATGGTGGAGGGGGCATAGGACATCACTGATCTAATGTACTGTTTGTAGCACAAGGAAAGTGTTTCTTTTGTTACCCAAAGTCAGCCCAATAGTTGCCATGCATGGACTGAGTCTGGAGTGCATCACCTCTTTATGTGTTGTACACCCACTAAAATAATTATTGGCACCCCATGGTCCGATACCCTGTGCAACTCTCACTGGCACATACGTGTTAACAGTTGGTACACCTGATTCTCTCTTTCTCTCTATATCTTTGCCCCCCCCCCCTCTCCCTCTCCCTCCCCCCCTCTCTTTTTTTCTTTCTCTCTCACCAGATATAGCATAACTCCCATAGCTTCATATCAAGTATAAGGAATAATTCACAACAATCAACAAAATACTGAAAGGAAAGTCTCAAAGCATTATTCACTAGGTAATAGAGAAGTTAAAGTGCTATTATTCTGCTTGGCATCCATTGCATCTGAGCTTACCAGCTCAGGAATTTCTGACACATTGTGATACAGTGACAGCCACCATTATTATTTAAAGAATGGGTTGATGGCAAACTCAATTAAACACATCCACTTCCATAGAACTATACTAGAGCATTATATTTCTGAGCTCACTTTTTTTTTTTTTTTTTTTTTTTTTTTTTTTTTTTTACCAACATCCTTCCCCTTTAAGAATTTTAAGTTTTATTTTTATTTATTTTTTTATTTTATTTTTTTTTTTTAAACCAACATCCTTCCCCTTTAGGAATTTTAAGTTTTATTTCACCTTCCTTACTACCAAACTCCAATCTTTAATATCATTCACTCTTATCAGCCGTTTTTTTTTAATGTTCTTTCGTTTCATACTATACTGGTTTCGTATTTTTACTGAAAATCTCCTGTAACTGGTGCAAAGCTTTTTACAGGGCCTGTCTTTTACCCTTACACACAGTGATGATTCCACATCGCAGCCTATTGTAGCACTTGAATTCTATTATTCAGTCATACTATGCATTACTTTAACCAGGGACAGATCGGCAATCTCTCAACCATTAATATGAAGGTATGACAAGAAATCACCACTACAGTATGGTACTAGCCACAAAGAACTTTATTAGAAAATATGATGAGCAGCAATATTGTCAATTAATCCACCCGTGCCGGGGATTTTCCGATGTCGACCACTGCTCCCTACAGGGGATTTCTGTGATTTTGGAAAAAATATCCTTACTTCAAACCCTAATATCTGCCAAACTATAATAGCTAGAGAAAAAAATAAAAATACATAAGACTCATCATCTTCCTCTTTCAAATGAAAGTATCCCCAGGTCTCCAAGTAGTCCCACTGAAGAGTAAGGATAAGTTGAAGATGGCTTATTTTCTGTCTTTTGGGGGGTTGTTTCCGAGCCCTCACCACTGACAGTGACCTTGGACTTGCTGGCTAGTGTTGGCAACACTGACCGGAGGTGATTGTAACACTGCCTGGGCTTCCTTTGAAGGAAATTGGAATTTTCCACTCAAACTTCAACTTTTCCTTACTCACTGTTGTAAGGACGAGTCATCACCCTGATCATGTGGGTCCCCATAGGGTTTTCTGCCCATTTCATAGTGCCATTATGCCCCAAACATGTGTGGGAAAGGAAAAGCTCCTTGATTTTCTGTACAGTAGTGCACCAACTTTCGCTACAGCAGGATTCGCGGAATCCACTTTCGCGGCATGCACCAAATATTCCCTACCTTCCACTTTCGCTTGAAAAAAATTGATTTTCGTGCACAAATATTGGGTTTGGGACAATATTTTGAACTTTGAATTTCCTGCACTGCCTGCCCGCAACCCACCGCCATCTTGAATGACGTCATGTCAACACTCTGTCCACCCATTCCCGCCATTGTGTACGAGCATTCTAGCTCCATTGTGTTGGATTCTCACGGTTCAGTGGCCTCTACTATACCTGGTAGTGTGGGGAAAGGGCCTGGTGGTGTGGGGGGAGAGCCTGGTGGTGTGGGGGGAGGGCCGGGAGGCAGTGGTGGTGATCAAAAGTGGCCGGGACATTCAAAGTCGGGAGGAAAGGCCAAGGCTAAAAGAGAGTATCGTGTTGGAGTGAAGAAACGGCAGTATAATAATGAAATGAAAAGGAAGATAGATGAGCACATGGACACGGGCGCAAAAAACAGTGAAATCTGCCGTATATTTAACATCCCAGAATCGACAGTGCGTAGTATGAGGAAACGGCATGGTGGTAGCGAGGCAGCAAGAGGTGGCGCCAATACGTCTGGCGTAGCTAAATAAGCCCGCCACGCGCCTCGGATACTTACCCCCAACATCCATTAAACACCTCAACCTGGTCTCTGTGGTATGTTTCTCCTCATATAATGTGTACTGTACAGTTTTTATTGTTTGTATCTCACAATGCAATGTACAATAGTGATTTGATGTACTGTATTGCAAGTGAAAATGAAAATCTGATGTTACTTTAGGATAACCGGGAACCAATTAGCCTTTTTGCCATAAAGACAATGCCCCAACTTTCGCTAATTCCACTTTCGCGCATTATTTTTGGACCCAATTAGGCGCGAAAATTGGTGCCCCACTGTACTCACTTCTTGCCTTCTTCGTGTGATAGGGTTAGGCATGTGACAGAGGAGCTAGTTGGAGAAGAACAAGGGGGATTTAGGAAGGCAAAAGGGTGTGTAGATCAGATATTTGTTCTAAGATGTTTGGTGGAGAAGTATCTAGAGAAGGGAAAGAAAGTGTATGCTGCCTTCATGGACTTGGAGAAAGCTTATGAAAGAAGAGATAGGCAAGGTATGTGGAAGGTATTAAGAATATATGGAGTGGAGGGGAAATCACTGAGTGCTGTGAAGAGTGTGTATGAAGGAGCTTGGGCTACGGTGCGAGTGGATGGTGAGCTGAGTTCTTTGATCTCAATGTGGGACTGAAACAGGGTTGTGTGATGTCTCCATGGCTGTTTAATATATACATGGATGGGGTTGTAAAGGAGGTGCAAGGTAGGGCAGTGGCTTTAATGAATGAGGGTGAGATTTGGAAGATTCAGGTGTTGGTGTTTGCTGATGATACAGTATTTTGAGTGAAGATAAATGGCAGTTGCAAGGTTTGGTGAATGAATTTGGGACAGTGTGTAGGAGGAGGAAGCTGAAAGTTAATGTAAACAAAAGTAAAGTTATGGTGTATGAGAGGAATGAAGTCACAGAATGTACAGTGATGTTGGATGGTGAGGATATGGAGAATGTGAGTGCATTCAAGTACTTGGGTAGTGTGATGAGTAAGGATGGAACTTTGGGGATGAAGTGCATGAAAGGGTAACTGAAAGCAGTGATGAGAAATAGGGAGGTAAGTATAGATGTTAAGAAGTCAATGCATGATAGTATTGTGACCCCTACCCTGACATATGGAAGCGAGGCATGGACCTTGCAAGAGGGGAACAAGTCAAGAGTGAGAGCAGTGGAAATGAGTTACTTGAGAGGAGCATGTGGAGTGACATGGAGGGACAGGTTGACGAATGAAGAAGTGATGGAACGTTGTGGGGTGGATGTGGATGTGGTTGAGACGATTAGGAGAAATACACTGAGGTGGTTTGGACATGTGGAGAGAATGGAGAATGAAAGACTGACTAAGAGGGGGTATGTAGGTGAGGTGGAGGGAGGGAGAGGGAGGGGTAGACCGAGGATGAGGTGGAGGGATGGAGTTGAGAGGTATATGAGGGAGGGGGGGTGAGCTGGGGGGAGGGTAGTCAAACGGTGTGTGACAGAGCGACTTGAAGGCGTTTTGTCTGCGGCCACCCTTCGCGGGATTAGGGCATTGGGCTATAGATAGATAGACTTCTTGCATCAAAATTAACAACTTCCCTCTACTACGACACTTATACTTGCACTTAACATAATGATTATGGGTAACTGCACTTTGAGAAGTAAATGCTGTGGCTGTTTCACGCTGTAAGTTGAGTATGAGGTAATTACCTGTACTAAATTATGACCAAATTGAACTAATCATGGGCATTGTGAAAATATTACTAATGTTATACACAACTTACATTATTTGTACATCACATCACAATTATGCTCATGCTCACACATTCAGCATTATTTTCTGAGTATTGAAGGAAAAATTTAGCTTTAGCCAACAAGGCAATTCTCTTCCTCTCCCACTCACACATGGTTTTCTTTCATGTAGCAGGTAGGGTTACTCAAGGTATTTTCAATCACTGTTTCACCAATAACCATAAACCGTAACACTTATTGCACTGCACTTATAAAACAATTATAAAACACTTATATCATAACACTTACTACATATAACTTATAATATCTTACATTTAACTTATGTATAAAAAATAACACTTGTGCATACCTATTTCCTATTTACAATTTTCCACTGTCACGAATTCACATGGTTGTGAATTTATACAAATTAATAACACTGTATTTTGGTGGGAAACCATGAACTTTAGTGGAAAACTCACTGTGTATCACTCATTTTAACCATCCCTGTATGCACATTGATCGGGATAGTTTTTCAGAATATTTGTCACAGCTCCAAAAGTGACTGTTCTTATGCATGACATTACTGCTCCACTGAGTGATTTTATTACGTATACATATCATTTGCCTTGCCTTTGTTGACTGTTAGGCCATGCCCAATTCCAGTGAACATGCCCGCTCTCACTCTCATACTCCGCTTGGTTAGTCAGTCAGCTTCAAACCGCCAAGAGAGTAGGGTCGTTTGTGCCCAGTGTAGAGAGCAGCGTCTCCGTTGTAGAGCCATTTCCTGGATCCCCACCTAGACGGTGATCGGCGAAGTGACACCAGACAGAACTCTGTAGCTAACATTCTCGTATTCCAGTTACACACTAAATATTAATAAAGTACAGGACACAAATATATGGGAAATACCTCACTGTCCAACTCACAGAATGCAAGAGTTTTGAGCGGGACTCAGGACTCACTCTTCCAATGAAGCTAATGGCGTCACCTCACTTGATTGTTACACAACACTTCCTGGGGGACACCAACACTTGATACTAACCCGAGTCTATTTCTCTAATTTTTGTCACTATTATCACTTGTGGGGTATCACTTATTCGCACTTCGACTTATCAAACATCAATATTATCATATTACTTACAGAATTCCTTGGAGGGAGAGGGAAGGAGGATGACGACAGTATCGACCATCTGTCACATTTCACAGTCGGTGAGCAAGTAACACGCCAGCCTTGCGTGGTGGAAAGGGGGGGGGGGGGGAACGCTTTCACAATTTAAAATTTTCATTACTATAGACTTGTGATAGACTCAGTGTGATGCCTTTCCCCTTACAATTGATTACCCCCCAAAATGACACCCCCTAGTTACAATAATTACTCTCCAACACATCTCTCCATACCCTGGCATCGAAAAAAAAATGAAAATCATCATGTCTCACACCACTTTGCGCATGCGTACATTATGCTGGATTACGTGACCATAGGCACGCATTCCTACCCGCTTGAGATTTTTATATTATAAAGAGACTTAATACTAAGAAATTACAGTAGGAAAAAAAAATGACTTAGCAACTAGGTACCTTAATTTACATTCTGATCACGTTCACATGGAAACAGCCATACCCTGGCCACACACTGTCACTTAACCTAACTTTTGGTCATGTAAAAGGAACCAGATACAGCTCATTATCACTTCCAGGCACTACAGAAGAATTTCACTGAGCTGTTACCTCTCCTGACATTGAGAGGGCTCTCCCTCCATGCAAAGGAATCTTCATATGCAGCATGTGTTAGTACTGTAATGCTGTATGATGGTGAGACCTGGGCAGTAAAAGAAGAGGATATTCATAGGCTCAAATGTACAGAAATGATAGTGAAATGGATTTGTCAAGTATCCTTGATTTCGAGGCCTGGGGGGACCAAGTTTATGATGGAAGAGTTGAGAGGAAGAATGGGACTGGAGAGTGCAGGTGTTGTGATTAGGGGGAATAGATTGAGATAGTCTGGACATATGGAGAGGATGGGGAATGGCAGTTGGGTGCACAAAGTGAGAAGTGTGACCGTTGGGGGTACGGTTGTGAAGGGCAAACTAAAATAGACCTGGGACGATATCATAGAGTGTGACCTAAGAGATAAGGGACTGAATAGGGAGGCTGCCAGAGAGCGTTTAAAAAGAAATGAAACAAACAGGTCCATAATTGATGTGTCTCTTTAAGTCTGTAATTAAGAATCAATTTGTTTGAAATTGATGTTCTACTGTATATGTAGGTTTGCTGTTCTGATCACTATGGGCTGGAGGATGGTTAACTTAGAAAACAGACAAAGCTTGATGCCTTGAAATATGAGATGTAGCCTTACAGTACATAGTAATGGATTTCATTTAGATAGACATTGGGTTAGGTCCATATTCCTATCATGCAGATGGGTCAGATTTGCCAGAACAGTGATCTGAATTCACTAGGCTGAACTTGCCTAAGGATGTAAGCAAATGTCGTAGGTTTTGGAGCTGCTTCCCTCTCATGCTGCTGTTTCCATGCACAAATCTTTGCAAACCAGTCCATACCACCACTGGACTGCAAAGGATTTTGTCTGTCTATCTATAGCCAGACATTTTAATCCCAGAAGGGGGGGCCACAAATGAACCATCTCCATGTTGCCCTGTTTTCTGCCATCAGGCTGCCTCCAGCTTACACCCAGCACCCTCATGTACCTCTCCACCCCATCCATCCATTGATGTTATCCTGGGCCTTGATTTTCATTTTGGCTAGAGTTTTCATATATTTACTGAGTCTTAAAGTGTATGGAAGCACTGTCATACCTCATTTTTGGATGCTTTTTGGTTATTATTGATAAGAGTGGTCAGTGGGGGTACTCACCATTCACTCACTCGATGTAGTGCTGCTCTTTTGGTTAATTGCCCTTTCCTCTCTTCCTTCCTTTTTTCCTTCCTTCCTCTTCTGTCTTTCTTTCCTTCATTTTTTCCTTTTCCTTCTGTCCACAGGTGACTTTACACTGAGTGGTCATCCAAATGGTATCCCGTACACCAGGAAACCATTTACTACCGTGGGTGGTAACCATATAACCAAATTATGGTACCTGGTGGTTTATTGGGTAATAAAGGCTCTCCAATCAGATTGAACTGGTGCAGGTTTATATCCAAGGGGTGGTTGGGGTTTATTGCGCACATAATGCCACTTAGGTATGAGTGAGGCTGGTCACTCACATCTTAAATGTCAGGACCAAAATGCCTAGACCTGGGCTCCTACACTTCTCATGAGGCAACATAGGATTAGATGATGATGATGATGATGAATTACTGGACATCACAAACTATTCCACGAGCCCCATGAAATACCAGAAAATTTATTCATACCTCACAAATTATGAAAATCCATGAGAAATAAAACAAAGACATTTGAGGGCCAAATGCTAATTGCCCTCCAAAAGTTTTTGACAAAGGTACAAGCTATCTGCAAACCAAATTTGAAGAACATTTGCAAAACTCTACAGAATTCAGTCACCATGTTTCACAAAAAGCCAATCCATATTAAAAAGTATATTGCTGCTGGCATCCAGTCATCTCTGATCAAATCCCCACCAAAAGTATTAGACTTCTGCACATCCACGTCCACATCATTGTTATTTCCTGAAGATTTGGTGAAAATATGTCCACAAGTTTTTGAAGTATTTTGGCCACACACACACACACACACACACACACACACACACACACACACACACACACACACACACACACACACACACACACACACACACACACACACACACACACACACACACACACACACACACACACACACACACACACACACACACACACACACACACACACACACACACACACACACACACACACACACACACACACACACACACACACACACACACACACACACACACACACACACACACACACACACACACACACACACACACACACACACACACACACACACACACACACACACACACACACACACACACACACACACACACACACACACACACACACACACACACACACACACACACACACACACACACACACACACACACACACACACACACACACACACACACACACACACACACACACACACACACACACACACACACACACACACACACACACACACACACACACACACACACACACACACACACAGAGCCGGAGAGAGTGGACGTCCCAGGCATCGCTCCTAACCGTGAGTAGTTTCAGGAATTTTGTCTGTCCTGTCTCCTAGAGTCTTTCTTTAAATTTAAAATAATGAAAGTTAGTAGACTACCAAAAATGTAAAGATTTGTTGGCAATAGTATACATGAATGTTTGTGGCTTATTCGGTAACAGCTGTTTAGGTACTTTACATTAAACATGACCGAAAATGTAAACAATGAGGGAATGGAATATCAAGGATTTGATGCTAATACTAATGTCATGGACCTGGTGAAAACATTAATTATGAGGATTAGTGAACTCGAAAAAAAGTAGACAATCTAGTGATAAAGGATGTGTCAGGAAATACGGAAACCACCATACAGATTCTAATCCAGTCCAACGAAACAGCCAATGAAGAGATTAGGAATTTGAAGAGGGAAAATGTTGAACTGAGGAGGAAACTTGAAGAGAGTACTAATAAAACAGAGAAGGTGAGTAATGTATTGGAAGAACATAAGGCAAAGTGGGCACACGTAGAAGAAGAACAGAAAGAAGTGGTCAGCTTAAGAGAGATCATCCAGGAAGAAAGGGAAATGGACAAGAAAGAAATGGAAGAAAATGTAGTGAAAATACTGAAGAAAAAAGAGAAAATAGTAAGAGAAACTGTAGAAAGGAACAGATGTTGGGTAGTATTTGGAAACAGGGAAGAGGAAGAAAAGGTTAGGTTCGCAAGACTCGAGAGAGACACGAACATGGTGAGAGGAATATTAGGCAAGATTGACCCCGAAGGAGACAAGTGGGTAAAAGAAATTGAGGAAGTAAGGAGGATAGGGCCTTATAAGAAAGGGGAAACAAGACCAATGAAAGTCAAGTTTACATCAGAAAGGGTAATAAATGAGATACTTAAAGTGACCTGGAAATTAAGCAAAGAGGCGGGGATGGAAAATATTATAATAAGAAAAGATCTGAATGAAGAAGAAAGAGAAGTTTTAAAATCATTAAAGGAAGAAGTAAAGGAAAAAAATGATAAGAGGACAGAGGAAGAACGTAATACTTTTTTTTGGAGAGTATTGGAT
Source organism: Coenobita brevimanus (assembly GCF_032717465.1). Taxonomy (NCBI): domain Eukaryota; kingdom Metazoa; phylum Arthropoda; class Malacostraca; order Decapoda; family Coenobitidae; genus Coenobita; species Coenobita brevimanus. The sequence goes on along the minus strand of NC_137049.1, from coordinate 13,927,417 downwards.
ATGAAAGTAAGGAAATGGTATTTAAGGAAATAGAAGTGAAGGAAACTAGGGGGGATGGTTGTGAAAGATCAGAAGTTGAGGAAGTGGTATGGACAGAGAGTAGGAGAGAAGAGGGTATTAATAATGTCAAAAATAATTTGAAGGTGATATATACTAATGTTGATGGTTTCATATCGACAAGGATCGAAATTAATGATTTCTTGAGAGAACATGAACCTGATGTTATGTGCTTTGTAGAGACCAAATTAAGAGAAGATACTGATGTTCATTTGGGAGATGGTAAATACAAACTGTGGAGAAAAGACAGAAAAGAAAAAAAGGGAGGAGGAGTGATGATAGCAGTGAAGAACAACATAAATGTAGATACTGTGGAAATGGGAGAAGGCAGGGCTGAAGTGATATATATGAAATTAGAAACTGAAGAGAATGTTAAGAGAGGTATGGCGGTAGTGTATGTTCCCCCAAAGACGAGAGCATGGAAGGATGATGAATACCATGAGATGTTGTCAGATATGGCTAGCTATTTGCAAAAAATAATTGAGAAAAGCAATAATATAATTTTGGTGGGTGACTTTAATTGTAAAGAGGTGAACTGGGAGGAATGGTACTCAGGAGGCGGCAAGGATTCGTGGGGCACTATGTTATTAAATATAATAATGAATAATGTGATGACGCAGTGGGTCAAAGAAGAGACACTGTTTCGAGGTGAGGACACACCAGCAAGGTTAGATTTACTGTTCACCAAAGAACCCGATGTAATAGAATCATTGGAATATCTCTGTCCTTTGGGAAAAAGTGATCACGTGGTCATTGAGTTCCAGATGTTAATAGGAAACGTCGAGCCAAGAGACGAGCTTCATAGACAGGGAAGATACAACTTTGGCAAAGCAAATTTTACAGGATTGATAAACTTTTTTGAAAATGTGGATTGGAGAAAATTCAGAGAAACAAGAGAGATACAGAGGAAGTGGGATATCTTTCTAGACCTCTATAATTTGGGAGTGGAAAAATTTGTACCAAGAGTAAGAGGGAAAGAAAACAGGAAAAAGGAGTGGTTTAATAGAAGGTGTATGATAGCCAAAAAAGAGAGAGATAAGGTGTGGAACAATTGGAGAAAGAGAGGTAACGACAGAACAAAGGAAGAATATGAAAGAACAAGAAACGAATACGCAAGAATACGTAGGGAAGAAGAAAGGAATTTTGAAAAAGGTATAATTGACAAATGCAAGGATGAACCCAAACTGTTTTATAGATTTGTTAATGGCAAACTGAAACAAAAGGAAGGAATCACCAAGCTGAAAGTAGATGGAGAGGTCTTTAAGGATGCGGCAATGCAAGCAGAAATAATGAACAAACGTTTCCAGTCAGTTTTCACTAAAGAAAAGGAGCTTGTGGAAGGGGAGGGAGTGATTAGAAATGTTCCGGTGATGAAAGATATAAAAGTGGAGGTGCAGGAAGTGTATAAATTACTGGAAACTCAAGATGTAAGGAAAGCCCCAGGACCTGATGGAATTTCTAATTGGGTACTGAAGGAATGCCGAGAACAACTGGCTGATAAAATTCACAGCTTAATTGTATGCTCACTGGAAGACGGGAAAGTGCCAAAAGAATGGAAGAGGGCAAATGTGGTACCAATTTACAAGGGAGGAAACAGGGAAGAACCCCTGAATTATAGACCAGTGTCTCTAACCAGCATGGTCGCAAAATTGTGTGAGAGAATCCTGAAAGACAGATGGATAAAATATCTGGAAGAGATGAATATTTTGGCTGAATGTCAGTTTGGATTCAGAAGTGGAAGGTCATGTGTTTCTAACTTGTTGAGCTTTTGCTCAAGAGCGATTGATGTGGTACAGGAGAGAGATGGTTGGGTGGATTGTGTGTACTTAGACTTAGAGAAGGCCTTTGAGAAGGTACCTCATAAGAGACTAATGTGGAAACTAGAATATATAGGAGGACTAAAGGGGAAACTTCTGGAATGGATGAGAGACTTTTTGAGAGACAGACAAATGAGGACAGTAATAAAGGAAAAGATGTCTGGATGGAGGGAAGTAACAAGTGGAGTCCCTCAAGGCTCAGTGTTGGCGCCAGTAATGTTCCTGATTTACGTAAATGATATGGTAGATGGAGTGAACAGTTATGCGAGTCTGTTTGCTGATGATGTAAAGATCTTGAGGAAGATAGAGGTTGAGGAGGATTGTAAAATACTGCAGGAGGATTTGGATAGGATACACAATTGGAGCCGGACGTGGGAAATGAAATTTAATGTAAAGAAATGTAAAATATTGGAAATGGGTAAAAGTACCAGGAGACCATCACTGAATTATTTGTTGGGTAATGAATTAATCACAAAAAGGAGAGAAGAGAAAGATTTGGGAGTGCTGGTCCAAGATAGTTTGTCACCAGAAAAGCACATTAACAAGATAGTTGGAGAGACTTATAAGCTCTTGACTAACATAAGAGTAGCATTTCATTATATGGATGAGGAAATGATGAAAAAATTGATGGTGGCCATGATCCGCCCCAGGTTAGAATATGCAGCGGTAGTGTGGTGCCCACACAAAAAGAAAGATATAAACAAGATTGAGAGAATACAAAGAACAGCAACCAAGATGGTCCCCAGTCTGACAGACCTGTCGTACAGAGGGAGGCTGGAAAAACTGGATTTGCCTTCGTTAGAGGAAAGGAGAAAGAGGGGAGACATGATTGCGTTGTTCAGGACCATGGTGGGAGTAGATAAAATTGACAAAGAAGATCTGTTTGTATGGGATAAGAGAGCAACAAGAGGACATGGAATGAAATTGAAAAAGTCAAGCTGCTTGAAGGATATCAAGAAATATAGCTTTCCTTACAGAAGTATAGACTTATGGAATAGCCTGGACAAGAGATCATCCAGTCAAAAAACTTAAACGAGTTTAAAGTTAAATTCGACTTATTGAGAAACAGCGACGGAAACCCACGAGCATAGTACATTCTGTGTATATCACAATTAGGTATATTCTTAAATATTTGGAACGACTTAGACAAAGAGGTGGTGCTTGAGAAAAACATTCATGTGTGTAAAGGTAGACTTGATAAATGTGGATATGGAGACAGGACAACACGAGCATTGCTCAATTCCTGTATACTACAAATAGGTAAATACAAAAAGGAAGTGAAAAGAATAATCCAAAACAATCCAAAGTTAGTCAGAGATTCAGTAGAAATAAATAAATCAATAGTAATCACTGGTATAGAAGAGGAAGAAATTAAAAACAAGATCACTAGAGACAAAAAGGAGATGGCAAATGTAATGAGCTTACTGAAAGAAGTATCAGAGGAAATCTGTAGTAAAGACATAGAGGAACACAAAAGTTTAGGGAAATATGAGAAAAGCAAGACAAGACCTCTAAAGGTGACTTTCCAGAGTGTAAACACTGTGGAAGAGATACTAAAAAATGCAACGAATCTTATGGAAAAAGAGGAGTTCAAAAATGTATGGATAAAAAGATGCGTAACACAAGAGGAACTGGAATTACTGAAAGAGAAAAGGGAGGAAGCAAAAACAAAAAAATGAGGGAAGGTCAGAAGAGGACAAGAAGAAATTTTTTTACAAAGTAATAGGATTGCAGGTACGAAAGTGGTACACAAACAGGATGGAAGAAAAAGGAGGAAGTTAGTAGAACCATGTCATGACAAGTATATAAACAAGATGATAAAGTTGATGTACTCAAATGTGGATGGAATGGTATCTAAATTACTAGAGATGAATGATTATGTCAGAGAAAATGAACCACAAATAATATGCCTAACTGAGACAAAATTAACACCAAGGATATCCAATGACATACTAAACTTAGAGGAATACAATATATGGAGAAGAGACAGAAATTTAAAAAAAGGAGGAGGAATTATAATATTAACTAAGAAAAATCTTAAAGTCAAGGAAATAAACCTAGATTTACCATCACAAGTAGAACTGATTGCAGTAGAGATCGACATATCTGAAGGTAAAGTAATTGTAGCCAATTTGTATATGCCACCCAGATCAAACACATGGGAAAGAGACGAATATGAGGACCTGGCAGAGAGTACAATGGGGTGCTTTCAAAGCTAGTATTCCGCTAGATGGCTCCACTGTTGCAGTAAACACATTCCCCACACTGTTTAAAAAGCATATTTTTCTTTGTTGAATATCTATACTGTTGTGTGGATCATGGTAATGTCATATGCCCAAATATAAATAATACAAATAGAACACGTATATATAACGTATCGTGAAGTGTTCATATTTATCATAAACAGAAATTAAAATATCACTGATGGCATGTGATGGCAACCCGTCCTTCCAGTGACCCTATATTATTTAATTTCTGCTACATTTAGTGCAAATTTGGTTCTTAATACATTGTCTGTTCAGACTGTTAAGTACGCCTAGTGGGTATCTAGACTCGTCCAGTTTCTATGTGGGCAGAAATTTAATGTTGAGTAAATACTGGCATTCAACATTTTGCTCGCTTCCTTCATGCATGCGCACCACAAGACAGTCCCCTGTTTAAGTTTTTTCACGAGGGATGTCAAGTTTCCATGAAAAATTTTATTTTGATGGCGTGTAATGTTACGGATTCACTCAGAGTAGAAACAATTAAGCTAAATTCATAACATTCGTCATTGGTTCATAAGTGACTATGTACAGGCAGTGTGTTTCACTGAGCTATATCTTTGTGTGATTGTCATTCCCACATCTTGCCTCTCTGGCTGTTAACTAAGCTACGCCCATTTCTCATGTCCCTGTACCCGACGTTGGTTACATTACTGTCGTAAATGGACACACCCACAAACACATATAGTTCAGTAATGTGAGTTTCTGACTGTTGAGCTGAGAGAGAGAGACCTTCCCCTGCAGCTTCCTTGCACCATGAGTGAGTCATATTCATATGTATCATTGTAGCTTTGTGTAAATAAAGTGTTACAGTGAAGTTTTGTCTTTTTCTGTTGAGAACTAGTGGTTATTTTAATTTTTACATTTCACTAAGTGCCTACCAAATAAATACCTTAAGGTCATCTTATCATCAATATCTCACACACACTGCCCCCTCTTGGCAAGTCCCTAATGGTATGGTCATGTGAGAACTGTCTCCAGGCCACCTGTCCACACACATATGTTTGTAAGATCTTCCACTGACTGAGTCAGTAGCTTGTGCACATACCAGTCCTCTTGATGTGGATGCAATCTCACTGGGGGTAGACATTTAAGAGGATGCAGTAGTATTTACTCGTCATGTGTTCTCACGTTTGCATGTGTATATATATATATACATGTTTGCATATATATATATATATATATATGTATATAAAATTGTGAATACTGAACTTGACTTCGTGTGAATCTTGTGGATCACTTGGAGGCGATGTCTTGGCTTGTGTACCTTCCACAGTCGTCTGTCCTCAGCGAGACCGGGCAAAGAATGACGCGTAAACGATCTTGGTTTGGGGACGGTTCCTCAGACCGGATGATTTATGATGGTGAATGCCAGTATTTACTCAACATTAAATTTCTGCCTACATAGAGACTGGATGAGTGAAGATACCCACTAGGCGTACTTTACACTCTGAACAAACTATGTATTAAGAATCTAACTTGCACTAAATGTAGCAGAAATTAAGTAATATAGGACCACTGAAATGGCGGATTGCCATCACATGCCATCAGTGATATTTTAATTTCAGTTTATGATAAATATAAACAATTCATGATAAGTTATATATACGTGTTCTATTTGTATTATTTATATTACGGCATATGACATTACCATGATTCACAATTTCACACAACAGTGTAAATATTAAACAAATAAAATTATGCTTTTTATACAGCGCAGGAATGTGTTTACTACTACAGTGGAGCCATCTGACGGAATACTAGGCTTTTCAGAAGCACCCCATTCAAAGTATAAGATCCTTGCTACATAAAATGGAAGAGAAATTGGAAAGAATTATACTAACTGGGGATTTCAATACAAATATAAATTGAAATACTCCAGATATAAATAGCCAAGAAAGCTGTTGGGACCATAAGCTCTTGGATCTCGTACAAGAGTTTTTCTTAATGCAACATGTGAGGGAAACCACTAGAAAAAGAGGACTTGATGTACCTTCAGTGCTAGATCTAATATTTACTAGGCAAGAAAATGACATTGACAGTTTAATATATCACCCTCCACTCGGCAAAAGTGATCATGCAGTACTGAATTATAACTTCAGGATAGCATATGACATAGTAAACAGCAATGACAGTTACAAAAAGAGCCTAAACTATAAAAAGGGAAATTATCAAGACCTAAAGAAGTATTTCTTAGAAGTTGATTGGGAAAATGAGCTTAGAGGACAAGATTTAAATGCTGTATATAAAAAATTCTGTGAATTTTATGAAACAGGAGTCCAGAAGTACATCCCACAGCACAAAGAAGCAGATAAGAAAATACAGAAATAGTTCAATACAGAATATAAAAAATCAAAAGAAAGAAGAGATTTGTTGTGGAATAGATACAGAAGACACAATAGTGAAAGGGCGTATAATAATTACAAGCAGGCAAGAAACGACTATACAAGAATAAGGAGGGAAGCCCAAAAACAGTTTGAGGAGGATATAATAAATAAAAGTAGTGATCAACCAAAGCTGTTTTACAGCTATATCAGAAGCAAAACCAAAGTATAAAATATAATACAATCCATTACGGACGAGGGAATCACTTATACACAAGAGAAAGAGATTTGTGAAGGACTAAATAAGAATTTCCAATTAGTTTTTACAGAAGAAAAAAATTTTGAGAGGGACTATGTGGAACACGCATGTCACACATACTACCAGATATACAAATAGCAGAAAAAGTAATACAGGAGGAGTTAAGTAGATTAGACAGAGGAAAAGCAAGTGGTCCTGATGAAATTTCTTGTTGGGTGTTACGAGAATGTGCAAAGGAGTCAAGTAAACCATTATTTTTAATTTTCAAGAAATCCTTGAGTCAAGGGAAACTACCTGATATTTGGAAAAAAGCAAATATAGTCCCCTTATTCAAGAAAGGAAATTGACAAAATCCTCTCAACTACCGACCAGTATCACTAACCAGTGTTGTAAGCAAGGTCTTAGAAAAACTTATAAGAAAAGCTTGGGTAAGTCATCTAGAAGAACACAGTATGATAACAGAAAGACAGTTTGGTTTCAGAAAAGGAAAATCATGTGTTACTAATCTGTTGAGCTACTATGACAGAGTAACAAACACAATACAGGAAAGGGAAGGATGGGTGGACAGTATCTATTTAGATTTCAAGAAAGCTTTTGACACAGTACCACACCAAAGACTTTTATGGAAACTGTACCATCAAGGAGGAATTCGAGGCAAACTGTTTTGTTGGATGCAAGACTTTCTCATAAAAAGAGAAATGAGGACAGTACTAAGAGGAAACTACTCATCATGGAAAGAAGTGACTAGTGGAGTACCACAGGGTTCGGTGCTGGCACCAATCATGTTTTTAGTGTACATAAATGATATAAACAGTAACACTGGAAATGAGAGCTATCTGAATATGTTTGCAGATGATGCAAAAATACAAAGGAGAATTACTAGCACAGACTCTTGTAGGGAGCTACAAGAAGAATTAAATAAACTTCATGAATGGAGTAGTACATGGCAGATGGAATTCAATGTGGACAAGTGTCATGTAATCAATTTGGTAAAAGTGGAAAAAGACCTGATTGGGATTATAAGTTAGGAAATAAAACCCTATACACATCAGAAAGAGAGAAAGACCTAGGTGTGATTATCAATAACAGACTATCTCCGGCTGACCACATCAGCGAGAAGGTACGGAACATGTATACACTGCTTGCAATTATGAGAATAGCATTCACATACATAAATGAAGACATGCTAAGAAGGATAATAACATCATTCATTAGACCAACCCTGGAATATGCATCAATAGTCTGGAGTCCTCATCTCAAAAAGCATATAGACAAGATTGAAAAAGTTCAAAGGGCCGCTACAAGATGGATACCAAGCTTAAGGGACCTAAGCTGTGAAGAAAGACTAAATAAACTGAATCTACCAACACTACAGGAGAGAAGGAAAAGAGGTGACATGATAATGCTATATAAGTGCATATCAGGAAAGGAGAAAATAGACATAAATGATTACTTAACATATGGAGACGCATCAGCAAGAGGACACTGCAAAAAACTGCATAAGAAGAGAGGTGATAAATACGTAAGGAAATTCAGTTTCCCAAACAGAGCAATTGATCAATGGAATGCACTGCCGAATGAAATAGTGTGTGCCAAAACAATTCACAAATTCAAGGATATGTACGATAAATATTGTCTAAGACACGGGACAGTACGAGCTTGACTCATTCCTGTAAAGATACAATTAGGTAAGAACACACACACACACACACACACACACACACACACACACCGCTCGCTGGTGCAGTGGTAACGTTCTCGCATGCCAACTGGTGGACAGGAGTTCGCGCCTTGCTCAGGTTGCGAAAAGTTTCACTGATGAAGTGGGTGGTTACTGTCCCCCTAGAGCAAGGGGACAGGTGTGTGCGTGTGTGAAGGTCACAGCCTTGCCCTTAGATCGGACTATATGAGCTCTCAGCTCCCTTCCGGGAGGGTAAAAGCTGATGATCACGATCATCAACTGATCCTGACCGACCCGGTGAATTACACACACACACACACACATACATAGTAGTACCATGTCATGACAAGTATATAAACAAGATGATAAACTTGATGTACTCAAATGTGGATGGAATGGTACCTAAATTACTAGAGATGAACGATTATGTCAGAGAAAATGAACCACAAATAAAATGCCTAACTGAAACAAATTTAACACCATGGATATCCAATGATATACTAAACTTAGAGGAATACAATATATGGAGAAGAGACAGAAATTTAAAAAAAGGAGGAGGAATTATAATATTAACTAAGAAAAATCTAAAAGTCAATGAAAAAAAACTAGATATACCATCACAAGTAGAACTAATTGCAGTAGAGATCAACACATCTGAAGGTAAAGTAATTGAAGCCAATTTGTACATGCCACCCAGATCAAACACATGGGAAAGAGATGAATATGAGGACCTGGCAAAGAGTACAATTCAGGGTTTAAGATCATTACTACTTAAAATGGAAGAGAAATCATAAAGAATTATACTAACTGGGGATTTCAATACAAATATAAATTGGAATACTCTAGATATAATTAGCCAAGAAAGCTGTTGGGACCAAAAGCTCCTGGATCTCGTACAAGAGTTCTTCCTAACGCAACATGTGAGGGAAACCACCAGAAAAAGAGGACTTGATGTACCTTCAGTGCTAGATCTAATATTTACTAGGCAAGAAAATGATATTGAAAGTTTAATATATCACCCACCACTCGGCAAAAGCGATCATGCAGTACTAAACTATAATTTCAGGATAGCATATGACATAGTAAACACCAATGACAGTTACAAAAAGAGCCTAAACTATAAAAAGGGAAATTATCAAGACCTAAAGAAGTATTTCTTAGAAGTTGATTGGGAAAATGAGCTTAGAGGACAAGATTTAAATGCTGTATATAAAAAATTCTGTGAATTTTATGAAATAGGAGTCCAGATGTACATCCCACAGCACAAAGAAGCAGATAAGAAAATACAGAAATGGTTCAATACAGAATGTAAAACACCAAAAGAAAGAAGAGATTTGTTGTGGAATAGATACAGAAGACAAAATAGTGAAAGGGTGTATAATAATTACAAACAGGCAAGAAACGATTATACAAGAATAAGGAGGGAAGCCCAAAAACAGTTTGAGGAGGATATAATAAATAAAAGTAGTGATCAGCCAAAGCTGTTTTACAGCTATATCAGAAGCAAAACCAAAGTAAAAGATATAATACAATCCATTACGGACGAGGGAATCACTTATACACAAGAGAAAGATATTTGTGAAGGACTAAATAAGAATTTCCAATTAGTTTTTACAGAAGAAAAAATTTTTGAGAGGGACTATGTGGAACATGCATATCCACACATACTACCAGATATACAAATAGCAGAAAAAGTAATTCAGGAGGAGTTAAGTAGATTAGACAGAGGAAAAGCAAGTGGTCCTGATGAAATTTCATGTTGGGTACTACGAAGGAATTTGAGTATAAAGTGGAGGGATTGTAAGAAAATGTTCTGGAGAGAAGTGAAAAGAGTAAGACAGGGTGGAAGTGAAGTTAGCAGGGGAGTGAAAGATAAAAATGGTAGATTACTAGTGGAGAAGGGAGAAAAAGTGAGCAGATGGAGAGAACACTTTAAGGAATTGTTGCACGTAGAGGATGGTAGTAATGCGAGTATAAGTGGCTGGGGAATGGCTGGGAGAAGGAAGGAGGTGAGAAGACAGGAAGAAATCAGTAGGATAGAAGTTGTGGAAGCAATGAAGAAAGTTAAATCGGGGAAAGCCCCAGGAATTGATGGAGTGTGTGGTGAAATGCTGAAGCATGAGGGAGAGATAGTAGTAGAATGGATGTGGAAGATGTGCAGATTGGCCTGGGAGGAAGGTAGAGTCCCGGAGGATTGGAAGTCAGGTATAATTATTCCCTTGTACAAAGGAAAAGGGGAAAAAGAAGTGTGTGGTAATCATAGGGGCATTTGTCTTCTTAGTATAATAGGAAAAGTGTATGGTAGGATACTTATAGACAGAGTTAGAAAAAGAACAGAGAAATTAGTTGGAGAAGAACAGGGAGGCTTTAGGAAGGGAAGAGGTTGTGTAAATCAGATATTCATTCTTAGATCTTTAGTGGAAAAGTTTCTAGAGAAGGGAAAGAAGTTGTATGCGGCTTTCATGGATTTGGAGAAAGCATATGACAGGGTGGATAGACAAGGATAGTGGAAAGTGTTAAGAATATATGGAGTAGATGGGAAGTTGTTGAATGCTGTGAAGAGTATGTACGATGGTGCGAAGGCTGCAGTGCGTGTGGATGGTGAACTAAGTGAATTTTTCTCTTTTTTAAAGTTGGTTTGAAACAGGGATGTGTCATGTCTCCATGGTTGTTCAATCTGTACATGGATGGGGTAATAAAAGAGGTACAAGGTAGGGTAGTGGATGTTGGAGTGGCCCTAGTGAGAGAGGATAGTGTTTGGAAACTCCCTGTACTGTTGTTTGCAGATGATACTGTGTTGTTGAGTGAAGACGAAGGGGAGCTGCAAGGCTTGGTGGATGAGTTTGAGAGAGTGTGTAAGAAACGGAACCTAAAGGTGAATGTAGGGAAGAGTAAAGTGATGGTCTTTGAGAGAGGTGAAGTTAGTGAATGTACAGCGAGGTTGGATGGTGAGGAATTGGAAAACGTGAGTACGTTTAAGTATTTGGGTAGTGTGATGAGTAAGGATGGAGGTTTGGAGGGTGAAGTGCTTGAAAGGGTACAGCAGGGAAGAAAGGTTGCTGGTTCCTTGAAAGCAGTGATAAGAAACAGGGAAGTGAGCATGGAAGTGAAAAAGTTACTATATGACAGTATTGTGATACCAACTCTAACGTACGGAAGTGAAGCTTGGACATTGTTGGAAGGACACAAGTCAAGAGTGAGAGCAGTGGAAATTAGTTATTTAAGAGGAGCCTGTGGAGTCACGTGGAGAGACAGGCTGACAAATGAGGATATAAAGGAACATTGTGGTGTGGATGTGGATGTGATAGGAAGCGTTATGAGGAACACACTGAGGTGGTTTGGCCATGTGGAGAGGATGGAGGGTGAAAGACTGACGAAGAGAGTGTATATGAGTGAGGTGGAGGGGGGAAGAGGGAAGGGGAGGCCGAGGATGAGATGGAGGGATGGGGTGGAGAGGTATTTGAGAGAGGGGTGTGTGAGTTGGGAGCAGGGGAGTGAAATGGCGGGGGACAGGGCGACTTGGAGGCGATTTGTTTGTGGCCACCCCAAATGGGATTGAGGCGTCTGGCAATAGATAGATAGATTGTACTACGAGAATGTGCAAAGGAGTTAAGTAAACCATTATTTTTAATTTTCAAGAAATCCTTGAGTCAAGGTAAACTACGTGATATTTGGAAAAAAGCATATATTGACCCCTTATTCAAGAAAGGAAATAGACAAAATCCACTCAACTACCGACCAGTATCACTGACCAGTGTTGTAAGCAAGGTATTAGAAAAGCTTATAAGAAAAGCTTGGGTAAATCATCTAGAAGAACACAGTATGATAACAGAAAGACAGTTTGGTTTCAGAAGAGGAAAATCATGTGTTACTAATCTGTTGAGCTACTATGACAGAGTAACAAACACAATACAGGAAAGGGAAGGATGGGTGGACAGTATCTATTTAGATTTCAAGAAAGCTTTTGACACAGTACCACACCAAAGACTTTTATGGAAACTGTACCATCAAGGAGGAATTCGAGGCAAACTGTATTGTTGGATGCAAGATTTTCTCATAAAAAGATAAATGAGAACAGTACTAAGAGGAAACTACTCATCATGGAAAGAGGTGACTAGTGGAGTACCACAGGGTTCAGTGTTGGCACCAATCATGTTTTTAGTGTATATAAATGATATAAACAGTAACACTGGAAATGAGAGCTATCTGAATATGTTTGCAGATGATGCAAAAATACAAAGGAGAATTACTAGCACAGACTCTTGTAGGGAGCTACAAGAAGAATTAAATAAACTTCATGAATGAAGTAGTACATGGCAGATGGAATTCAATGTGGACAAGTGTCATGTAATCAAGTTTGGTAAAAGTGGAAAAAGACCTGATTGGGATTATAAGTTAGGAAATAAAACCCTATACACATCAGAAAGAGAGAAAGACCTAGGTGTGATTATCAATAACAGACTATCTCCGGCTGACCACATCAGCGAAAAGGTACGGAACATGTATACACTGCTTGCAAATATGAGAATAGCATTCACATACATAAATGAAGACATGCTAAGAAGGATAATAACATCATTCATTAGACCAACCCTGGAATATGCATCAGTAGTCTGGAGTCCTCATCTCAAAAAGCACATAGACAAGATTGAAAAAGTTCAAAGGGCCGCTACAAGATGGATACCAAGCTTAAGGGACCTAAGCTACGAAGAAAGACTAAATAAACTGAATCTACCAACACTACAGGAGAGAAGGAAAAGAGGTGACATGATAATGCTATATAAGTGCATATCAGGGAAGGAGAAAATAGACATAAATGGTTACTTAACATATGGAGAAGCATCAGCAAGAGAACACTGCAAAAAACTGCATAAGAAGAGAGGTGATAAATACGTAAGGAAATTCAGTTTCCCAAACAGAGCAATTGATCAATGGAATGCTCTACCGAATGAAATAGTGTGTGCCAAAACAATTCACAAATTTAAGGATGTGTACGATAAATATGGTTTAAGACACGTGACAGTACGAGCTTGACTCATTCCTGTAAAGATACAATTCGGTAAGAACACACGATCGGTTTTCACTAATGAAAAAGAGTTTGTGGAAAGGGAGAGAGTGATTAGAAATGTACTGGTGATAAAAGATATAAAAGTGGAGGTACAGGAAGTGCATAAATTACTGGAAACTCAAGATGTAAGGAAAGCCCCAGGACCTGATGGAATTTCTAATTGCGTACTGAAGGAATGCGGAGAACAACTGGCGGATAAAATTCACAGTTTAATCGTGTGTTCTCTGGAAGAGGGGAAAGTGCCTCAAGAATGGAAGAGGGCAAATGTGGTACCAATTTATAAGCGAGGGAACAGGGAAGAACCCCTGAATTATAGACCAGTGTCTCTAACCAGCATGGTCGCAAAATTATGTGAGAGAATCCTGAAAGACAGATGGATAAAATATCTGGAAGAGATGAATATTTTGGCTGAATGTCAGTTTGGATTCAGAAGTGGAAGGACATGTGTTTCCAACTTGTTGAGCTTTTACTCAAGAGCGATTGATGTGGTACAGGAGAGAGATGGTTGGGTGGATTGTGTGTACTTAGACTTAGAGAAGGCCTTTGACAATGTACCTCATAAGAGACTAATGTGGAAACTAGAATATATGGGAGGACTGAAGGGGAAACTCTTAGAATGGATGAGAGACTTTTTGAGAGACAGACAAATGAGGACAGTAATAAAGGATAGGATGTCTGGATGGAGGGAAGTAACAAGTGGAGTCCCTCAAGGCTCGGTGTTGGCACCAGTAATGTTCCTGATTTACGTAAATGATATGGTAGATGGAGTGAACAGTTATGCAAGTCTGTTTGCTGATGATGTAAAGATCTTGAGGAAGGTAGAGGTTGAGGAGGATTGTAAAATGCTGCAGTGGGATCTGGATAGGATACATGATTGGAGCCGGATGTTGGAAAAGAAATTTAATGTAAAGAAATGTAAAATATTGGAAATAGGGAAAAGTACCATGAGACCATCACTGAATTATTTGTTGGGTAATGAATTAATCACAAAAATGAGAGAAGAGAAAGACTTGGGAGTGCTGGTCCAAGATAGTTTGTCACCTGAGAAACTTATTAACAAGATAGTTAGAGAGACTTATAAACCCTTGATTAACATAAGAGTAGCATTTCATTATATGGATGAGGAAATGATGAAAAAATTGATAGTGGCCATGATCTGCCCCAGGTTAAAGTATGCAGCGGTAGTGTGGCCCCCACACAAAAAGAAGGATATAAACAAGATTGAGAGAATACAAAAAACAGCAACCAAGATGGTTCCCAGTCTGGCAGATCTGTCATACAAAGAGAGGCTGGAAAAGCTGAATTTGCCTTCCTTAGAGGAAAAGAGAAAGAGGGGAGACATGATTGCAGTATTCAGGACCATGGTGGGAGTAGATAAAATTGACTAAGAAGATCTGTTTTTAAGGGTTAACAGAACAACAAGAGGACATGGAATGAAATTGAAAAAGTCAAGCTGCTTGAAGGATATCAAGAAATATAGCTTTCCTTACAGAAGTATGGACTTATTGATTAGCCTGGACAAAGAGATTGTCCAGTCTAAAAACTTAAACAAGTTTAAAGCTAAATTTTACCTACTGAGAAACAGCGATGGAAACCCACGAGCATAGTACATTTCGTGTATATCACAATTAGGTATATTAGGGAAATATATAAGTATTTGGAACGACTTAGACGAAAAGGTGGTGCATGAGAAAAACATTCATGTGTGTAAAGGTAGACTAGATTAAGGTGAATATAGAGACAGGACAACACAAGTATCGCTCAATTCCTGTCTGCTGCAAAGGTAAATACAAATAGGTAAATACACACACACATACACACACACGGAGCCGGAGAGAGCAGACGTCCCAGCCATCGCTGCTAACCTTAATTTTTTTTCGGTAACAGCTGTTTTGGTATTTAACCAACATCAAACATGGCCGAAAATATAAACAATGAGGGACTGGAATTTCAAGGATTTGATGCTAATACCAATGTCATGGACCTGGTTAAAACATTAATTATGAGGATTAGTCAACTTGAAAAGAAAGTAGAGAATCTAGTGATAAAGGATGTGTCAGTAAATACGGAAACCACCATACAGAGTGTGATCTAGTCCAATGAAACAGCCAATGAAGAAATTAGGAATTTGAAGCGGGAAAATATTGAACTGAGGAGGAAACTAGAAGAGAGTACTAATAAAACGGAGAAGGTGAGTAATGTATTAGAAGAACATAAGGCAAAGTGGGCACATGTAGAAGAAGAACAGAAAGAAGTGGCCAGCTTAAGAGAGATCATCCAGGAAGAAAGGGAAATGAACAAGAAAGAAGTGGAAGAAAATGTAGTGAAAATACTGAAGAGAAAAGAGAAAATAATGAGAGAAACTGTAGAAAGGAACAGATGTGTGGTAGTATTTGGAAACAGGGAAGAGGAAGAAAAGGTTAGGTTCGTAAGACTCGAGAGAGACACGAACATGGTGAGAGGAATATTAGGCAAGATTGACCCCGAAGGAGACAAGTGGGTAAAAGAAATTGAGGAAGTAAGGAGGATAGGGCCTTACAAGAAAGGGGAAACAAGACCAATGAGAGTCAAGTTTACATCAGAAAGTGTAATAAATGAGATACTTAAAGTGACCTGGAAATTAAGCAAAGAGGCGGGGATGGAAAATATTATAATAAGAAAAGATCTGAATGAAGAAGAAAGAGAAGTCTTAAAATCATTAAAGGAAGAAGTAAAGGAAAAAAATGATAAGAGGACAGAGGAAGAATGTAATACTTTTTTTTGGAGAGTTTTGGATATGAAAGTAAGGAAATGGTATTTAAGGAAATAGAAGTGAAGGAAACTAGGGGGGATGGTTGTGAAAGATCAGAAGTTGAGGAAGTTTTACGGATAGAGAGTAGGAGAGAAGAGGGTATTAATAATGTCAAAAATAATTTGAAGGTGATATATACTAATGTTGATGGTTTCATATCGACAAGGATCAAAATTAATGATTTCTTAAGAGAACATGAACCTGATGTCATGTGCTTTGTAGAGACCAAATTAAGAGAAGATATTGATGTTCATTTGGGAGATGGTAAATACAAACTGTGGAGAATAGACAAAAAAGAAAAAAAGGGAGGAGGAGTGATGATAGCAGTGAAGAACAACATAAATGTAGATACTGTGGAAATGGGAGAAAGCAGGGCTGAAGTGATATATATGAAATTAGAAACTGGAGAGAATGTTAAGAGAGATATGGCGGTAGTGTATGTTCCCCCAAAGACGAGAGCATGGAAGGATGACGAATACCATGAGATATTGTCAGATATGGCTAGCTACTTGCAAAAAATAATTGAGAAAAGCAATAATATAATTTTGGTGGGTGACTTTAATTGTAAAGAGGTGAACTGGGAGGAATGGTACTCGGGAGGCGGCGAGGATTCGTGGGGCACTATGTTATTAAATATAATAATGAATAATGTGATGACGCAATGGGTCAAAGAAGAGACACGGTTCCGAGGTGAGGACACACCAGCAAGGTTAGATTTACTGTTCACCAAAGAACCCGATGTAATAGAATCATTGGAATATCTCTGTCCTTTGGGAAAAAGTGATCACGTGGTCATTGAGTTCCAGATGTTAATAGGAAACATCGAGCCAAGAGACGAGCTTCATAGACGGGGAAGATACAACTTTGGGAAAGCAAATTTTACAGGATTGAGAAACTTTTTTGAAAATGCAGATTTTTTTTTTTTTTTTTTTTTTAAATAACAGAACGGAGGAAGGAAAAACAAATGGAGAAAAAAAAATAATCCATACACCAGATTACTGGTGTCCTCTGTTCATAAAATATCTGTAAGAATTAGACTTGAACAGTTGTAGGTTGAAATTTGGAGGAAAACAACTCTGGGGAAGCGAGTTCCAGAGAGATGCAGTTCGGGGAATGAAAGAATTCTGATAGGCAGAAGTTCTGCAATGTGGTTGAGTGACATTCCAGTCATGAGCGTTACCAGATGCCCGTGTAGCACGAGGGAAGGCATGGAGAGGTGGCACCATGGACGCAACTTCGTCTGAGCATTTGCCAAAAAAATATCTGTAAAATAATGCAAGGGAGGCAACATTCCTTCTTACTTGCAGGGGAGGTAGTTTATATGTAATGGCAGGGTTGTTAATGATTCTAACAGCTTTATTCTGAATTTTGTCTAGTTGTCTTAATGCAACCTCTCCACAACCATTCCACAAGGGTGAGCAATATTCAAGCTGAGAGCGCACATGACTCTTATAAATTATAAAGCTAACTGCTCATCGTGAAGAAGTTACGGACTCTGTACAATAATCCAAGTTTTCTTGAGGCGGTTTTAGCAAGTGATCTGACATGAGAGGTCCAGCTGAGGGCACTGTTAAGTGAGACACCAAGAATTTCAATACTTTGGAGATGGGAATATTAGTAGCACTGAAGGTAATGTACAAATCTGGCAATATCTGTCTATTAGTAAACTGTATATATTTAGTTTTACTAGCATTAAAAGAGACAAGGTTGTTTTTGTCCCCATTCACTGATTGTAGATAGATCGTGATTTATGGAGATGGCTGTATTGAGTTGAGAGGTAGAGATATTAGACTTTGTAAATGGATGTCTGAGTGTGAATGAACTATGTAGTGTTGAGTCATCTGCATATGAGTGAATGGGATTGTGAGTGACAGATAAGAGATCATTAATATGAACCAGAAATAGGGTTGGCGCCAGAACTGATCCCTGTGGCCGCAGCGTTAATTGGAGTGGAAATTCGAATATACATCATCTACTTTTACTCTTATTTTCCTGTCACTAAGATAAGAAGAAATCAAAGGAACAAAAGACGTTAGTCCATAGCAAGGGAGTTTGGACAGCAGGGAACGGTGCCATACTCTGTCGAAAGCTTTAGAGATATCAAGAGCTACTGCATGAGTTTCTCCAAAAAGATCAATTGATTGATGGATGGTATGAGTTAAGAGATTGAGTATGTCAATGGTGGATCTTTCGTGGCGAAAACCGTATTGTCTATCATTAATTAAGTTGTTGGATTCAAGATGTTTAACAATATGCTTATTAATTAAAGTTTCAAATACCTTACCAAGAGAAGATGTGATAGCTATTGGTCTGTAATTGGAGGGGTCAGACGAACTTCCTTTCTTCGGAACTGGGTGGATATTGGCTTCTTTCCATGAATTTGGGAATAAAGAAGTACGTATGCATAGTCTGAATAATTTAGCTAGGACAGAGGCAAGTTCAGGGGAACACTTTTTCAAAACAATTGGCGGAATTCCATCTGGACCTGGAGCTTTGTTGGTAGGTAAATTGTCTAGGATGGATTTTACGTATCTTGTCTGTATTTTAAGTGGGGCAATTTCGGGAGAATCAAGTTCCAGTACTGAGACATTCTGGCTGGTATCATCTATGGTAGAGTTTCTTGCAAAGGTACTAGCAAAGATATCTGCTTTCCCACGTGGGTCATTTGTAATATTGCCATCTGAAGATTTTAGTGGGGGAATGGAAGATGACTTGTTAAAGTTATTATTGAAAAAATTAAGAGTTGACCAGAATATTCTGTTGTCATTAGGGTTGTTAAGTAGTTTTGATGCTTGCTTTTGAAGAAAGTTTGATTTAGATAGATTTAATACAGCTTTTGCATGATTTCTAGCAATTTTAAATTGGGAGAGTGATTCAGGTGTTTTTGATTTTAAGTAAGAGTTATATGCTAATGACTTTTGGGCTGTTGCTCTGGCACAATTGCCATCAAACCATTTTGGAGAGTTTGATCTTTTAGTGAATTGTTGACTTGGTATGAATAAATCCATACCAGCTAGTATTAAGTCACAAATGTGGGACTGGGTAGAATTGGGATCACTAGAGAAGAAAGACTGCCATGGAACATCAGCAAGATAATTTCTAAATCCATCCCAGTCTGCCCTGTCAAAGTGCCATCGGGTCACCCTGACAGGTTCGGAATGGGGAGATGTAGGAGGGTTAACTAATGAGGCTTTGATGAGATTGTGGTCAGAGGATCCAAGTGGTGACAGTACCTCTATCCTGTATTGATCTGGATTATTGGAGAGAGGATATCTTTCTAGACTTCTATAATTTGGGAGTGGAAAAATTTGTACCAAGAGTAAGAGGGAAAGAAAACAGGAAAAAGGAGTGGTTTAATAGAATGTGTATGATAGCAAAAAAAGAGAGAGATAAGGCGTGAAACAATTGGAGAAAGAGAGGTAACGACAGAACAAAGGAAGAATATAGAAGAACAAGAAATGAATACACAAGAATACGTAGAGAAGAAGAAAGGAATTTTGAAAAAGGTATAATAGACAAATGCAAGGATGAGCTCAAACTGTTTTATAGATTTGTTAATGGCAAACTGAAACAAAAGGAAGGAATCACCAAACTGAAAGTAGAAGGAGAGGTCTTTAAGGATGCGGCAATGCAAGCAGAAATAATGAACAAACGTTTCCAGTCAGTTTTCACTAAAGAAAAGGAGCTTGTGGAAGGGGAGGGAGTGATTAGAAATGTTCCGGTGATGAAAGATATAAAAGTGGAGGTACAGGAAGTGTATAAATTACTGGAAACTCTAGATGTAAGGAAAGCCCCAGGACCTGATGGAATTTCTAATTGGGTACTGAAGGAATGCCGAGAACAACTGGCTGATAAAATTCACAGCTTAATTGTATGCTCACTGGAAGAGGGGAAAGTGCCACAAGAATGGAAGAGGGCAAATGTGGTACCAATTTACAAGGGAGGAAACAGGGAAGAACCCCTGAATTATAGACCAGTGTCTTTAACCAGCATGGTCGCAAAATTGTGTGAGAGAATCCTGAAAGACAGATGGATAAAATATCTGGAAGAGATGAATATTTTGGCTGAATGTCAGTTTGGATTCAGAAGTGGAAGGTCATGTGTTTCTAACTTGTTGAGTTTTTACTCAAGAGCGATTGATGTGGTACAGGAGAGAGATGGTTGGGTGGATTGTGTGTACTTAGACTTAGAGAAGGCCTTTGAGAAGGTACCTCATAAGAGACTAATGTGGAAACTAGAATATATAGGAGGACTAAAGGGGAAACTTCTGGAATGGATGAGAGACTTTTTGAGAGACAGACAAATGAGGACAGTAATAAAGGAAAAGATGTCTGGATGGAGGGAAGTAACAAGTGGAGTCCCTCAAGGCTCAGTGTTGGCGCCAGTAATATTCCTGATTTACGTAAATGATATGGTAGATGGAGTAAACAGTTATGCAAGTCTGTTTGCTGATGATGTAAAGATCTTGAGGAAGATAGAGGTTGAGGAGGATTGTAAAATACTGTAGCAGGATTTGGATAGGATACACAATTGGAGCCTGACGTGGGTAATGAAATTTAATGTAAAGAAATGTTAAATATTGGAAATGAGTAATAGTACCAGGAGACCATCACTGAATTATTTTTTGGGTAATGAATTAATCACAGAAAGGAGAGAAGAGAAAGATTTGGGAGTGCTGGTCCAAGATAGTTTGTCACCAGAAAAGCACATTAACAAGATAGTTGGAGAGACTTATAAACTCTTGACTAACATAAGAGTAGCATTTCATTATATGGATGAGGAAATGATGAAAAAATTGATAGTGGCCATGATCCGCCCCAGGTTGGAATATGCAGCGGTAGTGTGGTCCCCACACAAAAAGAAAGATATAAACATGATTGAGCGAATACAAAGAACAGCAACCAAGATGGTCCCCAGTCTGACAGACCTGTCATACAGAGAGAGGCTGGAAAAACTGGATTTGCCTTCGTTAGAGGAAAGGAGAAAGAGGGGAGACATGATTGCGGTGTTCAGGACCATGGTGGGAGTAGATAACATTGACAAAGAAGATCTGTTTGTATGGGATAAGAGAGCAACAAGAGGACATGGAATGAAATTGAAAAAGTGAAGCTGCTTGAAGGATATCAAGAAATATAGCTTTCCTTACAGAAGTATAGACTTATGGAATAGCCTGGACAAAGAGATCGTCCAGTCTAAAAACTTAAACGAGTTTAAAGCTAATTTCGATTTATTGAGAAACAGTGACGGAAACCCACGAGCATAGTACATTCCGTGTATATCACAATTAGGTATATTTGGTAAATACTTAAATATTTGGAACGACTTAGACAAAGAGGTGGTGCATGAGAAAAATATTCATGTGTGTAAAGGTAGACTTGATAAATGTGGATATGGAGACAGGACAACACGAGCATTGCTCAATTCCTGTATACTACAAATAGGTAAATACACACACATAGTACAATTCAGAGTCTAAGAGCATTACTACAAAAAATGGAAGAGAAATCGGAAAGAATTATACTAACTGGAGATTTTAATACAAATATAAATTGGAATAATCGAGATATAATAAGCCAAGAAAGCTGTTGGGAATAAAAGCTCCTAGATCTCGTGCAAGAGGTTTTCCTAACGCAACATGTAAGGGAAAGCACCAGAAAAAGAGGACTCGATGTACCCTCAATGCTAGAACTTATATTTACTTGGCAAGAAAACGATATTGACAATTTAATATACCACCCTCCATTCAGCAAAAGAGACCATGCAGTACTAAATTGCAACTTCAGGATTGCATATGACATAGTTAACAGCAATGATAATTACAAAAAGAGCCTAAACTATAAAAAGGGAAAGTATTATGACCTAAAGAAGTACTTCTTAGGAACTGATTGGGAAAAGGAGCTTAGAGGATTAGATTTAAATGCTATATATAAAAAATTCTGTGAACTTTATGAAATAGGAGTCCAGAGGTACATCCTACAGCACAAAGAAGCAGAGAAGAAAATAGAGAAATGTTTCAATACAGAATGTAAAAAATCAAAAGAAAAAAGATTTGTTGAGGAATAGATACAGAAGACACAATAGTGAAAGAGTATATAACAGTTATAAGCAGGCAAGAAATGATTATACAAGGATAAGGAGGGAAGCCCAAAAACAGTTTGAGGAGGATATCATAAGCAAAAGTAGTGATCAACCGAAGCTATTTTACAGTTACATCAGAAGCAAAACCAAAGTAAAAGATAAGATACAATCAATTACGGATGAAGGGATCCTCTGTACACAAGAGAAGGATATTTGTGAAGCACTAAACAAAAATTTCCAGTAAGTTTTTACAGAAGAAAGAAATTCTGAGAGGGATTATGTGGAACATGCATGCCCACACATACTACCAGATATACAAATATCAGAAAAAGAAATACAGGCGGAGCTAAGTAAATTAGACAAAGGAAAAGCAAATGGTCCTGATGAAATTTCATGTTGGGTAGTACGTGAATGTGCAAAGGAGTTAAGTAAATCATTATTTTTATTTTTCAAGAAATCCTTGAGTCAAGGTAAACTACGTGATATTTGGAAAAAAGCAAACATTGTTCCCTTATTCAAGAAAGGGAAGAGAGAGAATCCACTCAACTACCAATTAGTATCACTGACCAGTGTTGTAAGGAAGGTATTAGAAAAGCTTATAAGAAAAGCTTGGGCAAATCATCTAGAAGAACACAATATGATAACAGAAAGACAGTTTGGTTCCAGAAAATGGAAAATCATGTGTTACTAATCTGTTGAGCTACTATGACAGAGTAACAGACACAATACAGGAAAGAGAAGGATGGGTGGACAGTATCTATTTAGATTTCAAGAAAGCATTTGACACAGTAGTGGTAGGTGGTGGCGACCATCATCCACTCACTTGATGTAGTGCTGCCTACTTCTTCCTAAGCCTTTATCATTCTTTTTCTGTGCCTGCCCTCCTCTCTTCCTGTTTCTCCCATCTTTCCTGTCACTTCTTATTGCTTTTCTTTCCTTTACAGGTGGCTTTACATTGAGTGACAAGCCTAATGGTTTCATGTAAGCCAAGAAACCATTTACAACGCTGGGTGGTAACCATATAACCAAACAATTACGTGCTCCCTACGTGTCATCAAGTGGGTTGGTGGAGGGTTAGTGCCCCTTCCTGTAAAACAAATAACTCAGAGTCAATTGGCCACCCCTAACGGGATTATGGCATCAGGCAATAGATAGATAGATAGATTTGACACAGTAACACACCAAAGACTTTTATGGAAACTGTACCATCAAGGAGGAATTCGAGGCAAACTGTATTGTTGGATGCAAGATTTTCTCATAAAAAGAGAAATGAGAACAGTTTTACAGAGAAATTACTCATCATGGAGAGAAGTGACTAGTGAGTACCACAGGACTCAGTGCTGGCACCAATCATGTTTTTAGTGTATATAATGATATAGACAGTAACACAGGAAACGAAAGCTATCTAAATATGTTTGCAGATGATGCAAAAATACAAAGGAGAATTACTATCACAGACTTTTGTAAAGAGCTACAAGAAGAATTAAATAAACTTCATGAGTGGAGTAATACATGGCAAATGGAATTCAGTGTGGACAAGTGTCATGTAATCAAGTGTGGTAATAGTGGAAAATGACCTGATTGGGATTATAAGTTAAGATATAAAACCCTACACACGTCAGAAAGAGAGAAAGACCTAGGTGTGATTATCAGTAACAGACTATCTCCGTCTGACCACATCAGTGAGAAGGTACGGAACATGTATACACTGCTTGCAAATATGAGAAGAGTGTTCACATACATAAATGAAGACATGTTAAGAAAGATAATAACATCATTCATCAGACCAACCCTGGAGTATGCATCAGTAGTCTGGAGTCCTCATCTCAAAAAACACAGACAAGATTGAAAATGTTCATAGGGCCACCACAAGATGGGTACCAAGCTTAAGGGATCTAAGCTACGAAGAAACACTAAATAAACTGAATCTACCAACACTACAGGAGAGAAGGAAAAGAGGTGACATAATTATGCTATATAAATGCATATCAGGGAAAGAGAAAATAGACATAAATGATTACTTAACCTATGGAGAAGCATCAGCAAGACGACTCTGCAAAAAACTGCATAAGAAGAGAGGTGATAAAAACGTAAGGAAATTTAGTTTTCCAAATAGAGCAATTGATCAGTGGAATACACTACCGAATGAAATAGTGTGTGCCAAAACAATTCACAAATTTAAGGATATGTACGATAAATACGGTTTAAGACACGAGACAGTACGAGCTTGACTCATTCTTGTAAGAATTAGGTAAGAACACACACACACACTCTGTCAAAAACTATATTGCCTCGCCTCGCCTTGCTAAAGGCAGTGATAACAAGAACTGACTATTACTGACATAGTATGATAGCTGAGTTTGTGCACAAAACTTCACAAACTAGCCTTTATCAGCTCTGAAAAGGCAGGTAGTTCTAGATTTTTCATGGCTTTTGCCACTTTTCCATACATTTCCACATGTTTTTGTTACTTTGCAGATTAAATTTCCATGTAGGTGATTGTTTGGATATACAGTTACTATTTTTTGTCGTACATATTAAATCTGTGCAGAATGAAGGGTCAGTGTGCAGTGTATAATTTTAAGAGATTATAATGAGTTTCCTGTAAAATGAACTTAACATAGATACTGCTTGTACAGAGAACACCTGTGACTGGGCATGCACACGAAAGCAACTTTAACAGCAGTTCTCAAGGTTGCAAAAGAAAAAAATTAAAAGAGGAAGAGGAGGACAGCCTTAGCTTTAAACATGCTTCAGAGCCACAGATGACTCCTAAAAGGGCAAGACACAAAAGCGGGGACAACTTCAACAACAGCTTCAGTGATGAGGAAAATGATAGAGAGGATGAAAATGACCTGGAAATCAGAGATGAAGGTGAGTTTCTGGTATCTCCCACCTCTTTTTTATACACCTCTATTCTTTTATCTCGTATGCATATACAGGCATACCTTGTTTAACGATGCAAGTGGTTAAGTAAAAACCCATCACTAGGCGGAGTATTGTATCGCGGAGTAGATTTACAGTGGGGCCTCGCATCTGGTGTTTTTTCATCTGGCGGTTTCACATCTGGTGACAGGTTAGAATCTTTCCAAAGCCCCGCATCTGGCAAGGTAGCCTCCCATCTGGCGGGTGCTCACCAGGCGAAGTCAGTGCGTATCCGGCTCGGCACTTCATGGCCATATTGCGATAATGTCATTGTGTACGCCAGTATGAAATCTAACCTAACCTTACCTAACCTAACCCCACTGAGAGACGAGTTCTTCTCTCCTAGAGTTAGAGAGTGGATGGTTCATACATCTGGCTTGTATATGGCAACTGACTGCATGTGCAAAGCAAGGTAACAAGCTTTTCAAGGAATGAGAGAGTGTTTTTGATTGGTGATATGAATGATAAAGTAGGGAATGTGAAGGTGGATGGAATAGTTGGTGAGTGGGATGTGCCTGCTGCGATAGATGAGAATGGCAGTGCGTTAGTGGACATTTGTGCTGGGAGGGGGTTGGTGATAGCCAATACCCTCTTCAGGCATAAAATGATCCACAGGTATACATGGCGAGTGATGAGAAGGGTGGGTGGTGAACTGAATGAAAGGAAGGCAATGATTGATTATGTGTGTGTGGATGAAAGGATGCAAAGATGTATAATGGATGCAAGAGTGTATAGAGGTTGGGGGAGTGGACTTTCTGACCACTACTTGGTGGTGGCCAGAATTAAGATACAAGTAAGATGGAGGAATAGAAGAAGGGAAAGACGAGAGGAAGGAGTAGTTGCAAGGAGAGTGGAAAGGTTACAAGAGGCTAAAAAAAAGGCAGAGTATAAGAGAGAAGTGGAGGAACGATTGGGCAAATATGAATTGGAGCAGATGGGAGACGTGGAAGGTGTGTGCAGGATACTTACAGAAGAAATGTGCAGCATGTGATGTGGTGTGTGGGAGGAATAGAAGACAGAGGGGTGTGCAAGGAACAGCGTGGTGGACTGGAGAGGTGAGACAGGGTGTGGCACAAAAGAAGAAAGCATACAATGAATGGATGAGAAATAGGGGCGTGGAAGAAGTTGAGAGGCGGAAGAGAGAGTTATATGTAGAAAGAAAGAGAGAGGTGAAAAGATTAGTAAGAGAGAGTAAGAACAGAGTGGATGAGGAATTTGGAAGGAATTTGAGTGTAAATTGGAGGGACTGTAAGAAGATGTTCTGGAAAGAGGTGAAGAGAGTAAGACAGGGTGGAAGTGAGGTTAGCAGGGGAGTGAAAGATAAAAATGGTAATTTACTAGTGGAGAAGGGAGAAAAAGTGAGCAGATGGAGAGAACACTTTAAGGAATTGTTGAACATAGAGGATGGAAGTACTGCGAGTATAAGTGGCTGGGGAATGGCTGGGAGAAGGAGGGAGGTGAGAAGACAGGAAGAAATCAGTAGGATAGAAGTTGTGGAAGCAATGAAGAAAGTTAAATTGGGGAAAACCCCAGGAATTGATGGAGTGTGTTGTGAAATTCTGAAGCATGGGGGAGAGATAGTAGTAGAATGGTTGTGGAAGGTGTGCAGATTGGCCTGGGAGGAAAGTAGAGTCCTGGAGGATTGGAAGTCAGGTATAATTATTCCTTTGTACAAAGGAAAAGGGGAAAAAGAAGTGTGTGGTAATCATAGGGGCATTTGTCTTCTTAGTATAATAGAAAAAGTGTATCGTAGGATACTTATTGACAGAGGTAGAGAAAGAACAGAGGAATTAGTTGGAGAACAGGGAGGCTTTAGGAAGGGAAGAGGTTGTGTAGATCAGATATTCATTCTTAGATCTTTAGTGGAAAAGTCTCTAGAGAAGGGAAAGAAGTTCTATGCAGCTTTCATGGATTTGGAGAAAGCATATGACAGGGTGGATAGACAAGGATTGTGGAAAGTATTAAGAATATATGGAGTAGATGGAAAGTTGTTGAATGCTGTGAAGAGTATGTATGATGGTGCTAAGGCTGCAGTGCATGTGGATGGTGAACTAAATGAATATTTCTCTTTGGAGGTTGGGTTGAAACAGGGATGTCATCTCTCCATGATTGTTCAATCTGTTCATGGATGGGGTAATAAAAGAGGTACAAGGTAGGGTAGTGGATGTTGGAGTGGCCCTGGTGAGAGAGGATAGTGTTTGGAAACTCCCTGTACTGTTGTTTGCAGATGATACTATGTTGTTGAGTGAAGATGAAGAGGAGCTGCAAGGCTTGGTGGATGAGTTTGGGAGAGTGTGCAAGAAATGGAATCTAAAGGTTAATGTAGGGAGGAGTAAAGTGATGGTCTTTGAGAGAAGTGAAGTCAGGTGTCTGGCAATAGATAGATACTGTAGATAGAAAATACACTGCCACAGCACAGACCACAGTAACACCTTGCCTGACTACTGTTGTTACAATACAGTACTGTGCCATAGTTATAATACAGTATTGTGCCCGTGTCTCCTGTTTGGCTGTGTTCAGCCAGAACTATACTCAGTTTTTTTTATTGAGGCGAAGATGCACTTGACAGGTTGGTGTTGATTAGCTGAAGGCAACATGTCTGAATAACATTTACTAACCCAAATTACCCCCTCATATATGTTGTCAATTAATAATGCTAACAAGTAAAGAGATTATGAAAATGTTGCATTCAGCCAGTTATGACCACCCTGTCAAGTGCATCTTCTCCTCGATAAAAAAAACTGAGTATAGTTATTGTACAGTACAGTGACGACCTTGGGAGAGAGAGGAGGTGCAGCTGGTGGTGGCAGGTCACTTAAAATGCCTGATGGACTGAACATGAAGAGAGTATATAGGAAGGGACAGAAACTGAAGACGTATGGTTTGCAGAACAAACAGAAAGTGATAGATTTAATCGAGAAGGGTTACATAGCATGTTACATTGTCAAAAAGCTTAATGTACCTGAATCCACAGTGCAAAACATTAGAAAAAATAAAGAAAAGATCAAATCACCTGTAAGAGTGACCCAGAAATATTTTGGTGCTGCTGAGAAGGTTTCACCTAGGGTAACAAAAGAACTATCACAAAAAAATGAATTGATGTTGCTCACTGAACATTTCTTAGTGGTGTGGTTGAGAAGAAGATTCACTGAAGGTGCTAGCGTTGACGGACAGCAGATACGAGAGTGTGCAAGAATGTATTGTGAACAAGTGTGTAAGAAAAGGAAGATCACCAACCCATCCCCATTTAATGCTTCTCATGGGTGGCTACACAGATTCAAGAAAAGGTATGATGTTAAACATGCCATTTATCAAGGAGAGGTGGCCACGGCAGACAGTGCCGCTTTGCGTCAGTTTCCTGGGATAGCAAAGCAGATAATTGAGGAGGGAAACTACACCTTGGACCTAATATTCAACTGTGACGAAGCAGCAATTTATTGGAAGAAACCTACCAGGTCAACCTTCATTCCCAAGGGCATAAAGCAAGCTATGGGCACGAAATTACCAAAGGACCGATTCATAGCACTGCCAACAGTAAATGCATCAGGAGATTTCAAAATGAAGCCAGTTATAGTGTATAAATATGCAGAACCACATGCTTACAGAAACTGTGATATGTCCAGTCTCCCAAACTGTATATGGTATAGTAATAATTCTGGCCATATGACCCGAGTTCTGTCCATCAGATGGTTCGACGAAGTGTTTGTGCCTCTTACATGGGAGTATTGTCGACAGAAGAACATCGATTTTCGTGTCCTCCTGTTTCTGGATAATGTCCCCGGGCATGCTAAGTTCCTTGTTGTCTGCCACCCTAACATGCTCATACAGTTCCTGCCTCCAAACACCACATCTGAATTGCAACGACTGGACCAGGAATTAATCCATAATGTGAAGCTGTACTTCTATGCTATGGTTCTTAACAAAAAATGAGACGGCAAATGGACAGTGTGATTGAACTAAAGGAGATTGCTGAAGTAAGCGATGATGACAACCAAGCAGCCCAGGCAGGGGAGAATGACCAGGCAGGGGAGAATGACCAGGCAGTGATGACAGTGAAGGAATTTTGGCGAAATTTCAAAATAAAACATGCCGTTGACCTGCTGTGTGTGGCCTGGGGGATGATAAAAATCCCCACAATCAAGCATGTCTGGCATCCTCTGCTACCGCACCTAAAGCTGCAACAACAGGAAGAGAACAGACAAATGAAGGCAACTTTGGTGAGAGAGGCAACACTGGCAGCACTGGGAGTACTGGGCATAGATGCAGTGTGTCAGCAAGATATCGTTCAGCTTGTCGGTGGTGAACAAGAACAGATGATTGAGCAAATGTTAGGTGCTGACAAGGAGAGGGAAGAAGAGGTGTTAGATGAGGTACCCCAAGATAATGAGCCATCAACCAAAGCCATGTCTGATGTGCTGGCCTCCCTGGTTACTGCTACTGAGTACCTGGAAAGCATGAGCTTTCAACATCGTGAGGAGGCCATTTCTCTTCTCAAAAGAGCCACTGCACTTGTGAATGACAAATACAACTCGAAAATCCAGGCAAGAGAACAATCCCCGATAACAAGATACCTGATGCGGCGAATTGACCAAGAAAAACAACAAGCACACACTGTAGCAACAAAGGAAGAACGACACACACAAGCGGGTGACACACTGGCCCAGGGTGGAGAAGCAGTAGATGACATGGACATTTATAACTCAGATTTCGATTTTGAAGGATTTTTGAGGCAGTCCTTAGAAAATAAACGCCTTGGAAAGTTCAGCAGTGCTGTCCAAGAAGACAGTGATAAGGAAGACTCGAGTGAGATGTCTGACAGTGACGATGAGGCAGCTACCCACGCTGCTACCCAGTAGTTATTCATCAACCCATAACCACACTTTTGGGCCAATAAAACACTCCTGAACTTGATATTGGTGAGTTTTTATTTCCTTTACATATTTATATTGATGTTTAGTATAGTTATGATTAACTTCCTTGGGGTGGACTTGGAGCGGTGGCGTCTTCGCCATGGGTCTACCCCCCAGAGGCAGTCGAAGAGAAGAGGAGGACAGCATGGGAGCCAAACCACTGGAAACCCCCCCGGCCCCTCGCAGGACCCGAGTACCTGGGAGTGGCTTTGGTTGCCCGGGCAAATACCACATCTCTCAACACAACACATACAACAACACCGTTTTTCTACACCAAGAAATGACTCCTGGCGGTCATTTCTCGATGACTTCTTCTAGCTGGGGACATTGAGAGCAATCCAGGACCCACCAACAAATATATATGTCCAACGTTCTCAAAACCTATCATGTCAATCCGACAGACAAAGGGTTCTGTTCAGTGCAATTTCTGCAAGAACTGGATCCATTACACCTGCACAACACTTCCATCCAGAAAACATTACACAAACACCTGGACCTGCTCCTTATGCTCCTTCCCCTCATCCACTAGCCCACCCACCAATCCTACTCCTGCTTCCTCCACATCTCCTCAGCCAAACCCACTGATCCTTCCCACACCATCCAATACCCGAACCCCTCCCATTCCAACCCATCCTAATCCACCCCAACCCTTACCTCCATCACAACCTTCTCCTACCCCCTCCCCTCCACCCACACAACCACCTCCCCCCTGTGCTGCAACAGCCAACACACATTGCACACACAACATAAACATCCTTCAGTTAAACATAGATGACATAAACACCAAAAAAAGGAACTCACACAATTCATCAAACAACAAAGCATACATATTGGCATCTTACAAGAAACAAAACTACACAGAACACAGAAAACACCGACATTTCATAACTTCACCACCATTCGACAAGACCGGGCCGATGGCGGTGGGGGTGCACTCATCACCCTGGTACACAAATCCATCAACTTTTCAAATACCAGTGCACACACAAAGTCACTTCTCCCCCCACAGGACACCACAACAGAAATACAGTCAATTAAAATACGCACTGGTAACAAATCACACATAACAATTGCTAACACATACATTCCCCTCCAGTCGCCCCCCACAGTACCACACAGTTACTCTCCACAAATACACCACATCACTAACATACCCATTATCTTCCTGGGTGGTAATTTCAATGCCAAGGCATCAGCCTGGCATGTCAACAACCCTGACACAGACAGAGGGCTGGTACTACAATCCCAGACAGATCATCTTTTCATACTGAATGATCTCCTTCAACATACTCAGGTCCCACACTGATCCCTCTTCCTCCCTTCATCCCCAGACATCACCTTCTGCTCCCTAAACTTTGCCCCCAAACATCCTGGAGAGTGGTCAGAATCCATGGATCTGATCACCTCCCAATCATCATCACTACCAAAACCAGAATCACCCCAGCTGGCCACAGACAACATACACTAATTATATGAGAGCCAGCTGGGAGGCCTTCACAACTGAAACAGAACAACATCTCGAAACAGTAAACAGTACACCCATCACAAACATCAACACCGCTGTGCATACTTTCAATACAATTATACAAAACCGAGACAAAAGACACATCCCTAGAGGCAACAGAAAGAAACACAATCCCAACTTTGCACCAGAAATTCAGTGCCTCATCAGTCAATGGGACACACTGCGACACTCCCCAACATCCCATACACAAGACACCGTACAACAAATACAAGAACTTAACACTCAGATAAATAGTTAACTATCAGAACAGTGAACACTAAACAGACAGGAATAATTATCTCCAAACACTTGACTACAATACAAACACCAGTAAACTCTGCAAAAACTAAACATCATCACACTCTCCAACAGCAGCACTACACATTCACATGCTGCCATCACAACAACAGACACCATACCTTCAAACAAACAACAAGCAAACACTCATCAATCACATTTCACACGTTAGCCATCTAAACCCCGATCGCTACGACCAATGTATCATCCGACTTAAGAAACAGTTTCCCACTGACCCAGACTATGCACCTTTCACTTACAACCAGACGAAGCACATTGTTAGCAACCTTAAATGATCTTCTGCCTGTGGACAAGACAACATAAGCAATATTAACCTTAAACACCTTGGACCACAAGGCATACAAGCACTCACCAACATATCAAACTACAGCTACTCACACAACATAATACCCAACATCTGGAAGCATGGCATTATCATCACTATCCATAAACCCAACAAAGACCCCACGTTACCTTCCTCACACCGCCCCATCACACTCCTCTGCACCCCCTCTAAAGTCACTGAATGACGGGTACTACAGCTAGTTACACCTCACACCCCCGTAGATCAATCACAACATTGCTTTAGGCCACTACACTCCACAACCACTCTTCTTACAGACCTTACACAGAGAGTTTTCGATGACATGAATTCAGCTAGACCACTACACACAACACTCCTAGTCACACTAGACATCAGCAGAGCTTTTGATCCCATCCCCTGCCACAACCTGACAAACAAAATACTCAACACAAACATGCACAATAATACAAAAAAATGGTTGGCAAACTACTTAGCAGGCAGATGTGCACATGTAACATTTGCCGGTCAGTCTTCGAACATCCCCCAAGGATCTGTTTTGTCCCCTACACTCTTTAACCTGAACTTGCATGACATACCCACACACCACATACCACAGATACACAGCTTCATATGCAGATGATATAGCACTTACATGCAAACATTACACAAACCAAAATGCAAACACAGCTGCACACATCCTCCAACTTTGCCTCAACACACTACACGAATGGCTCACCACAGCCAGGCTCAAAATAGCCCCAGCCAAATCTACAGTGACCCTTCTCACAAACTGGACAGCAGAACATAGTCATATTCCACACCTCACCATAAACAACACTCCTTTACCCCCCACCCCCCCCAAATCCTTGGTGTAACATACAGTACATCAATGTCATTTAAACAACACATCACAAACATTAAAAATAAAATAACACCAAGACTCAGTGTCTCGAGGTCCCTTGCACATACAACATTCGGACACAACAAAGAAACCATCACCACAGTATACAAACAGTATATACATTAAGTGATGAATTATATAAGCCCTGCTTCTGCTCCTAACCTCACTAAAACACACTTCAACACTCTACAGACCATACAGAACAAGGCCCTAAAAATAATCACAGGCTGCACAACTACTACACCCACAGACCACCTCTGTCAAGAAACCAGAGTTCTCAAAGTCAAGGATCACCTAGACTTGAGAGGCACCCAAATTCTTGCTGCAGCCTCCACAAACCCATGACATCCACTACACTACATGGCAGCATATCCACACTCACTAAGGAACATCAAAACAACACCCAGCACATGATATCATACACAAATACTGTCATCTCTCCCTGCTCGCCCACCTCAGACCAGCTTCCAGAAGCATATCCATACTCATATCACTCACCGCTTCATTCAGTCACTTAAAGTCAACACACAGCTGCATGCACGGCCTCCTGATATCTGCCCTTCTGAATCCTTTCCCCCTTGTGAGGACAGGGTCCACCTGGCCAGCCTGAGATGTGGGCACCATCCAGCCCTCTTAAGTTACAAGAAGAGGCTGGATGACTCCATAGAGGAATAAGAATCAGTGAACTAGAATTAAATGGATTTGGACATCCTGTGGAATTCATATAGGGACTGCATGGTTTGGAATGCTAAAGTGGTATGTGGTGTGGGAAGAGTAACAGCAAAGAAGAAAGGTACAGCATGGTGGGATGATGAGGTTAAGAAAGCAGTGGAGGAAAGGAGGAAGAAGTGGCTAAAATGGTTACAGAACAGGGGTTCAGTTGAAATAAGAGCTGATGATTATTCTTGCAAGAAGCAAGTAAAGAGGCTGGTGAAGAGGAAAAAGGAGGAGGTAAGTGATGATTTAGGAAGAAAAGTGAATGCAAAATACTCTGAAAATAGGAAGTTATTCTTGAAAGAGGTGCAGAAACGTATAAGTGAAAGCAGAAAGAAATGTGAAAGTGTGAAGGATGTAGGTGGTCGATTATTAACTCATGAGGATGAAGCAAGGACCAAATGGAAAGAATATTTTGAAAACCTGAGGAGTGGGAATAGAGAGAGCAGAGCAGCTGTAAACATGATTGGTTTTGGGGGTGTGCAGAAAAGGAATGCAGTGCCAGGAGACGTGACACTCGCACAGGTGAAGAGTGCTGTGAAGCAGCTGAAGAATGGAAAAGCAGCTGGGGTTGATGTATGCAGGGATGATTACCGTAAGTGTAGTGGATAGAGTGGCATGAAGTGCTCGTTTGAGATATGTAAGAAGGCATGGATGAGTGAAACTGTGCCAGCAGAGTGGAGAAAGGCTGTGGTCGTACCCCTGTACAAAAATAAAGGTGAGCGAAGTGAGTGCAAGGATTATTGTGTTATAAGTTTATTGAGTGTGGTAGGAGAAAGGTTGCTGGTTCCTTGAAAGCAGTGATAAGAACAGGGAAGTGAGCATGGAAGTGAAAAAGTTACTACATGACAGTATTGTGATACCAACTCTAACGTATGGAAGTGAAGCTTGGACGTTGTTTTAAGGACACAAGTCAAGATGAGAGCAGTAGAAATGAGTTATTTAAGAGGAGCCTGTGGAGTCACATGGAGAAACAGGCTGACAAATGAGGATATAAAGGAGTGTTGTGGTGTGGATTTGGATGTGGTAGGAAGCGTTAGAAGGAATACACCGAGGAGGTTTGGCCATGTGGAGAGGATGAAGGGTGAAAGACTGACGAAGAGAGTGTATGTGAGTGAGGTGGAGGGGGGAAGAGGGAGGGGGAGACCGAGGATGAGATGGAGGGATGGGGTGGAGAGGTATATGAGAGAGGGGGGGGGGGTGAGTTAGGACCACGGCAGTGAAATGGCGAGGGACAGGGCGACTTGGAGGCGATTTGTTTGTGGCCACCCCGAACAGGATTGAGGCGTCTTGCAATAGATAGATCGATAGAGTGTGGTAGGGAAGGTGTACGGAAGAATTATTACAGAGAATGTAAGAGAGATATCAGAAGTCCTAGTGAGTGATGAACAGGGTGGTTTTAGGAGTGGCAGAGGATGCGTGGATCAAATATTTGCAGTGATTCAGATAGCAAAGAAGGTTTGTGAGAAGAACCATAAGGTGTTTTTGGTATTCATGGATCTGGAAAAAGCATACTACAAAGTGGACAGAAAGACTGGAAAGTTTTGCTCATGTATGGTGTAGATGGTAAGCTGCTAGGTGCTGTCAAGAGTACTTATGATGGTAGTGAAGCATATGTAAGGGTTAATGGGCATCTAAGTGAATAGTTCATGATCAGTGTGGGCGTGTGACAAGGTTGTGTGATGTCCCCAAGGTTGTTCAATATATATATGGATGGGGTAATGAGAGAAGTAAAACCATGAGTAATGGAGAGAGGGATGGTGCTGGTAATGAATGGTAATGGATGGAGTATTTCATATTTGTTGTATGCTGATGATGCAGTACTGCTTGCAAATACCGGAAAAGAACTTGGTAGGCTAGTGCAGAGTTTTGATGATATCAGTTAGCATTGTGCCTAGAGAAAAATGTATAAAAGAGTAAAGTGATGGTTGTTGAGACAGATGGTGACTCCAAGTGTGATGTTGCAGTGAATGGAGATAGACGGGAATTGGTGAGAGAGTTCAAATACCTAGGTAGAGTGATAGAAAAGAGAGGAAAATGTGCAAAAGAAGTGGAAAGTAGAGTGACACAAAGAAGAAAAGTAGCTGGTGCAATGAAGTCCTTGATAAGAAACAGAGGCTTGAGTGTTGCAGCTGCTCGAGGCTTACATGAAGGAGTGTTAGTGCCAACTTTAACATATGGGTTTGAGACTATGGTGTGGCATGAAAATGAAAAGTCAAGAGTAAGAGCAGTGGAAATGAGACTGCTGAGGAATGTATGTGGAGTACAGAGGGTGGATAGGATACGAAATAATGTGATTTATGAGGAATGAGGAGTGAGGAAGGCTGTGGACTCCAAAATCAAAGAGAGTGTATTATGGTGGCATGGTCATGTGGAGAGAATGGATAACAGTAGAGTGGTTAGAAAGGTATATCTGAACGAATTTGAAGGAGGAAGGAGGCGAGGTAGACCAAGGAGAAAGTGGAGAGTTATGATGGATGAGTGTGTGAGGAAGAGAGGTATGGAGGTCGGTGAGGCTAGGGAACTGACGAGATCGAGCTGGCTGGATGAATGTTGTGAGGAAAAGTGCATAATCAGGGTTTTTGCACCCCTTTTTAACGTGGCAGCATCTGGATTGACTCTACCAGATACATTTATGTGAAGTTACAGAACGTGGTGAATGTTTTTGGTGTATCCGATAGAGCCAGGATTCCGAGGGCTTGAATGGTGAGTGAATGGAATCATGGCCCATTGGATTGGGCAGATTTGGTCTGTCTGGATATTGCTACTCCTCACCCCGCCTTAGGGTGGGAAAGGAGGTCTGGATGATGATGATTATTGTGATGTTTATTGTTATTATTATTATTATTATTATTGTATTATTATTATTTTGTTATATGGACACCTTGAGATTAATAATGATGGTGATGATGATCATTATGATCATGGTAGTGGTGTGGTAGTCTTACTGATTATAATGATTGCAATAGCAGCAGTAATGATGATGATGATTATTCTTGCAGTAGCCAGCAGCTCTGCACCACTTGAAGACAATGCAGCACTCTCACTCCTTGAAGGTATAGAGGAACAGCTTCCTAAATTAGACCGCCAAAGTTACAAAGCGACAATGAAAAAGTTAGACTGGAAAAAGTTGAGTACAGCTGAAATGTCAGAAGAAGAATGCAAGAAGAAGTTTATGCAGATTCTCAGCAGGTTACAGCTACAGAAGTGAGTATGACTGGTTTTAATGTACTTTGTCTTAGAGGGTGGTCTGTACATATATCTCCTTTGCCTCATATCCTGGATATTCTCATGTGTTGTGGGGAGGGCTCAGTCAGTGTCACCAGTGTCTATCCTGCATCATTTTCTAATTCCAGCAACTGTTTTAATGCTTTGTAGTGTCCTTTTTTTTTTTTTTTTTTTTTTTTTTTTTTTTTTTTTTATGAGAATGGTTTCTAATTTCCCAAAGCAGCCAAACTGTCTTTCATCGCACCAGCAGTATGAGTTCAATTTATGAACCACTCTGTATTCCTTACTGATATGATTTTATTTAACTCTAGCTAATATAGTCTTAACGTAGCACCTCATGTGCCTTGATGTACGTGGTGCTATCCAAAATTTTTCAGACTGGGATTCTGACTCCTAAACGGGTTGTAGTAGCGCGATGTGCCTCTAGGTGGCAGCACTAACATACATTATGAGTCAGTGTGCCTCACAGCACAGAGTTAGGTGGACATGGAGATTAGTGACTTTCATTTGTTTGCTGTTGTGTATGTGTCATCTGGTGATTTTCGAGATGGATATAAAAAAGGAACAGATAATTTGCATCAGATTTTGTGCGAATCTCGGGAGAAATCAACAGACTCAGGCAATGATTCAACAAGTGTTTGGTGAGCAATCTCTTGGTCGGACAGATCAAAAACAATGTTAGAAGCATGCTGGTCATTTTCTTTGATATCTGGCGGATTATCCACAAAGAATTTGTCCCAGCTGGCCAAACTATCAGTTCCAACTTCTACTGTGATGTTTTGTGGTGACTGTGTGAAGATGTGAGAAGGCAGTGTTCTGGCCATTGACGAGGCAACACCAGGCTGCTTCACAATGATAACGCTTTGTTTGTCAGTGCGATCAACACCCAGCAGTTTTTGGACAAGAACAACACGGCCATCGTCCCCCACCCTCCCTACTCGCTGGATTTGACCCCCTGTGACCTCTCTCTCTCAACTCTACTGCCAGACACCTTCATCCTGTAAGGAGTTTTCACAAACAAATTGTTTTCTTTCCGTTCCCAAAAATGAAGATCAAGCTGCAAGGATGCTGTTCTGATAGCTACCACTGAGGATATCGAAGTAGGAATAGCTGACAGTGCTCGACACTCTCATTGAAGAGAACTTCCAGGAAACGTTTAAGCAGTGGAAGAAGCACTTGGACTGGTGTATCTGTGTGCAAGGGAACCACATTGAGGGTGATGGTGGCCAATAGGAGCCATTGTGAGGTTTCAGTTTTATATATATATATTTTTTTTTTTTTTTTTTTTTTTAAATAACAGAACGGAGGAAGGAAAAACAAATGGAGAAAAAAAATAATCCATACACCAGATTACTGGTGTCCTCTGTTCATAAAATGTCTGTAACAGTTAGACTTGAACAGTTGTAGGTTGAAATTTGGAGGAAAACAACTCTGGGGAAGCGAGTTCCAGAGAGATGCAGTTCGGGGAATGAAAGAATTCTGATAGGCAGAAGTTCTGCAATATGATTGAGTGACATTCCAGTCATGAGCGCTACCAGATGCCCGTGTAGCACGAGGGAAGGCATGGAGAGGTGGCACCATGGACGCAACTTCATCCGAGCATTTGCCAAAAAAATATCTGTAAAATAATGCAAGGGAGGCAACATTCCTTCTTACTTGCAGGGGAGGTAGTTTATATGTAATGGCAGGGTTGTTAATGATTCTAACAGCTTTATTCTGAATTTTGTCTAGTTGTCTTAATGCAACCTCTCCACAACCATTCCACAAGGGTGAGCAATATTCAAGCTGAGAGCGCACATGACTCTTATAAATTATAGCTAACTGCTCATCGGCGAAGAAGTTACGGACTCTGTACAATAATCCAAGTTTCTTTGAGGCGGTTTTAGCAAGTGATCTGACATGAGAGGTCCAGCTGAGGGCACTGTTAAGTGAGACACCAAGAATTTCAATACTTTTGGAGATGGGAACATTAGTAGCACTGAAGGTAATGTACGAATCTGGCAATATCTGTCTATTAGTAAACTGTATATATTTAGTTTTACTAGCATTAAAAGAGACAAGGTTGTTTTGTCCCCATTCACTGATTGTAGATAGATCTTGATTTATGGAGATGGCTGTATTGAGCTGAGAGGTAGAGATATTAGACTTTGTAAATGGATGTCTGAGTGTGAATGAACTATGTAGTGTTGAGTCATCTGCATATGAGTGAATGGGATTGTGAGTGACAGATAAGAGATCATTAATATGAACCAGAAATAGGGTTGGCGCCAGAACTGATCCCTGCGGCACGCCGGCGTTAATTGAGTGGAAATTCGAATATACATCATCTACTTTTACTCTTATTTTCCTGTCACTAAGATAAGAAGAAATCAAAGGAACAAAAGACGTTAGTCCATAGCAAGGGAGTTTGGACAGCAGGGAACGGTGCCATACTCTGTCGAAAGCTTTAGAGATATCAAGAGCTACTGCATGAGTTTCTCCAAAAAGATCAATTGATTGATGGATGGTATGAGTTAAGAGATTGAGTATGTCAATGGTGGATCTTTCGTGGCGAAAACCGTATTGTCTATCATTAATTAAGTTGTTGGATTCAAGATGTTTAACAATATGCTTATTAATTAAAGTTTCAAATACCTTACCAAGAGAAGATGTGATAGCTATTGGTCTGTAATTGGAGGGGTCAGACGAACTTCCTTTCTTCGGAACTGGGTGGATATTGGCTTCTTTCCATGAATTTGGGAATAAAGAAGTACGTATGCATAGTCTGAATAATTTAGCTAGGACAGAGGCAAGTTGGTCTGGAAAATTTTGGACAGCACCTTGTAGTCTTCTCATACTTGACTTTTTCACTTAATCTTACTTAATGTAATTTAACATGACAAAGCATTCTTAGCTTTTTTAATGTACAGGCATAGCCTGGTTTAATGATGCTATTGATTAAGTAAAAACCCCTCGCTAAACAGGGTATTGTATCTCAGGGTAGATTTAACATGTAAAGTACAGGTATACCTCGATATACCATACTCGTAGATGCGATACCCTGGCTTAGCGATGGCTTCACTTACCCTATAGCTTCTAGTCCATCATCTTCTATTCTGGGGATAGGGGGTTGAGGCATGTTTACATAACCAGGCAGCCCAGTTATATCATGCCACTGTGGGATGGTATCCCTTTTCAGCAGCTGTTTCACTTAAAGCAGCATTTTGCCTGAGCACATCCTAGACTTTAGGTGAGAATTGAGTTTACAGTTCATTATTAGTATTTCCCCTTCCCCTTCTTCTCCTTCCTGTGACAGGACACTGACGATGGTGGTAGCAGAGGCAAAAGAGTTGGTCCAGAAGAGTCGTGTCAAGAAAATTACTGCCTGTGTGCCAAGTGCATTCTCCCGGTTCATGAAGGATTATCTTACGGAAGAGAAGCGTGTAGAATTGCAAAATATTGAGGTGAGTAGAAAGGATATATATATTTTTTGTTGTTATTGTTGTTGTTCTGACCCGAAGCTCAGCTGAATATGAACCCAGCATATGGTAGGTTTAAGTTATCATTCTCCTTCAGACTGTCATCATCATTGTAGAGGACAGAGGAGTTGTGGGATGTTTGTATAACCAAGCAGCAGAGCTGCCTAGCCGTATCACTGCAGCCATGGAAAGGCATCCCTCACCAGTACCAGAGATGTTGTTGTGTAGGTATAATATGTTATGATGCAATACTATATGTAACTACGGTATGTAACTATACCCACTGCAAATTGACTTAGGCCCTACACACAGAATTGCTATGGGAGAGTTGTCTGTCTTTGCTTTGTGTTTCCACCTCTACCAAATGAATTTTTTGGGCAAAAAGTAACTGGCAACTCCTCTGGTGTTGGCGGAAGGTGGCGAAACACTCAGCACATCAGTGCTTGCCCAGAAGCGAGCGTGCGATTATATGTTCCCGTCGTTCTGAGCTTGCACCTCCCTCTTTTTTTGTATGCGTTACTGTTTGCCCTGTTATTTTCCTAGAGTCGAGTTGTCATGCCTGGAAAATACTACTCAAGGGATGAGAGCGTCCGTATCATTGCATGGAGGCAGGATAATTCCCCTATCAACACGATTGGTGAATGTACTGGACGCACAAAGTTGACCATCATAAAGATTCTTGCTGCAGCACATGGCTTGCCACCTGATGTCGTACCAGAGCACAAGCATGGCGGTGGAAAGAAGAGGATGACTTCCAGAGGTACAGATACGCTTCTGAAGAGGGAAGTAATCAAGAAATGTTGACTAACAGCAGCAGAATTCAAGAGAATGCATCCCTGGCTGTTACAAGACGTCTCAATTCGAACTATCCAACACAACTTGCAGAAGGAGCTGGGTTTCCCAAGCCGCACTGCAGCCAAGAAACTGCTTCTCACTGACCACATGAAGAAGCAGCACATTTAATTTACCAAGAAGTATGCACACTGGACATCGGATGAGTGGAGAAAAGTTATGTTTTCCAATGAAAGTACATTTCAAGTGTTCAAGGTGCGTTCTGCCAAGGTTCGTCACCCTGCCTCCTGTAGTCAATATGACCCTGCTTACATGGTGCCAACTGTTAAGCACCCACAATCAATAAGGGTATGGGGGTGTTTCTCAGGTGAAATGGGAAGGAGAGGCCTCTGCTTTCTTTCTAAGAACTTGATGAATGGTGGCCGGTACATTCAAGTTCTGAAAGATCATTTGTTAATCTTTTTTGCTATTCATAGATGCCACTGTTTCATGCACGATTCAGCCCCATGTCACAAGTCAAGAAAGGTGGCAAAATGGCTTCAGGATAATTGGATTGAGGTCCTTGACTGACCTTGCAATAGTCCAGATCTAAATCCGATAGAAAACTGCTGAGCAAAGGTGAAGAAAATCATGGCAGAGAAGAAGACACCCAATCTGGAACACCTCAAGATTGAACTGACAAATGTTTGGTGTAAAGAAATGTCCTTAGACTACTTTAGAGATCTAAGTGATTCCATGCCAAAATGCATCCAACTAGTCCTGAAAAACAAGGGAAACATGATTTCGTATTAATGAATGGCATTTTTTGAACAAACATTGTGATATACTATGACTTCTGTGTTTTTTAATACCTTGTAGGGGGAGGTCCTAAGTCAGTTGCAGTAGTTGTATAAAGCTATAAGTAACAATATATAAAACAGGTACTGTAGTTATGTCTGAAGTTCTCCAGGAAGAGACATCTACACATCCCCTAGCCTAGACTAATCAAGAATGCCAAACACCTCGGATCATGTACTGGAAACATGACAAACTCACATACATACGCACACACACCTTAGCCAGAAGCTAGAGGGGGCTGTAAGTCTGATATCACATGTAGGAAGGTTAGAGAACCAGAGAGAGCACCAGACAGAAAGGGTTAGACAGAGCCCGAGAATACGATCCAAGGCGCAAGGCAGGAGATAGGGTCAGCTAGGAGGTTTCGCCATTATGCTATGTTAAGCTGTAAATCACACTTCGATATAATTGTGTACAATAAACTCCATAACCCAAGAGTGCTCTGTAACTCACCTCGCTTATGATAGACAAAGGGGGAAGGTGAGAAAGAGAGAGAGAGAGAGACCTACCTATTCACTCTAGTTGACGACCATTTTACTAAGCAGTAGCAAGTTCGAGCTATACAACGCCTCTTGACTTTATACTGGCGGTGCTTCGACGATCTACAACCAACCTCCTTGTCTCTCTACATTTATCTATGGCAGCGCATATTGATATTGGCAGCAGCGGTGGACAATGATAAACTATGTTCATTGATAGTTGTGGCCCCTGGCTCATCTGGACATGAACCTGGTGGGCTGCAGGAAATTGGTCACTTCACCTGGACCCTGCCAGGGGATATTTTGATGATTGTATGTTGAAGGACAGTCAGTGAAGTAAGATTTAAGAACATGAGGTGTGTCATGGTATGAGGCTGCATTACAGCAGGGTGGGGCACTCACCATACACTCACTCGATTTAGAGCAACCTTTTGGTGACTGTGCACTTCATGACAAGCCAGGTGATAGGTTGCTTGTAGCTCAAGAAACCATTTATTATGTTGGATGGTAACCACGTGACCTGATAAAATGAGGGTGGTTTTGTGGGTTAAGGCACTTCAAGTGGATGTGGCTCATAAGGGTTTACATCCAAGAAATGGTTAGGGTTTATTGTTCATATAATGTCACTTTGGGGTGTGGGACCGGTCATCCGTGTTGTAAATGTTGGGACAAGTAGTGTAGACCTAGGCATGTATGCTCTTTATGGGGCAGTAAAGGATTGGATGATAAGTATAGATTGATAATGTTGACCCCTGATGCACAGCTGTCCCATCTGCCGCACATCTTTGCATGTGACCACTTTGGTGGTATTATGCACTGCCCTTACAAAGGGCTGTACATAATACGGGTATTGGGATGTGTCTGCGTCATTTTGACCACATATTTGTACCATTAGTTTCCCTGTTACAATGGTACCATATGTTTGTTTGTATTAACATATGCTGCAGCTTGAAGGGGATAATGTGAATTTGGCTGTTAACTTCATATTACTAACTTCTTCAGATCCAGAAAAGAAACCCACACATGGTGGCACTGTGACTGCATGGAGCAACCATGGCATTCACTTGGGTGCCAGACCTCCTTATATTTCCTTGCACCTAACCATATGAAGGACTCTGGTCTGCCCTTGTTAAGATCCTGTATACCACATGGGGTTACTGGACTCCTACATGGTGTACAGTGCTTGTCAAAAATTCATGCAGCAAAATCTTCCTGCACACAGTCTAGGTGAAATTTGTTCATACCCAGGTGGGTGGAAATAAGTTATTATGCCTCTGGCAGCTAAGTTTAGGCTTCAGTCATCCCATCATGAGTCATAGAGACAGGTCAGTATGTGCCGGGCATTGGAAGGATGGAGATTAGTGCGCATGTATGTTGCATTCCTTCTGAGTTTTCGCCCAAAGTTACTCATTTTTTATAGACTTATCTCTCACTTTGGACAAGAAGCAACACTCAGGTCATGATCATTTGACGGGCATAGTCTCCCTGCATCCGACAAACTATCTAGTGAAAGAAATACAGTACTGTATCAAGAATAGTGAGAATTGCAGAGTGGGCAGTGCAAAAATGGATCAAGCAGTCATGATGTTCCTTTCCATATTTCACATAGTGGGAGGCCATGCAAGTGGAAACAGTGCACACACAACATCAGTCCATATTTTTCTGCAAGGGAAGTGAAATTTGCATTTATTTTTCGACATGTTCATGTGTATGGTATCCAGACTAATTCACCCCTTCCCCTCCACCCACACCCACACCTCCCCCCCATGCTGCAGCACCTAACACACATCATACACACATGTCAGAAATTTTATACACTCACATGTCTGACAAGTGTTAGTCTAACAACAACAAATATTAAATCTAAATACTATAAGTCTCTTAGGAAATTAGGGTATAATTAATGCTTTGACTCACCAGTAATTATCTCCTTATATCCTAGCTAGTCTCCCCGATTTGGCCAAATCATAAAGGTTACGTAGCTAGATAGATTTGGAATAACAGATGATGATGGGCTTGAGGTCTCAGTTTGGTGTCTGGTCCTTCCCAAACGTCCTTGGTGTGATTGTACACAGTGCAGCTCGAATGAGCTTCAGGAACAAAGTGAAAAAATGATGACCCTCTCTCCCCTCATAGGAATTAGAGGTGCCAAATATTATTTAATTACAATTACCTAAATACAGTGAATTACTTCATGAAATTAACAAGGAAAATCCAACTTAACATAATCTTAGTTTT
Source organism: Coenobita brevimanus (assembly GCF_032717465.1). Lineage (NCBI taxonomy): Eukaryota > Metazoa > Arthropoda > Malacostraca > Decapoda > Coenobitidae > Coenobita > Coenobita brevimanus. The sequence continues at coordinate 13,882,491 of NC_137049.1, read as the reverse complement.
TAAATAAAACTAAAGCCAAATATTCACTTTATTCATATCAGGATAATGTTCAACTTTCCTCCGTTTTCTCGTCAGGATACATGTCATCCTACTATGCAGGCGCAGTCATGTCAGTGGAAATTCCTAAGCACTTACATGTATTTACAATGTAGTTGCCATACACACAGTAGCATTTAATTTACTGATAATAACAATTATTAATCTATCTATTGCCAGATGCCATAATCCCGCAAAGGGTGGCCATTTGACACTGAGTTAGTTGTTTTACAGGGAGGGGCACCAACCCTCCACCAACCCACTTGTTGACAAGTAGGGAGCACTTATGGTTTGGTTATATGGTTACCACCCAGCTTTGTAAATGGTTTCTTGGCTTACAGGAAACCATTTGGCTTCTCACTCATTGTAAAGGCACCTGTAAAGGAAAGAAAAGTAATAAGAAGTGACAGGAAAGATGGGAGAAATAGGAAGATAGGACGGCAGGCACAGAAAAAGAATAATAAAAGCTAAGGAAGTAGGGAGCACTACATCAAGTGAGTGGATGATGGTTGCCACCACCTACCACAAACGAGAACTGGAGCTAAATCCCTGGGTTAATAAACCACTCAATGGTTTTTCCTGTGCATTCAACAGGGACAACTATTTTAAAAGTAAAGAGCACAAAAATTGCTGTGGGGGAAAATATTTGCCACAGTTTTTGGGCCAGGCGAAAAATGATATGCTGTATCATTTAATGTGACCCCTAGCCAGGAGCTCTGTCCATAGATCTCGAGAACTCTGTGCTGTGGCCCTTCTAGGTCATGCATCTTGATCCAATGGTTCTCCACCATTCACAGTCTCTGGGGTAGCTGTTAACTCAAGGGGCACCAATTTATCAATGGTTTTTATATGGATATGTCCCCTACATTTAATTTTTGCAAGTCTCAGCACCCCCTCCGAATCTGGATGTGTGGAGATGACTTCAGCTAATGGCCACTGGGATCCTGGTTGTTCTGTTTTTACTAAGACGACATCTCCTTTGTTAATGAGTGACTTGTTGCTGGCAGCCTGAGCCCAATAAAATCTCTCTCTTAGGCTCAAAAGATAATCTTCGCCTCAATGTCTATTCCAGATGTCCAATACTTTTTTCAGATATTGATATCCCAACACATTGAGGTGGTTTGGCCATGTGGAGAGGATGGAGGGTGAAAGACTGACGAAGAGAGTGTATGTGAGTGAGGTGGAGGGGGGAAGAGGGAGGGGGAGGCCGAGGATGAGATGGAGGGATGGGGTGGAGAGGTATATGAGAGAGGGGGGTGTGAGTCGGGAGCAGGGCAGTGAAATGGCGGGGGACAGGGCGACATGGAGGTGATTTGTTTGTGGCCACCCCAAACAGGATTGAGGCGTCTGGCAATAGATAGATAGATAGATAGATATCCCTCAAACAGATACTGTCCTAGTTCATTATTCTCAATCGAGGGATCATCTACTTCCTCCTGGATATCCACACAAGGCACTGGATAGAGCTTTCTGCCATACAACACATGAGCTGGTGTCAAGGCCTCAATTGATACGCTAGTATCATCCAGATAGGTTAAAGGTCTGTCATTAACCCTAGCCTCAATTTCAGTTATTACTGTTCTCAGCTTCTTTCTAGTGATCTGAGTTCTGTGTAAGGTTTTCCTAAGGCAGTTCTTCACAATACCAATAATTTGTTCAGTAAATCCATTTTGCCATGGTGCTCTAGGAGCTATGAACTGCCAGGTACAATTTCGGATTCCCAGCACTGAAGTAACCTTTGAGTCATTCATTATATTTCAAAGTAGAGGTGATGCTCCAACAAAATTGGTTATGTTGTTGCATATTATTTTACTAGGACAAGACCTTCTAGCTGCAGATCTTCTGAATACATTCAGGAATGTCTCTGAACTTAAATCTTCAATTTCTAGATGAACTGCCCTTGTGTAGGTGCAAGTAAACAAATATATATATATATATATATATATATATATATATATATATACACCTTATGGGGAATTCCCTCACTCATAACAGTTATAGCCCCTGTGTAATCTACTCCAGTTACTCTGAAGGACTGACTTATATTTACCCTATCCTCTGGTAAAGCAGGTGGTTTTGGATAGTCATATGCTCGTTGTTCATATTCTCTGCACGTAATGCAACTCTTCAGATATTTCTTTACGAACTGTCTACCCATAGGAATCCAATACCTTTCTCGGACTCGGGCCAGAGTCTGCAGCACATCTCCATGAAGAGTTAACTCATGGGCTTCCTTAACAATTAATTGTACTAAATAATCATTGTTGGGTAACAATATAGGATGTCTAGTTTGAAGAGGCAACTCAGCCTTTACTGTTCTGCCACGGGATTTAATTAAACCCTTTCCGTCTAAGAATAATCCTAAATATCTTATCAGCTTATTATTTTTGCTAGTGGCCTGGCATAAAAGTTAAAAAATCTCTCCATAATACTTCCTTTGAAGCTTTTTCACCCAGTATTCCATGGGATCAGACTCTTCAAACCCCACTTTCCTATTCAAAAATTTTCAACTAATTTAGTTGTGTTAAGGAGCAGGGCTAGAAGAGAGGTATACAGGGCAAAGTCTGAGTCACAGAGACTTTTACTTCATAACCTAAATCATGGTAAAAGGAAAAATATGATATTTAAGGTGGCAAATCAGATGAAAAGGGATAATCAGGATATTATAGGTGAGCAGTGTGTGAAGAATGATGAAGGAAGGGTAGTGGTGAACAGTGGGGATATGAAAGATACATGGAGAGAGCATTATAGCCGGTTGTTGAATTGAGTTTGACAAGGACAGGGAAGGTTTGGAGCCAGCAGATCCAGTGTGTGGCCCTTGGCCTTTGTTACTGTGAGTGAGGCAATAGGCAGAATGCAGGTGGGGAAGGCAGCAGGTATATCTAGGTTGACTGCCTCAGGAGATATAGGGGTAAGGTTAGTCACTGACCTGATAAATATGATTATATATGAGTGTGTTGTCCCAGATGAATGGTTGAAGAGTGTAATTGTAAATGTGTATAAAGGGAAGGGTGATGCCCTGGAAAGAGGAAGTTATCGAGGTATAAAGGTTTTAGATTAGATAATGAAGGTAATGGAGAGAGCTCTAGAAGATATGATTAGAGAAAGAGTGAATATTGATGAGATGCAGCTTGAGTTTATGCCAGCCAGGGGGATCACTGATGCCATATTCATTGTTCAACAGGTTCAGAAAAAATATATTGGGAAGAAAAGGGATCTGTATTTTGTTTTTGTTGATTCAGAAAAGGCCTTTGACAGAGGCCCAAGAGAGGTGGTGAAGTGGGCAATGAGAAAGCTTGGTTTGGAGGATTGGCTGGTTAGGGTGGTGATGGCCATCTATGTGAGTGCTCACACCCAGGTAAGAGTGAATGGAGATTTGAGTGATGAGTTTTCCATCAACGTTGATGTGCATCAGGGGTCAGTTTTGAGTCCCATGTTGTTTATCATGGTACTTGAAGCCCTTTCACATGACGTCAGAAATGGACTCCCATGGGAGATGTTGTATGCTGATGATTTGGTGTTGACTGCAGAGAATGAAAGGAAGGCGGAGGAAAGATTTGTGAAGTGGAGAGATGGTATGGGGCGCAAGGGCCCCTAGGGTATGCAATTCTCCAGCCTCGACTGCCCCTCAGGATGCAAAAACAGATTTTTTGACTTTCTTGAAGGTTAAAAGTTTTATGCCCGATTTATAGAGCTTCAATTTACATACCTGCAAACGCAAACCTCTCCCTCCTAGACCCAATAGTTACTGAGCTATGGCCCGTCAAAGTTGGTAATAGTTACTCGTTACGGCCCCGACGAGAAAGAAAATACATTGCTCGCACCTGTTTTCTTCACAAAAATACGTACAAAAATCACCAAAGTCGTTTTTTTTTGGTGTGTATTGATGTTATAATCCATTGTAATGTGCTTAGAAAAAAATAAAATGGTGACAAACCCCCCAAATAAATATGATAAATAGTAAAAATTATCCTCCCCTCCTCTTCCCTCCCCATACTTGCAATTCCCTCCCCTTCCCTTCCTTCCCCTCCTCTTTCCTCCCCTCCCCTCCAATCTGTCAAATCTAGCTAGTTTTCGTTTCTTTTCTTTTCATTTTTGCAGGCTTCAACATATTTGCATGCGTCGACATAAAATAAAATTTCTTTTTTGAGTGCGTTTCAAATAAAGACAGCTAAAATAATTGTGATGTGCATATCTGTATGCAAAGACACAAATAAATTACAGGAAATAATTCAAGAACACGCACCATAAAGTGTAAAACATACGCAATATTCGAGACTGGGAAGGTAAAGATACTGCGTGCTAGGGGGTGGGGGTGAGGGTAGGGGGTTGGGGTGGGGGGTTGAAGGTGGTGGCGGGAGGTGGTAAGGCCAAGAGGGGGTGTGTGGGGATGGGATTACTGTATATATATATAGATACATATATTCATTCATTCATTGCCAGACGCCATGTATCCCAGACAGGGTGGCCAAGGGCTTAGAGTTAATTGTTTTACAGGGAGGGGCACTAATCCTCCACCAACCCCACTTGACGTAGGGATGCCAACAGCATCTGGTGTTCCCAGGCGGTCACCCATCCAAGTACTAACCAGACCCAACTGTATATATATAATCCCTCCAATATCCGGTCACCCATTTTCCGGACATCCCCAATAACCGGACATTTTCGTCCTGGGATTCGATATTCCCAAAATGGACCAAAAACCGCAAAAAATTCGAAAAAAATCTGACTTTTTCCTGCCCGTAATTTGAAGTTGGCGCGCGCGGCGCGGGCCAGCTCTTTTCTGGTGCGTTGTTCCGCCGACGTCCGTTAGAGCGCCCCTGCATCCTCCCCACTTACCCCCCGTCTCTTGTTGTGTGTGCACGCTCATCATCATGGCCGCCCACGTGCTCGCTTTTGTGGTGGTGCCTTACCTGCTGCAGGCTCTCCTGCTGCTCTCGTGCCTCTCCTTCATGTGTGTGATGATGGCCCCGCCACCTGAGAAGAGGAAGAGAGTGGTTTTGACTCTGGAGAAGAAGAGGGAGATATTGGACAAGGTGGATGCGGGATGGTCTACCTCACATATCCTCCATGAATTCAAGCTTGCCCGGTCTACTTTGTTTGATATCAAGAGATCCCGCGACAAACTCATTCAGTTCACGGCTGACTTCTCGTCGAAAAGCAAATGCAACGTGGGGAGGAAGGTGATGTATACTCCCAAGTATGCAGAAGTCAACTGCTCTACGTTGATTTGGTATTGACAGCAACGTGCCGCTGTGTGATGGTGCGTGGCACGGAGCTGAAGGCTGCTGCTGAGAAGTTCGCAAGGCTTCACGACGCCCTAGACTTCAAGGCATCCGAAGGTTGGCTCTTCACATTCAAGTTACAACATGGCCTTACCAACCGTAAGTCTCATGGCGAAGCCTTGGACGCCAATGAGGATGGAGTAGACGAGTTTCGGCAGAAGTTGAAGCGCTTGATCGACAGGGAGGCCCTCACTCTCGGTTAAGTCTACAACACTGACGAAACTGGCTTATTCTATTGCTCTTTGCCTACGAACACTCTAGCCGAGGAGACGGAGAAGCGTGTACCTGGCCGCAAGCTCTCCAAGCAACAGATATCTGCTTTGTGTTGTGCCAAAGTTAGCGGCATGCACTGGCTCAAGCCCATTATTGTTGGCCATGCAAAGCAGCCTCGGTGTCTTGGTGGGGTGATGGATGTCCCTGTCGTCTGGTACCATTCCTTGAAGGCATGGTTCACAGCCCAGATCTTCAAAGACTGGTTCCACCGCCATTTCGTCAAGGAGGTCATCCATTACCAGACAGAGAAACTGGGAATCCCACACGACCAGGTAAAGGCCCTCTTTCTCCTCGACAAGGCACCTGCCCTCCCGTGCGACAAGGAGTTGGTGGCTGAGAATGAGCGCATTAGGTGCATGTTTCTGCCACCTAATACTACTACTCTCATCCAACCAATGGACCAAGGAGTGATCGTGGCAACGAAGAGGCTGTACCGAAGGAATTTCCTGGACGTGGTGATGGTAGTTTTTGAGGATGAGAACGAGCGCAGGGAGGGACGGGACACCAGAGGCCAGCGGACTTTGGAAAACCTTCGCCGCCACAACATCAAGTCTGCCATTTACAACTGGGCCAGTGCATGGAAGGAAATCCCTGTCAAGACTTTTGAAAATGGTTGGTCTCGTCTGCTTCTCGGAACGGATGTGGAGCACGATTTCCCAGGTTTTGACATGTATGACTTCCATGCACGTCTACGTGCGCATGGCAACGATGTTGATGTTGACGAAGTGCGTGAGTGGTTGGATGACAACGACGGTGATCCTGGGTATCAGACCATGTCTGATATTGAGATAGCATCTTCAGTTGCAGGTGTCAGTACCCAGCATGAAGATTCCGATGAGGACAGCAACGATGATGCGGACTCCTCTCAGCGTGACACTACTCCAGCCATCCCCAAGCTGAGCGCACTCTGGGAACACCTAGAGTTCGTTCTGGACTACCTGGAGCACACGGATTACGACAGGGAGATGGGGCCCTTGGGACTTGTGGAGGAAGTGCACGCGTTCAGGCAGTGCATCATTAATCATCAAAATCGTCATTCCTTGCGTCAATCAACCAATGACAGCTTTTTCAGGCCCGTGACCCCCACTGTGCCCAGCCCTGGCTCCACTCCATTGCCTCCCCAAGACAGGCCCTCATGCTCCGAGCCACAGCCCGCACATCAGGCATGGAGGAATCACCACTCAACATGAGTTTACCTCTCTTCAGAGTCATCTGCAGTGGGTACTCCATCACCACGACCCGGCAACTTACCCCTAGGTCACCTGCACGTGCTTCTCTCACTCTGACAGTGATTAGACGCCAAGAACTTCTCCACTAGACCACACGTGAATTTACAGTGTTGTGCAGTGAAAAAAAACAGTGCATAGTGTTAAGGAATTTGAATTCTGAGTGAAAAGACAAAGATTTAATGGACTGTAAATGTAACGTAAATTAACTTTAGTGTGTTTTGTTTAGAAAATGGTTTTAAGAGAGGAAAGACTTAAAGTGCAGAGTGCAACACTTATTTCATTAAGGTACAATGGAGCGCAAGTAAGACAAGAGTACGCAGTGTTAAGCGAATGGACTTCTGAGTGGAAATGACTAAAATCTGTGCAAGACATAATGAACAGTGTACTGCAAGTGCTTCAGGAACTCCTTCTCACTGTCAGAGTCTGAGATGAGGCGGGTTATTCATCGAGATGGCCAGGGACTTGCTGTAAGTACCCAGAATGTTTCATATTATACTGTACTGTATTTTCCATACTTACCTCTAATACTTCATTTCACTCTTTTATCTCCCTTATTGGTGTGAATAGTGTCTTAGGTGCTATGTTTGTGCATTAGGGAGGTGTTTTTCTGAGTTAGGCTAGGTTAAGGTTCATAACTACCAGTCCAGGAGCCAGGGACTTGTTGTAAGTACCCAGAATGTTTAATATTGTATAAACCTACCACAAAAACCTCATTTTATGGCTCTTTTGCATTTATTTCAGTCTTTCATGTCCCTTATTGGTGTGATTTGGGTCTTAAAATAGGTGCTATGCATGTCCAGAGGGAGTTGTATAGGTGTTTTTCTGAGTTAGGGTCCATAAGTACAAATCCAGGAGACTGGGGCCCAATATCCGGACAGGATCACTATCCGGACATGCCTTTGGCTCTATTACATCGGATATTGGAGGGATCACTGTATATATATATATATATATATATATATATATATATATATATACATACATACATATATATACAGTAAGACCTCAATATAACACCGGAATTCGCTTCTATCGGGCTTGAGGAGCTATCGGACTAAATTCCTCTATGTCCGATAAAGCCAGAAGCAGTCCGGACTGCCAGACCACTTCATCTATGTTCACCACAGTAATGTAAATAAAGACATATTTATCAATGTTCAGTACAGTATTAATGTATATATTATACGATTTGATTAATATATTATACGATTTGATTGTGGAGTGGATATGGAAGTTGTGTAGATTGGCTTGGGAAGAGGGAAGGGTTCCAGAGGACTGGAAATCAGGTATAATTGTTCCTCTGTACAAAGGAAAAGGGGAGAGAGAAGTATGTGGTAACCATAGGGGTATTTGCCTTCTTAGTGTGACTGGTAAAATATATGGTAGAATACTCATTGATAGGGTTAGGCATATGACAGAGGAGCTAGTTGGAGAAGAACAAGGGGGATTTAGGAAGGGAAAAGGGTGTGTAGATCAGATATTTGTTCTAAGATGTTTAGTGGAGAAGTATCTAGAGAAGGGAAGGAAAGTGTACGCTGCCTTCATGGACTTGGAGAAAGCTTATGACAGAATAGATAGGAAAGGTATGTGGAAGGTATTAAGAATATATGGAGTGGAGGGGAAATTGTTGAGTGCTGTGAAGAGTATGTACGAGGGAGCTAGGGCTACGGTGCGAGTGGATGGTGAGCTGAGTGAGTTCTTTGATCTCAATGTGGGACTGAAACAGGGGTGTGTAATGTCTCCTTGGCTGTTTAATATATATATGGATGGGGTCGTAAAGGAGGTACAAGGTAGGGCAGTGGATGTGGGGGTGGCCTTAATGAATGAGGGTGAGATTTGGAAGCTTCCGGTGTTGCTGTTTGCTGATGATACAGTATTGTTGAGTGAAGATGAATGGGAGTTGCAAGGTTTGGTGAATGAATTTGGGACAGTGTGTAGGAGGAGGAAGCTGAAAGTTAATGTAAACAAAAGTAAAGTTATGGTGTTTGAGAGGAATGAAGTCACAGAGTGTGCAGTGAGGTTGGATGGTGAGGATATGGAGAATGTGAGTGCATTCAAGTACTTGGGTAGTGTGATGAGTAAGGATGGAACTTTGGGGGATGAAGTACGTGAAAGGGTACAGCAGGGAAGGAAGGTTGTTGGCACACTGAAAGCAGTGATGAGAAATAGGGAGGTGAGTATGGAAGTTAAGAAGTCACTGCATGATGGTATTGTGATCCCTACCCTGACGTATGGAAGCGAGGCGTGGACCTTGCAAGAGGGGAACAAGTCAAGAGTGAGAGCAGTGGAAATGAGTTACTTGAGAGGAGCATGTGGAGTGACATGGAGGGACAGGTTGACGAATGAAGAAGTGAAGGAACGTTGTGGGGTAGATGTGGATGTGGTTGAAAAGATTAGGAGAAATACACTGAGGTGGTTTGGACATGTGGAGAGGATGGAGAATGAAAGACTGACTAAGAGGGTGTATGTAGGTGAGGTGGAGGGAGGGAGAGGGAGGGGTAGACCGAGGATGAGGTGGAGGGATGGAGTTGAGAGGTATATGAGGGAGGGGGGGGTGAGTTGGGGGGAGGGGAGTCAAATGGTGGGTGACAGAGTGACTTGGAGGCGTTTTGTCTGCGGCCACCCTTTGCGGGATTAGGGCGTCGGGCTATAGATAGATAGATAGATTAATATATTGAAATTATAACACAGTTCGGTACCACAGTGGTAGTCAAAGCAGTTTAAAAACCATTCATGTGATCTGGACTAATGTCTGATATATCAGAAAATGTCCGGATGTCGCTTTTATCTGAATTTCGAATTTTTCGGAATGGTTTCGGTCCCAATTAGTTCATTATAATGAGGTCTTACTGTATATATATATATATATATATACAGTATATATATATATATATATGTGGTAGGTGGGGGCGCCCATCATCCACTCACTCAGTGTAGAGGTGCCATATGAGCTCTACACTGAGTGACAGGCCAAATGGTTTCCTGTACCCAGGAAACCATTTACTACGCTGGCAGGGTTAAGTGTCCCCCAGATTCCCCTGTCCAAAATCACTTAATCATGGCAGTCGTTTCGGAGAGCCTCGGAGGGCCCAATACCTGCCCAGGGCCCCAACCAAATGGGCAGACTCGCGTGGCCATGTGGAATCTGAGAGGTGTGAATGAGGAGAGCAAGAGGATGGAAGTAGTGAATGTGTTCAAGAGTGCGAGATATGCTGTGATGGCATTGTGTGAAACGAAGATGAAAGGGTGCAAAGTGGAGGAGTGGGAGGGTGTGAAATGTGTAAGATCGGGAATGAATGGGCGAGGAAGATGCAAGGAAGGAGTTGCTTTGTTGATGAATGAGGTGTAGCAGAGGGGAATGAGAGACTACAAATGTGTTAGCTCGAGATGTATGTATGTCAAGTTCAAGTTTGAGAAGGTGAAAGTGGCAGTGATTGTAGCATATGCACCATGTGAGAACAGGAGTGAGAGAGAAAGACAGGTTTTGGGATGAGCTGGGTGAAGTAGTGGGAGAAATGCCCAGGAGCTGTAAAGTGATTGTGATGGGGGATATGAATGGGAGAGTAGGTACTGGTCCTGAAGATGCCATAATGGTTTGCTATGGAGTACCAGGAGATAATGATGATGGGAAAAGACTAAAGGATATGTGTTAGGAGAGGAGGTTGTGCATTTGTAACTCGTATTTCAAACACAGAGATGCACATAAATATATGTGGTACAAAGGGAATGGGGATCGTGTTGAAAGAAGCCTGATTGATTACATGCTCGTAGAGAGGTCGATGATGGGAATGGTTGCTGATACTATGGCTGTGAGAGGATGATGTGGAGGTGTGTCAGATCATATGATTGTGGTATGCAAGATCAAGCTGAAAGGAATGAGGTGGATCAGGAGAGAGAGGAGCAGTCAGGTAGAATGACTGAAAGTTGAGAAGCTGAGGATCAAAGAAATGGCAGATGAATACAGGACCAAAGTAGAGAACGAGTTAGAATTACTGAATTGGAATGAAATGGATCTGGACAGACTGTGGAATGCATATAGGGATTGCTTAGTTAGGAATGCTAAAACAGTATGTGGTGTGGCAAGAGTAACAACAAAGAAAGGTATGGCATGGTGGGATGAGGAGGTAAAGAGAGCGGTGGAGGAAAGGAGGAAGAAGTGGCTAAAGTGGTTACAGGATAGGGGTTCATTTGAAATAAGAACTGAATATGTTGAGAGCAAGAAGCATGTTTAGAGACTAGTGAAGAGGAAAAAGGAGGAGGTAATTGAGGATCTAGGAAGAAAAATGAATGCAAACTACTCTAAAAATAGAAAGTTATTCTGGAAAGAAGTGTGCAAATGTAGAAGTGAAAGTGATAAGAAATGGGATGGTGTGAAGGATGCAGGTGGTAGATTATTAACCCATGGAGATGAAGTAAGGACCAGGTGGAAAGAATATTTTGAAAGCCTGATGAATGGGGATAGAGAGAGCAGAGCAGCTGTAAACATGATTGGTTTTGGGGGTGTGCAGAGAAGGAATGTAGTGCCAGGAGACGTGACACTCGCACAGGTGAAGAGTGCTGTGAAGCGGCTGAAAAATGGGATAGCAGTTGGGTTGGTGAGGTGTATGCAGAGATGCTTAAATGTAGTGGAGAGAATGGAATGAAGTGCTTGTTGGAGATATGTAAGAAGGCATGGATGAGTGAAACTGTGCCTGCAGAGTGGAAAAAGGCTGTGATTGTACCCCTGTACAAAAATAAAGGTGAACGAAGTGAGTGTAAGAATTATCGTGGCATAAGCTTACTGAGTGTGGTAGGGAAGGTATATGGAAGAATTATTATAGAGAAAGTAAGAGAGATATCAGAAGTCCTAGTGAGTGATGAACAGAGTGGCTTTAGGAGTGGCAGAGGATGTGTGGACCAAATATTTGCAGTGAGACAGATAGTAGAGAAGGCATGTGAGAAGGACCATAAGGTGTTTATGGCATTCATGGATCTGGAAAGAGCATATGACAATGTGGACAGAGAAGGATTGTGGAAAGTTTTGCGCATGTACGGTGTAGAGGGTAAAGCTGTTAGGTGCCATCAAGAGGTTTTATGATGGTAGTGAAGCATGTGTCAGGGTTAATGGGCATCTAAGTGAATGGTTCACAATCAGTGTGGGCATGCGACAAGGTTGTGTGATGTCCCCATGGTTGTTCAATGTATATATGGATGGGGTGATGAGAGAAGTGAAAACACGAGTAATGGAGAGAGGGATGGCATTGGTAATGAATGGTGATGGATGGAATATCTCAAATTTGTTGTGTGCTGATGATGCAGTACTGCTTGCAAGTACCAGACAAGAACTTGGTAGGCTAGTGCTGAGTTTTGCTGATGTCTGTAAGCATCGTGCCTTGAGAGTAAATGTAGAAAAGAGTAAAGTGATGGTTATTGAGAGAGAAGGTGACTCCCAGTGCAATGTAACAGTGAATGGAGAGAGAGACTGGAATTGGTGAGAGATTTCAAATACCTGGGTACAGTGATAGAAAAAGAGAGGAAAATGTGCAAAAGAAGTGGAAAGTAGAGTGACACAAGGAAGAAAAGTAGCTGGTGCAATGAAGGCCTTGATAAAAAACAGAGGCTTGAGTGTTGCAGCTGCATGAGGCTTACATGAAGGAGTGTTAATGCCATCTTTAACATGTGGATGTGAGACTATGATGTGGCATGAAAATGATAAGTCAAGAGTAAGAGCAGTGGAGATGGGACTGCTGAGGAATGTATGTGGAGTACAGAGGGTGGATAGGATACGAAATAATGTGATTCATGAAAGATGCGGAGTGAGGAAGTCGGTGGACACCAGAATTGAAGAGAGCGTACTGAGATGGTATGGTCATGTGAAGAGAATGGATAACAGTAGAGTGGTGAAGAAGGTATATCTGAGCGAATTTGAAGGAGGGAGGAGGCGAGGTAGGCCAATGAGAAGGTGGAGAGACTTGGTGGATGAATGTGTGAGGAAGAGAGGTTTGGAAGTCGGTGAGGCTAGGAAACTGACAGGAGGTTGAGCTGGCTGGATGAATTTTGTGAGGAGATATGCATGATCAAGGATTTTCGGCACCCCTTTTTAACGTGGTAGCTTCTGGATTGACTCTGTCTGATACGATATGTGAAGCTACAGAATGTGGTGAATGTTTTTGGTGTATCCGATAGAGCCAGGATTCCGGGGGCTTGAATGATGAGTGAATGGAAGTGTGGCCCATTGGATTGGGCAATTTTGAGCTGTCTGGACATTGCTACTTCTCACCCTGCCCTTGGGTTGGAAATGAGGTCCTAATGATGATGATGATATATATACAGTATATATATATATATATATATATATACCGTATTTTGCGGCATGTAAGACGCACTTTTTTGTCTCAAAGTTACATTAAAATATCCCCATGCGTCCTGCACGCTAGACTGAGGCAGGTTAGTTTGGCTCCATTGAGAAGAAACTCATAAAGATGATCATCTCACTGCTTAGCAACCACAGGAGTTTTCTACAGTATGCAGATTTGATTTTATTTTTAAAAATAATATACACTAGTGTGTATATGCAGCAGATTTAATAAACACTCGAGATCAGAAACACACAAAACTTTCGCGGGTTTGTTTACAGCTCAACGGTTAACACTGTGAAGATATTTAGCGGTTTAGCAGTTTAGCATCCACACTATTCCAGCAAGCTAACGTAAATGATCACTGGTGAACTGTCTGCTAACCTTCTGAAAGGCAATCATGACCACTTTGCTTGCCATCCATTCACTAACTAGCAAAGCACTCATACTGGAGAGATGCTGGCTAGTGAAACTGCCAAGTCATCAAAACAGACTTTCGTCACGTATGGAAATTCAGTAACCCTAATTAGGTCAGTTACTTTTGTGACATTTTGTGAGTGTATATATGCAGCAGATATTGAAACACGCAAGATCAAGAATACAAAGCATTCACTGTTTGTTTTCAGCTCAACTGGCCAATACCGTCAAGGGGTTTAGCAGTTTAGCAACTTAGCAGGTTAGCGTCTAGCGTACACCCTACTCTAGCAAGCTAGCATGCTCACTGGTGAACTGTCTGCTAACCTTCTGAAAGGCAATCATAACCACTTTGCTTGCCATCCACTTACTAACTAGCAAAGCAGTCATACTGGAGAGATGCTGGCAAGCGAACCTGACAAGTCATCAGAATTGATTTTTGTCGCATATGGAAATTCAATCACCCTCACATGGTTGGCTTCTCTTAGTGACATTTTGTTTCATGCCTGACAAGAGTATCACAAAAGTGAACAGTCTTATTATACCAATAGCGAAAAACAGGAAAAACAGTTGTAACGTTAAACAGTACTGCCTGAAGTTACAGCTTCACTTTTTCAGCCAAGTGAAGTACTTCAGCAATGTCTATGCAACTCAGGGCACACCCAATTACAGTATTTTGTTATGAAAATAGGATAAAATTCACTGAGTAGCATAACTGATACAATATCTGAAATAGCGTGCCTGACGGGCATTCATATCAGAGTCCGCCATTTCTGCTGTATTCTTAGCAGACGAAGCGATCAGAATGATTGACAACGTTCACTCTCTGCATCTCTGCTGCCTAAGCAAAGCTCTCATGATCGGCAGTGGCGATCATTTAGGCCGTAACGTCCAAATTGGTTAGGTTAGGTTGTAAAGTCGTTTGCCATTTTGGACGTTACGGCCGAAACGACCAGAATCCTAAGGTGTAGGTGAGAGTTTGGTGTGGGTGTAGTTAAGGAAGTAGGAGTAGGAAGAGTCAGGCTAGGGAACTGATAATCCGCTTATTATAATCCCTTCAGCCCAGCAATGTATTTTATAGGGTACAGTAGTTTATTCATGCTCGCCATATGATTTTATTCAGTTCAGGAAACATGTACTGAGGAGGTTAATGTGGGCTGTATCAAATGCCCCAAGTCTGAATATCGCCTGTGCTCAGTTAAAACGAGTGCCAAGTTAAAGTCGTATGAAGTGTGGTATAAGCAATTCAGTGGATGGTACTGAGGACCATTTACTGTATGAGAGTGACAGTGAAACAGTGATGATGACTTCCAGTGATGCTTCAGGACTTGGGGAAAGTAGTGATGAATTCTCAGGATTTGAAGACGAGTGAAATTTTCACCATGTCAGTAATATGAAGTGAATATAAGTTTTAGGTGATCATGACAGATGCAACCATGGAAAATTTAGGATCAATGGTGCTGTACACCTTTAGTCTTGCACTGACGATGTTTGGATGAATAAATTGTTTGAGATGTTTCATGTCCTTAAGTGATGATATTTATATTGAACAACCAAATACATTTTGATGTGTTTGGCATATAATAAAGACACTGGGTACTCCAAAACTGACTGATGTAAATGTTTCAGAGGCGAGCGAATGTTGCATGTGGTGTGTACATGTGTGCGTGTGTGTGTGTACCATAGTGACTAGGAGGCAGCAGACCACAAATGGATGTTTTCACAGTACTCGAATGTTTTGAGATGGATGTCTGTTTTTAGCAAATTCTGATAAGAGAAATATGCATTTTTAATTGTTGATGCTGCAAGGAAAACAGCTGACAGTAAGGGAGTGATACTGGGAGAAGAGGGTAGAGACAGTTGTCTAGCGCTTGGTATGCAGCAGTGTTGCTAAGGGATAGTTTCACCATTCTCGACATGTTTTGAGATGAATGTCTGTTTTTAGTAAATTGTGATCAGTGAAGAACGTATTTTTAACTGTTGATGCTGCAAGGAAAACATCGCAGACAGTGAGGAAGTGATACTGAGAGGAAGGGGTAGAGACTGCTGTTTAGCGACTGGGAGGCAGCAGTGTTACTAAGGTGTAACAATGGATGTTTTCACCATACTTAGTATGTTTTGAAATGAATGTTTATAGTAAATTATGATCAGTGAAGCATGCATTTTTAATTGTTGATGCTGCAAGGCAAACATAGCTGACAGTGAAGGAGTGATACTGAGAGAAGAGAGTAAAAACAGCTGTCTATCCTGTTCCCAAGCAGCCTTGTTATATTGAACTTTGGTTGTGAAACATTGTAATTTGTGCATTTACTAGTGCTACCTTTTTATATTATTTGTGGAGGTAATTACAGGTTAGTTAGAGTGCATGATTAATGATGGTAGTAGTCTGATATTGTGCTTGAGTCAAGGCAATTTGAGGAAATTCCGTAACAGGTGTGGAATATGACGGGGTTCTTTTAGGATAAATGAACTGATGTGAACATTCATTGTACTTCATGTTTTCGTCAGTGAATGAAAGAATAGAGTTTATTGACTTCATTTGTGGTTTTAAATTCATAAAATATTAAAAACAGTGTTTATATCAGTTTACTGATACATATTTATCAACAAAGTTGAGATGGCCTCGTGGTTTGAAGTCACGTTTTGTTAAGACGGGGTTTTGTTTTCTTTTCTCTTTTCTTGTATAATTCTTTGTACATAAAAGAAGAAACTAAAGGATGATGAGCAGTACTGAATAGATTCTGAAAGGTGAATGTGTATCTAAGTGATAGTGGCTCATATCATTTACGTTTTGTCAAGAAGGGGCATTGTTTTCTCTTCCTGTACCATTCTTTGTATATAAAAAAAAAAGAAACCAAAGGCTGATGATCAGTAATGAATAGATTCTGAAAGGTGAGTGTGTATCTGTGTGGTAATGGCTCTTATCAAGAAACCTTACTGCAGTCTTGGTTGGGGCAAACTTTTTTTTCACAGAACTGCCCTGCCAGAATTAGGGTGCGTCTTTCACAATGCTGCGTCTTACATGCCGCGAAATACGGTATATATATACTCTGTATACAGTATACTGCATATACAGTGCTCGTCAGAAGTATCGAGTGCCAATGGCAGGGCGCGCAATACTTATGGCCAAAAAAGAATCACCAGTTTTTGGTACTAAAAATTGAGCCAGATGTTTTGGGCACTAGCATGACGTCATGGGAGCTTGAGGCCTTACTTTGCGCAGGTTGGTTCCCGCCTCAGTTGCCTATGGGCTGCGTGAGAGAGAGGAACTCCGCCGCGTCTCCCTCTCTTATTGCTCCATTTTCTACCGAGTGTCCTGCAGTGTTTTGGCTTTCGCCACTTTGTTATGGCACCTACCCGTGAACTATCGAGTGAAATCATATCTCAGATCATTGCTCTAAAGGAGGCAGGCCATCCTACGAAGGAAATTAGTGAATTGGTTGATGTGGCTCAATTGACAGCGTGTAGGTGGTGCGCCCGTTTTCGAGTGGAAAACAGTGGTGACGTTCCCGAAAAGAAACCGCGGTCTGGTAGGCCCAGGAAAACTTCCCCGAGGTCAATGTGCATTGGAGTCTGATCCTCGTGTGAGTGCAAGGAAAATAAAGGAGAGCAACCCGGAAGTGTTTGTTGAGATTTCTGTGCGCACAGTACAGAAACGACAATGATTAGGTGGATGTGCAGTGTGTCCCTGCATCCCAGGCCTGGAGGGGCTGGGTTTACAATGGAAGAGTTGAGAGGTAGGATGGGACTGGAGTGTATTGGTGTTGTGATGAGGAGAGGTAGATTGAGGTGGTTTGGACATGTGGAGAGGATGGGGGATGATAATTGGATGAAGAAGGTGAGAAGTGTTAATATTGGGGGTGGGGTTATGAGGGGTAGACCGAGAAAGACATGGGACGAGGTCATTAAGTGTGACCTTAGGGTTAAGGGACTGAACAGGGAGGCTGCAATGGATCGTGCAGCATGGAGAGCCGCCATTAGGTGACCAAGGCCGACACATGCAAGTATGTTGGAGCCTTTAAAAACGAAAACGAAAACAGTGTCTCGAAGAGTCCATGAACTTGGTTACACAAGTCACAGGCCTGTGAGAAAGCCTCTTCTTACACGTTACCAGCGACTTCGTAGGCTTGCCTTTGCTAACAAATACCTTAACTGGGGTGAGGAGCAATGGTTGACAGTGTTGTGGTCTGATGAGGCAGCGTTTAGTGTTAACTGTAATCGAGGAGCACGGGTGTACCGGCGCAAAGGTAGTGACCCGCTTGACCCCCATTACATGGAAAGCACAGTTAAGCACCCTGATTCACTCATGGTATGGGGTTGTTTTTCTGGTAAAGGTTTGGGGAACCTTGTTGTGCTTCCCAAGAACTACAGAGTGAATCAGGACATTTATCTGGAGCTTCTTTGTGATCATTTACCTGAGTCCTTCGAGCTCACAGGTGCACGAGTGTTTCAGCAGGACGGTGCACCTACTTATAAGGCCAAATCGGTCACCAATTGGCTTCGTGACTGCGAGTTATCATTCATGAAAGACTGGCCAGGCATTAGCCCAGACCTCAATCTGATAGAAAACCTCTGGTACTTCGTAAAGAAGAATCTCCAAGGGAAGGACTTGAGCCTTCTGCCTAAGCTGGAAGCCGGCATTCGTGACTCCTGGGACAAAATACCCCTTCATCACCTCAGGAACCTTGCCCTTTCACTTCCAAGACGTCTCAGGTCCGTGAAGAAGCGTAAAGGATACCCTACGAAGCACTAAAGGTAAATAAAATGCATTATTTATATGTTTTTTTAATGTTGAAAGGTTTGTTTCGTAGGAGGGACACAGGGCGCTTCATACTTCTGACGAGCACTGTACACTCGACCCTCGATTTCCCGGACTAAAAGGGGGGGAGACCAGTCCGGGAATCCCTAAAGTCCGGCTCCACATACCATTCCTTGGACTGTTACCATAGTTTGTCCGAATTCTCCAATATTGTCCGGCAATTATGCGGATATTCTAGAGCATTCTGGAATGTAGGCTACTTATACCAACATAACTGACATCTATCTATTGCCAGATGCCATAATCCTGTAAGGGGTGGCCATTGACCTTGAGTTATTTGTTTTACGGGGAGGGGCACAGACTCTCCACCAACCCACTTGTTGACACGTAGGGTGCACATATGATTTGGTAATATGGTTACCACCCAGCTTTGTAAATGGTTTCTTGGCTTATAGGAAACCATTTGGCTTGTCACTCAATGTAAAGCCACCTGTAAAGGAAAGAAAAGCAATAAGAAGTGATAAGAAAGATGGGAGAAACAGGAAGAGAGGAGGGCAGGCACAGAAAAAGAATGATAAAGGCTAAGGAAGATGTAGGCAGCACTACATCAAGTGAGTGGATGATGGTCGCCACCACCTACCACCATTTTTTATTCTATTTGACTATATTACAGCCTCTCTTCCTTGTGGCAGTGAGTAAAATAATGTTGTTATAATTTCTCCCTTTCTTTTAGTGACAAAGAGGGCACATAAAATTACCAGGGTTTAGTTGACCTACTTTGCTGTCGAAAATTAAATAATCTGGTGAAAAGTGGCAGCTTTTCCTTCGTTAGTGACATCGGGAACTAACCCATCCACTCTCAACACACCTTCACTTGCCACTCAAGCCAGCCTTCACTTTATTTCTGGTAAGGATTATTGGTGTTGCAGTTCTATATAACAGTTTTTGTCTTTTCAGGCACATGTTTATTGTGTTATGCTGTTTCAGCAGTAGCAAACACTCTTCATTTAATTTTGGGTAGGGCCTGTTTGGTGTTCTAGTACTTTCCGATAGGGTAGGTACATGTTCCACCGGAACGCTCCTCTATATTTCCCATTAATTCATAACTTCACGATTCGACGTTTCATGGTTCTCGAGGTTTTGGCGGAACATCCAAGCCGCAAAAAACGAGGATTTACTGTATCTATCTATCTATATATATGTATATACTGTATATATATATATATTATATATATATATATATATATATATATATATATATATATATATTTGTGTACAGGACATCATTTAACTTTGCGAATTTTAACTTTGCGATTCACCAATTTTGTGAGGTTGTTTCAAAAGTCATGTATTTTTTAACATTTATGAACTTTGTGAGGTCGAGTGATGGGAGAGTCGTCTTCCTGCACTACTTTGCCACGCGGAGTAGTGACGTCATGGTTCACTGGGCTTACTGCACCTCCTAGTTCAGTGGTCTGCTGCCCCGCCACGTTTGTTTGCACCTGTTCCCAACCAAGGTCACTGACCCTCACAATTTTGTGGTGCTCCTCGCAATATCCCAGCAGTCTAACCTTGCACGAGTATTATCATGGCGCCAACAGGTAAGAAGAACAAGAAAATAAGTTTGGAGACCAAATTGAAAATGATTGAAAGGAAAAATGCAGATAAAGGTAACTCTGCTATTGGTCGGGAGTTTGGTGTTGGTGAATTGACAGTGAGAATGATTATAAAGAACAGTGAACAAATCAAGCAAGCAGCAAATGTTTCTTACCTATGATGTTTTCTTATTAATATTACTGTACAGTACCTCAGTTCATGTTTGTTTCATTTATCATCGTAAAATTAAGAGGTAGAGTCGAGAGAAAGAGTGGGAAAAAGTGCTTACCTTGAGGTGATGTCGATCAATTTCCCTATAATTCATATATTTAATTGTTTGAATTTTGCGAGGGTTTTTATCGACCATATTCTCGTAAAATTGGAAGAAGGACTGTATATATATATATATATATATATATATATATATATGGAGCCTCTGTGGTACAATGGTAGAGTGTGCGTTTCTTACATAGGTGAGCCAGGGTTCGCGCCCCACCAGGGTAATAAACTTTGGGAGTGTTCACTCGGCCACGTACTGCACTGGCGGACACAAGGGGTGCTGTGGTTGAACCAGTGTCGCTTACTATAAAGTATGCCTGCACCCAGTCGGCTTGTGCGGGCAAATTACACTTGGTTCACAGACTACACACACACATATCCAAAGCCACTCCAACACTACAATTACACTTACAAGCACTTTTCACCCTACATACAATCTCAGCCAGACAGCAGAAGCCACTTGGTAGAGATACATTGGCTGTATCGTCCCGACTTCGGTCGGGATAGGCCGGTCCTGCCGTGGATACTCTAACAGCTGATGATGATGATGATAAATATATATATATATATATATATATATATATATATATATATATATATATATATATATATATATATATATATATATATATATATAATATATATATATATATATATATATATATATATATATATATATATATATATATATATATATATGTATATATATATATATATATATATATATATATATATATATATATATATATATATAAAATATATATATATATATAATATATATATATATATAATATATATATATGTATATATATATATATATATATATATATATATATATATATATATATATATACAGTAATCCCTCTAATATCCGAACGCCCAATATCCGAACATCCCCACTAACCGGACATAATCCTCCTGGGATCCAATATTCCCAAAATGGGCCAAAAACTGCAAAAAATTAAAAAAAAATCTGACTTTTTTCCCTCCCATAATTTGAAATTCCCGCCTGGCGCCAAACAGCTGTTACACCATGGTCCCTTCACCCTTTCCTTCCTCCCCCTCCCCCCTCAGGTTGCCATTTGGTATTTTTCATTACCAAGTGTGGGCCAATTTGGTAATGAAAAATTCATTTGGTAATGAATTAGAAAAATGCATTACCAAATGGATTTTTCACATGTATGAGGATACACAGGATGGAGATGGTGGATTGTTTGCTCTCTCTGATTAATCTGCTACCCTACATAGTGTGAAAATAATCAACATGGTGTTAGTTATAAGGAGAGTGATTACATGTATTTCCACTTGTATATATACTGTAATTAGTGAAGAATATATGCTAGCTTTACGAATTTGGTAATGAAAAGTTATATTTGACAATGAAAGTTGAGGAGATTGGTAATGTGGCTGTTGCGATCTGGCAACTCTGTTACCCCACCAACATCAACAGTCACTGCTTAACTCCGATGGAGAGCAGATACTCATAACAGTGCAAGCCACAGGTGCTTGTTTTTTGTGAATAAACAGTGAATAAACTGCAATACCTTACCACTAGAACACACAGGAATTTACAGTGTTGTGCAGTGTTAAGAAATTAGAATTTAGAGTGCAGAGGATTAACTGTGGACTGCAAACTGGCGGTTCAAACCAGTCCAAGAGCAAGGGACTTGTAAGTACCCAGAATGTTTAATATTGTATAAACTCACCTCTAAAACCTCATTTTATGGTTCTTTTGCATTTATTTCAGTCTTTTATGTCCCTTATTGGTGTGATTTAAAGGGTCTTAAATAGGTGCAATGCATGTCCAGAGGGAGTTGTATAGGTGTTTTTCAGAGTTAGGGTCCATAAGTACAAGTCCATAAACTGGGGCCCAATATCCGGACAGGACCACTATCCGGACCTGCCTATGGCTCTATTGATCCGGATATTGGAAGGGTTACTGTATATATATATATATATATATATATACATACAGTAATCCCTCCACTATCTGATGTAATAGAGCCAAAAGCATGTCCGGAAAGTGGTCCTGTCCGGAAAGTGGGCCCCAGCCTCCTGGACTTGTACTTATGGACCCTAACCTAGCCTGACTTAGAAAAACACCTATACAACTCCCTACTGGACATGCATAGCACCTATTTAAGACCCTATTCACACCAATAATGGACATAAAGCATGAAATAAATGAAAAGGAACCAAAGAATGAAAAATTAGAAGTGACTATCTCAGCCATGGTACTTATAGCACATCTGTGGCCTCCTTCTCTAAAGCTTTGACAGTGATGAAAATAATCTTGAAGCACGTACAGTAATCCTGTGTTGTGCTGCACTTAATTCTTTGCACTGTGAGTTATAATATAATTAACACTGCACATTGTTCTTAACTTGACCACGCCAGTTTCAACTGCCAATTTGCACTCCTCAGTTAATCTTTTGCACTCAGAGTTCTAATTTCTTAACACTGCACAACACTGTAAATTCCTATGTGGTCTAGTGGCGAGGCTTTGCAGTTTATTCACTGTTTATTCACAATAAACGAGCACGTGTGGCATCCACTACAATAAGCATCTACTCGCGATCGAAGTTAGGCAGTAACTGTTGGGAGTGTTGGTGACGGGGAAACAGAATTGCCAGATCACAATGGCCACATTACCAAACTCCTCAATTTTCATTACCAAATTTAACTCTTCATTGCCAAATTCGTAAAGCTGGCATTTATTTTTCACTAATTATACATACAAGTGGAAATACATGTAATCACTCTCCTTATAATTAACAGCATGTTGATTATTTTCACGCTATGTAGTCTAGCAGATTAATCGGAGAGAGCAAACAATCCACCATCTTCATCCTGTGTATCCTCATACAAGTGAAAAATCCGTTTGGTAATGCATTATTCTAATTCATTACCGAATGAATTTTTCATTACCAAATTGACCCACGTTTGGTAATGAAAATTACCAAATGGCAACCCTGACAGGGGAAGGGGAGAGGGGGAGGAAGGAAAGGGTGAAAGGGCTGTGGTGTAAACAGCTGTTTGGCTCCGTGCGGCAATTTCAAATTACGGGTGGGAAAAACTTCAGATTTTGGGGGGATTTTAAAATTTTTTTGGCCATTCTTGGGTTCTGAAGGTCCAGGCCTACAATGTCCGGTAAGTGGGGTGTCCGGAAAGGGGGCGTCTGGAAAGAACAGGGATTACTGTGTATATATACAATATATATATATATATATATATATATATATACTGTATATATATATATTCATTCATTCATTCATTCATTGCCAGACGCCATGTATCCCAAACGGGGTGGCCAACGGCTTAGAGTTAATTGTTTTACAGGGAGGGGCACTAATCCACCACCAACCCCACTTGACACGTAGGGATGCCAACAGCATCTGGTGTTCTCAGGCGGTCACCCATCCAAGTACTAACCAGACCCAACGTTGCTTAACTTTGCTGATCGGACGGGAAGCAGTGTACTCAACATGGTATGCCCATATATATATATATATATATATATGGTATATATATATATATATTTATATACAGTCAGCGTCAATTGACGTGTCGTTGCAGACCTCGCTAGACCTACATATTAGGTTTGTGATACATCGTCTCCTAATGCCCGAGAAAAAACGCCCCGGGAGAAAATAACTACTTGGGAACTCAGAGGTGTTGCCGTTCAGAGTTTTCAAAGATATAACGGTCAGTTTTAATTATGCTTTTGTAGGGGATTGATCTCGGAGATTTTTCGTGCCCTTTTCCCAAAACCCTGCGCGAGACGTTACCGACCATTGCAAAATTGCTCTTGCAAATCGTAAACAATGTCAAAAAAAGTATACAAGCCAGGATAACTTAGTAAAAATAGTGCAGTGTCATAAGTTAGGCCTTATTTGCCGAGAAATCAGCCAAGAAACAGGAGTAAACCTACGTACAGTGCAACAACAAGTGTCTAAATTTAAGCCGAGTGGCGAGCGTGATACACCCCATCACAGATATGGTGGGGGAAGGCCTTCTTAAGTTGGAGACAAGACATTAGCAATTATCAGGTGGGAGTTAGAAAAAAATCCAGCAATTACAGCAAAACAAATTAAGGAAAAGAACAAAGATCTACTACAGGGAACAGCTGTATGAACTCTACAGAGAATCATCCGAAATAAACTGAAATACAGCAAAATAAAGGCCAGAAGTAAGCCTATGGTGACAGAGACTCAGCGGATGAAGAGGCTTGCCTTTGCCGAAAAATATTCTTCATGGACTCAAGAAGATTGGAGAAAGGTCTTGTGGACAGACGAATCAGTTTTTCGTGTTAGTGATACAAAAGGCATAAAGGTGTGGCGCCGCAAGGGCTTGGACCCGTGTGACCCCCGCTATACCGCCAAGACCTTAAAACATCCTCCCTCTCTTATGGTGTGGGGAACATTTGCATACAGTGGCTTGGCTGATATGCACATCTTCCCCAAGGGTCAGTCCGTCACTAAAGACATGTACCTGCGCCTTTTAGATGGGAAACTGGCAGATTGCTCTGGGGCGACAGGTGCAGAGATCTTGCAACAGGACGGCGCGCCACACTGCCCAGGTGGTAAAGAACTGGCTCAGGGACAGCGAGATCGAGATGATACCTGACTGGCCACCAAACAGCCCTGACATATCACCCATTGAGAACCCGAAACGGGATTGAGGCGTCTGGCAATAGATAGATAGATAGATAGAACCTCTGGGCCATTCTAAAAGTGAAAATAAGAGAAGAAGACACCTCCACACTGGAAAAATTAGAGGATGCACTTCGTCGGGCCTGGACCACCATACCTCCATCAACTCTGCAAAAACTTGCAGATTCACTGCCTGGCTGCCTCGCAGACGTGCGAAAACGCAAAGGTCAACCCATACCCAAATAGAAGGTTAGTAACAAAGCTTCAGATATAATGTTGTTACATTATATCTATTTGTTTCGTTATTATTAATAATAGAAATCACGTTGCGTGTGTTCTTTTTGTTGACGACACGTCAGTTGACGCTGACTGTACAGTAGTGCACCAACTTTCACTACAGCAGGATTCGCGGAATCCACTTTCGCGGCATGCACCAAATATTCCCTAACTTTCACTTTCGCTTGAAAAAAATCGATTTTCGCGCACAAATTTTGGGCTTGGGACAATATTTTGAACTTTGAATTTCCTACACCACCCGCCCGCAACCCACCGCCATCTTGAATGACGTCATGTCAACACTCTGTCCACTCTGTCCACCCATTCCCGCCATTGTGTACGAGCGTGCTAGCTCCATTGTGTTGGATTCTCACGGTTCAATGGCCTCTACTATACCTTGCTTTCAATCAGCACTAAGTCTGATTGGTGAAGTGTTCAATAAACGCATCCATGAAGGGCAGCAGGCTCTTATCACACGCTACCTGCAGAAGACTAAGGAAATAACGGAGGTGGAAGTACCATTGGAAGCCGAGGGGGCAGCCGACCATGGTGCTATCCCTACTGACAGTGCCATAGAGGAGCTTAACCTGGATGAAGATTTCGATGGATTTGTTCAAGAGAACCTAGCACAAAGGGAAATTCAGCACAGAGTGGAAGTGTTGCATCAAGTTGCATCTGAGGAGGCAGAGAGAGAGAGAGTGGTAGCGAGGCAGCAAGAGGTGGCGCCAATACGTCTGGCGTGGCTAAATAAGCCCGCCACGCGCCTCGGATACTTACCCCCAACATCCATTAAACACCTCAACCTGGTCTCTGTGCTATGTTTCTCCTCATATAATGTGTACTGTACAGTTTTTATTGTTTGTATCTCACAATGCAATGTACAATAGTGATTTGATGTACTGTATTGCAAGTGAAAATGAAAATCTGATGTTACTTTAGGATAACCGGGAACCATTTAGCCATTTTGCCATAAAGACAATGCCCCAACTTTCGCTAATTCCATTTTCGCGCATTATTTTTGGACCCAATTAGGCGCGAAAATTGGTGCCCCACTGTATACGATATATATATATATATATATATATATATATATATATATATATATACACCATATATATATATATATATATATATATATATATATATATATATATATATATATATATATATATATTGAGGGTGCGAAAGTGGATGTATGTGGAATAACTGAAACAAAATGGAGAGGAGTAGGTGAGAATGAGAGGGCAAAGGAAGGAGTATGTATAGTTGTGAGTAAAAGATGGAAGAAGAGCATAAGACAGTATGGATCAGTTGGGTCAAGGATTGTGTGGGTAAAGTTGAAAGTTGGAATACAAATGTGGGCGATTGTGTGTGTGTATGCGCCAACGCTAGATCGTGCTAGAAGAGTGAGAGAAGAGTTCTGGACAAATGTAGAAGTGTGCATGGAAAAGTTTGGAAGGAATGAGAGAGTGTTTTTGATCGGTGATGTGAATGGTAAAGTTGGGAATGTGAAGGTGGATGGAATAGTTGGTGAGTGGGGTGTGCCTGCTGAGATAGATGAGAGTGGGAGTGCGTTAGTGGACATTTGTGCTGGGAGGGGGTTGGTGATAGCCAATACCCTCTTCAGGCATAAAATGATCCACTGGTATACATGGCGAGTGATGAGAAGGGTGGGTGGTGAACTGAATGAAAGGAAGGCAGTGATTGAAGATGTGTAATGGATACAAGAGCTTATAGAGGTTGGGGGAGTGGACTTTCTGACCACTACTTGGTGGTGGCCAGAATTAGGGTTCAAGTAAGATGGAGGAATCGAAGAAGGGAAAGACGTGAGGAAGGAGTAGTTGCAAGGAGAGTGGAAAGGTTACAAGAGGATGAGAAAAAGGCAGAGTATAAGAGAGAAGTGGAGGAATGATTGGGCAAATATGAATTGGAGTAGATGGGAGACGTGGAAGGTGTGTGTAGGATATTTACAGAAGAAATATGTGCAGCATGTGATGTGGTGTGTGGAAGGAAGAGAAGACGGAGGGGGGTGCAAGGAACAGCGTGGTGGACTGAAGAGGTGAAACAGGCTGTGGCATAAAAGAAGAAAGCATACAATGAATGGATGAGAAATAGGGGCGTGGAAGAAGTTGAGAGGCGGAAGAGAGAGTTATATGTAGAAAGAAAGAGAGAGGTGAAAAGATTAGTAAGAGAGAGTAAGAAGAGAGTGGATGAGGAATTTGGAAGGAATTTGAGTGTAAAGTGGAGGGACTGTAAGAAAATGTTCTGGAAAGAGGTGAAAAGAGTAAGACAGGGTGGAAGTGAAGTTAGCAGGGGAGTGAAAGATAAAAATAGTAGATTACTAGTGGAGAAGAGAGAAAAAGTGAGCAGATGGAGAGAACAGTTTAAGGAATTGTTGAACATAGAGGATGGAAGTAATGCGAGTATAAGTGGCTGGGGAATGGCTGGGAGAAGGAGGGAGGTGAGAAGACAGGAAGAAATCAGTAGGATAGAAGTTGTGGAAGCAATGAAGAAAGTTAAATTGGGGAAAGCCCTAGGAATTGATGGAGTGTGTGGTGAAATGCTGAAGCATGGGGGAGAGATAGTAGTGGAATGGATGTGGAAGATGTGCAGATTGGCCTGGGAGGAAGGTAGAGTCCCGTTGGATTCTAAGTCAGGTATAATTATTCCCTTGTACAAAGGAAAAGGGGAAAAAGAAGTGTGTGGTAATCATAGGGGCATTTGTCTTCTTAGTATAATAGGAAAAGTGTATGGTAGGATACTTATTGACCGAGTTAGAGAAAGAACAGAGAAATTAATTGGAGAAGAACAGGGAGGCTTTAGGAAGGGAAGAGGTTGTGTAGATCAGATATTCATTCTTAGATCTTTAGTGGAAAAGTTTCTAGAGAAGGGAAAGAAGTTGTATGCGGCTTTCATGGATTTGGAGAAAGCATATGACAGGGTGGATAGACAAGGATTGTGGAAAGTGTTAAGAATATATGGAGTAGATGGGAAGTTGTTGAATGCTGTGAAGAGTATGAACGATGGTGCGAAGGCTGCAGTGCGTGTGGATTGTGAACTAAGTGAATTTTTCTCTTTGAAAGTTGGGTTGAAACAGGGATGTGTCATGTCTCCATGGTTGTTCAATCTGTACATGGATGGGGTAATAAAAGAGGTACAAGGTAGGGTAGTGGATGTTGGAGTGGCCCTGGTGAGAGAGGATAGTGTTTGGAAACTCCCTGTACTGTTGTTTGCAGATGATACTGTGTTTTTGAGTGAAGATGAAAGGGAGCTGCAAGGCTTGGTGGATGAGTTTGGGAGAGGGTGTAAGAAACGGAATCTAAAGGTGAATGTAGGGAAGAGTAAAGTGATGGTCTTTGAGAGAGGTGAAGTTAGTGAATGTACAGCGAGGTTGGATGGTGAGGAATTGGAAAATGTGAGTACGTTTAAGTACAGTAGAAGTCCGAATTTTCGGCATCTATGGAACCAGGCAAGTGCCGAAATAGCAAAATTGCCGAATTATCGAAAACCCTACCCACTCAGTACCTTATATGTTTCGGTGAACACTATCATCATTACTCACATCATTACAAATGTGTTTGGAGAGAGTACTGTATACTGTTTGATACTGTATAATACTGTAATGAATACAGTACTATACATGAATATGAAAAATAAAGAAATTAGTGAACATACTGTATATAAATGTAATGTTACAGTAGGCCTACAAGTTCACATGCACTTACCTAAACTTATAGTAGGTTCCTCGTTTACATATGTACAATAGAAGGGGTTGATTGGAGTCTGCTACTGCTGGAAGAAGTCCCCAGCAGTAGAGGGTCCTGCAACACGCTCTAAGGACTCTTCTCCCTGTTGCTGCGGCAGTAGAGCTTGAGGTTCAGAGACTGCTGTTGGTGATGGAGAGGAGGGAGCAGAGGAGCTTACGTTAAACTCATCCATAATCTGTTTCCTACTCTTGCCAGCCTCTAATTTTTTCAACAGCTCAATTTTCCGAGCAATAGTCAACATCTTATGTGTACGCTTCTTGCTAACACCAGTTAACTTTCCACACGTGGAGGCCATTTTCAAAGCACGCAGATGTTTATACTGTTCACAACACACGGCTGGTCCACTCAGGTGTTACAAAGCTCCTGTCTGATGTTACGGTGCTTACAGCACACTCGAATAGTAATTTCAGAGGTATTTCGGTACGAAGTTCACAAAGCACACAGAAGAATCAAGAGAAGTCGGCAGCAGCACGGCAACAACTCGGAAGAATGGCGAAACAGATTCTCTTTCCCATGCTAGACTCACTACATGTTTGTCCTCTCTTTATGCTATAGGAGAAAGAGCTAGCCTCTGAGCTTCATGGCAGTGGTAGACTCGTTCCATCACTTTCACTATCTCACTCACTAAGGCGGGTAAAGGCGGGTAGCTAGCTGGCGAGCCTCATGGAGAATTTCAAGACTGACGAAAAAAATCGGAGAATCTGGCGAACGATCAGAGATTTTCGTAAATGGGACTATTTCTCAAAACTGCCGAAATGTCAGATTTGCCGGGGATTTGGATGACGAAATATTGGACTTTTACTGTACTTGGGTAGTGTGATGAGTAAGGATGGAGGTTTGGAGGGTGAAGTGCTTGAAAGGGTACAGCAGGGAAGAAAGGTTGCTGATTCCTTGAAAGCAGTGATAAGAAACAGGGAATTGAGCATGGAAGTGAAAAAGTTACTACATGACAGTATCATGATACCAACTCAAACATATGGAAGTGAAGCTTGGATGTTGTTGGAAGGACACAAGTCAAGAGTGAGAGCAGTGGAAATGAGTTATTTAAGAGGAACCTGTGGAGTCACATGGAGGGACAGGCTGACGAATGAGGATATAAAGGAGTGTTGTGGTGTAGATGTGGATGTGATAGGAAGCGTTATGAGGAACACACTGAGGTGGTTTAGCCATGTGGAGAGGATGGAGGGTGAAAGAATGACGAAGAGAGTGTATGTGAGTGAGGTGGTGGGGGGAAGAGGGAGGGGGAGGCCAAGGATGAGATGGAGAAATGGGGTGGAGAGGTATATGAGAGAGGGGTGTGTGAGTTGGGAGCAGGGCAGTGAAATGGCGGGGGACAGGGCGACATGGAGGCGATTTGTTTGTGGCCACCCCAAACGGGATTGAGGCGTCTGGCAATAGATAGATAGATAGATATCTATCTATCTATCTATTGCCAGATGCCATAATCCCGTCAGGGGTGGCCATTTGACTTCGAGTTATTTGTTTTACGGGGAGGGGCACTAACCCTCCACCAACCCATCTGTTGACATGTAGGGAGCACGTATAGTTTGGTTATATGGTTACCACCCAGCGTTGTAAATGGTTTCCTGGCTTACAGGAAACCATTTGGCTTGTCACTCAATGTAAAACCACCTGTAAAGGAAAGAAAAGCAGTAAGAAGTGACAGGAAAGATGGGAGAAATAAGAAGAGAGGAGGGCAGGTACAGAAAAAGAATGATAAAGGCTAAAGAAGAAGCAGGCAGCACTACATCAAGTGAGTGTATATATATATATATATATATATATATATATATATATATATATATATATATATATATATATATATATAAATATATATATATATATACAGTTCAATCCCTGCTATCCGGTATCCAGACAAACTAAATACTCAGAAAAATGGGAAAATTCAAGGGTTGGTAAAAATGTCAGTAAGTTATAACTGTGCGTCAGTTTGAATGAACTGCCAAACCTCCATTTTATCGTGTCAAGCGAGGCTTGGTGAAGTCAGACTAAGCGAGGTGAAGACATTTCTGGCTAATGTTAATCCCTAGTAAATCCTCTTAACCATCCCTCCTCTTCCCTCTTTCCCATACTTTAATTCAGTCATCCTCCACACCCTCCACAATTTCCACAAATCACCAGTCTGCTTTTTACCACCAGACAGTAAACAAGCTCTCTTGCTGTTGTGTTGCTCTGATGGACAGTAATTTCAACACTCCAAAATGCCTAAAGAGCAAACTAAACGTAAGCATGTTGTGCTTACCTTGAAACAGAAGCTGAACATATGCAATAAACTTGAAAAAGGCGAACATTATAAAACACTGATGACTGAATATAATGTAGGAAATTCAATGATTTATGATATCAAGGCCTAAGCATCCAAGCTTAATTAATTTTTCGTGAAAAGCGAGACCAGTAAGTCCATTGAAAAATGGCATACTCTTCATTGTTCGAGTGGTTTTGCTTAGAAAGATCCAAGGGAGCACCTATTTCTGGTCCTCTTATACAAGAAAAAGCAGGAGAGTTTCACAGTAAAATGAATATAGAAGTTGAGTGTTATTTCAGTATTGGATGGTTAAATCGTTTCAAAGACAGGCATGGAATTTGTAAACCAAAAATCTCAGGAGAGAGCAAACAGCAAACGCCGGTGGTTTTCTTCCTAATGGACTGACTCTAACTTGCACCACATAAATTCATCTTAGAATGCATGTGTGCTGGCAGAGATTTAAAAAAAAATGTTAATAATAGGGATGAAGGTTTACTTTGTTGGAAGAAAAAAAAATAATATGCTTGCACTTCATAATTATGTACATCATGTATTTTATTTTGTACAAAACAGCTGATTGGTGGGTGAAGGGTGGAATGGTGGCAGTCAGTTGGGGCCGGGACCGTAAACAAAGCTTGCGTGGGGGTACAGGTGTTGTGATAATTGTACAGTGCAGTCTTAACATCAGTTCACCAATAAATGTTCAAGATTTTAATTCTTTATTTTTCCACTTTTATGAGTACAGTACAAACAACGAATACTTCAGTAGTTAACAGAATGGTGCAAAACAGATGAGTGGCGGAATGGTGGCAGTCAGTCGGTGCCGGGACCGTAAACAAAGCTCATGTGGGGGCACAGATGTCGTGACAATTCAGTAATAAATATTCATGATTTTATTTCTTTAGTTTTCCATTTTTATGAGTACAGTACATACAACAAATTATTTGGTAGTTAACAGAATGGACTTGTGCATTTTGCAGTACTACAAGGCATTGCATGCACGTGCATTATGACCAT
The DNA here is from genome assembly GCF_032717465.1 of Coenobita brevimanus. Taxonomy (NCBI): domain Eukaryota; kingdom Metazoa; phylum Arthropoda; class Malacostraca; order Decapoda; family Coenobitidae; genus Coenobita; species Coenobita brevimanus. The sequence goes on along the minus strand of NC_137049.1, from coordinate 13,850,307 downwards.
GGTGTCTATTTACGTGGCAATTTTTCAGGTGGAATCTCTTAGTGTGGCCCCTGATGTGAGTGGTGAGTACCAGAATTGTATTTACTGCTGTGATAATTATCGCCTTTGTATAGATTTGAATATCAGAACTACGGGAAAATTCTGTAACCAGGAAGGTAAATTCCCCAAGCCGCCCGGTTAACTGGGATTGTACTGTATATATACTGTATATATATACAGTATATGTGTATATAGATATATATAGATATAGATATAGACACAGTACCCACGCATCCAACACGGTAATATTGTCATGCATGGGTCCTGTGTTGGACCAAAAACGTGTTGGACAAACAACAGAGCTTATGGGGAAAAATGAATTAAGTCAGCATCCCTAGGAAAAGTCACCCTAAATACCTACCATATACCTATACATATATTGGTACGACTGTAATTATAATAAATGATACTGTACTATGAATGATAACTAACCTTTTAGGACAGTGTTGGTGGCTTGCTGGGAATGGAAGATGATATCCGAGGCTGTAGGTAGTCCTACTGGGTCCTTGGAGGATGGCTGCTGGTGTCAGTAGGGGATAAAGGCTGCTGCTCCTCCTCAACCTCCCTCATAAATCCTTTGAAATTCCTCTCCCCTTTCTTCTGCCTCTCGATGAATTCTAACGTGGTGGCCTGAGGGAGGTGCCACCGCTTCTTGTGGTTCTCAGAAGGCTTCCTAGGCATCGTGATCAGGGTAAAATGCAGTAGCAAAGGCAGAAAATGCAGCAAGAAAAAAGCACTGTCCAATGTGAATTATGCGACTGAATGGCACTGTGGCGGGAGAAATTTAAACAAAACATCACGTGAGAGCAGAAATGTTTAAATGTTTTTCATTGGACGACATCACGATCACGTCATGATAGTGGGTGGGGGATTCTACTTGATCGGAAGTTTTGATTGGCTGTCAGCGTCACGGGAATGTCCAGTATGACCGTGTTGGACCAAGGGTAATCGTGCTAGAGGCGAACTCTGTGGATTTCGCCCACTTCTCAGAGCTCCGTCAGTGTTATGCTTACGCACGTGTTTTACAGTACTTAAATCATATTAAATTATACTAATTTTTTGCTCTCCGTGCTGGACAAACGCGTGTTGGACGCGAGGGTACTGTATATACAGTATATATATATACACAGTATATATATATATATATATATATATATATATATATACAGGATGGGATGGAGAGGTATATGAGAGAGGGGGATGTGACTTTGGAGCAGGGCAGTGAAATGGGGGGGGGACAGGGCGACGTGGAGGCGATTTGTTTGTGGCCACCCCGAATGGGATTGCGCCATCTGGCAATAGATATATATATATATATATATATATATACAGTTGGTCCCCTGCTTGTATATGGTTGACTTACAGTGTTTCGACATTTCAAATGTAGAAACCATACTTTGACATTTTAATTTCTCTCTCCCTGGGCTAGCTATATGCAGTGTGAAGCAGTGGTGGTGAGCCGAGTCTCAGTCTACTCAGGTGGTTGTTATTATAAACAGTCAATGCTCTAATGGTTTACAGTGTGCTGTTGCCTTGTTTTTTTTTTTTTTTTACCTCATGTATCTACGTTGAGTTCTTTGCATCCATCATATCTACGGAATGCCCATCTGTCTCCCCTGCTGCTGGTGAGAAGATGAGGAAGGCATTTTACTCCTGAGATGAAACTCAATATAATTGGCAAACATGAAGGTGGAAAGCCCGTAATGGCTATTGCCAGTGAACTTGGACTTTCACTGTTGACGATCTCAGTACAGTATTCAGTAAATAATGTGATATTATAAAATGTGGTTTGTGTTAACGATTTTGCCAAGATGTAGGCTACTATAAGTGTTCTAAGCATGTTTAAGGTAGGATTGGGTATGCTATGATATTCAGTTGGTTAGGTGTATCAAATGCACTTTTCATGTATTGAATGCATTTTTGCACTTATGAAACAAATTTAATTATGAGCAGATTCTTTGAATGTACCCCATTCGTAAACAGGGGACCACCTATAAACCTATATATAAATATATATACTGTACAGTCACTGCTCGCATAACGCATGAATATTGTTCCTGGCAGGTCCCGCTTTATGAGAATTCTGCATTATACAGCCATGTGTTTACATGTTAAAAGGTTTCATGATACCCAAGCCAGCACCAGCTTTGCATTTTGGGGCAATTTTCATGGATTTTTCCCATGACATTTACCTTCCTAAAAATGACTTCAATACATACAAACACTAGAGAATTCCTCACTTTGAATTGAAGAGGTGTTGGGCTTGCTGGGGGGAGGGGGAGTGGGGTTCCAAGGCAGGGCAAGACTCCTACTGGTTCCCAGCATGGTCCTCTGGTCACGCTGGCTCCACAGGGTCCTCATCTGATGAAGAATGTAAATCCCGTACATCCACGATCCTTTGTTGCAACTCCTCACCTCCTGCACAAACCCTTCAAAGTCAACAGAACCACAGACATTTCCTCCTGCTCCTCTGCCTCACGATGTTCCCTGTTGAGCTCTTCAGTGCATTCCGTGGCTTCCTCTGGCGTCATGTTTTCCTCTACAACCTCGACCAAATCCTCCTTTTGCTTCTGCTCACAACCTGCCACTGCTCTGCAAGCTCAAACCGCTTCCTGCCGCACAGCCTGTAGTGACTGTACCTCACGACCTGTAGTGGCACACAGCTCATGTGCTACCTGTGCCAGGCATGATTTATTGTTGCCACAGACACCCAATCCCACACCTTAAGAATGTTCGTGATGACATTCCTTGTATTGTACCGCTTCCAAAATGCAGTTAAAAGGCGACGCTGTGAAGGGTCAGGCTGAGGCGCACAGGAGGGACCTGGCACCGGTTCAGCTGAGTCAGGCCGAGGCACATGGGAGGGACCTGGCACTGGTTCAGCTGTGTCATCCAAAACCTCCTAATCAGATGCCTCCAAATCATTGTCCCCATGCAGCACTTCCTCCTGGAGGAGCTGTTCCTCTTCGCAGTTGTCTGTGGCATCCCTTAAGTACTCAGATAAAATTGTCTCATAATGGTATTTTAAACAAGCAATCACTCCCTGGTCTAACAGTTGCAGGAGGGATGTACTGTTAGCTGGCAAAAACACCACCTTTATATTTTCATGCAAACCCTCCAAGTAGGCTGGGTGCCCTGGTGCATTGTCTAACACCAACAGAATTTCAAAAGGAATACGTAACTGATCACACCTTTGCATCAGTGATAAAATATTTTTTGAACCACCTGTTCAATATATCCCTTGTCATCTACCTTGTTCTTGAATTTTCCCAATACACCCCTGAGTCATTCATGTCTTTTAGAATTTTTTTTTTTTTTATGCTAGGAAGAAGGAACCATAGGCCACAAGCATGCAGTAACTGTTCCTTCCAATAGAAAAATAAAATACAAGAGAGAGCCAAATTCAAGATCCGATCATTTCGAGATGCCTGGACACACTGTGTTTGAAGGACTGGAGATCATAAGTAGCAAGAAATACAGACAGAGGGCAACAGTTCTGGAGCTGACCTGTTGCATAAATGAAGGACTGGGAGTAACGGTTAACTCTTGCATTAGAGAGTTGGACAGAAAAGGGATGAGAGTTTGCTGCTAGACGGGTGCTACGCATCCATCGTAGAGGTGGCGGAATGCAAGCAGACAGTTCAGAGGAGCAGTGACCATTCAAGTAGCGATAGAAAAGAGATAACGATTCAACAGTGCAGCGAAGAGATGGAGGTTGAAGTGAGCCAGTAAGAGGAGGAGAGTTAATGAGATGAAAAACCTTTGACCCCACCCTATTGAGAAGAGCTGTATGTGGGGAGCCTCCCCGCACATGAGAGTTGTACTCTACATAGGGGCGGATAAAACCGTTTATAAAGTCAACAATTGTGCAGGGGTAAAGAAGGAATGGAGTCGGCTTACCACACCTAATCTCTTGGAAGCAGATTTTACAAGAGATGTAATATGATCTTTCCAAGATAAGTCCCGAGTGAATGAAACTCCAAGCATGTTCAAGGATGATGCAGAATTAAGCTGAATATTATTAAACATTAGTGGGTACACCTGTGGAAGATTTTGTTGGGTTGATTGATGTAAGAACTGAGTCTTTGGGGCATTAAAAACAAGATTATTTTTACTCCAGTCAGAGATATGAACCAAGTCAGACATTAGGTGTGCCATAGCCTCATCCCTTGTTTGTTGAAGTAACTGCTGTGATGAACGTTGCGGGAACAGAATGGATTGGTGAAGGGTGAAGTCATCAGCGTACGAGTGGATAGGGTTAGATGTACAGCTTAGAAGGTCATTGATAAGTAAAAGGAAGAGAGTTTGTGATTGGACAGAGCCCTGAGGAACACCACTATTGATAGATCTAGGAGAAGAATGATGGCCATCTACAACAGCAGCTATAGAACGACCAGAAAGGAAGCTGTAGATGAAAGCACAGATAGAAGGATAGAAACCGTACGAGGGTTATTTGGAAATTAAAGATTTATGCCAGACTCGATCAAAAGCCTTTGAGATGTCTAGTGCAATGACAAAGCTTTCACCAAAGTCCCAAAAGGAGGATGAGCATTAGTCTGAAAGGTAGGTGAGAAGATCTCCAGTGGAGCTTCCCTGATGGAACCCATACTGACGATCAGAAAGAAGGTTGTGATAGGAAAGATGCTTTAAAATTTTTCTATTAACCCGCTGCTTCCCGGCAGATTTTTCACCAATTCCCCCCCCCCCCCATCCCGGCAGATTTTAGATTTTTTTTTATTTGTATTTTATTTTTATTTTTATTTTTTTTTTTTTAGCTAAAACCTCTGCTTTTTATGAGAAAGATCAAAAATTGAGAGAGAAAGTGCTCATTTGAGTTTAGAAATACGGTAGAAGTGAGAGTACCTTTACCTTGTTACCGTGTTCTTTCAGGCTAGGCTCAAGAGAATATGTTTTCTATGGGAGGAGTAGCTATTTCAGACCATTCATAACTGGTTAGATATTTATTTATTTGGTACGAATTTATGTGTTGTACAAGAGTATATTGGTTTTCAGACAATAATATAGGCGATATAAGCGTTGTTCACTCACCAAAAACATCAACATATGGCACTTTCTTTTACGACGTTAGCACTTCATCACTTCTGCTTGTTTCTTCCTCTGGCTTATTTCTTCCTTTGTCCTCCACCTCAGGAATCACTTTCACCTTGAATTTCGTTATTGGAGAGACCATGGTGCGACATGTCTTTACTGGCCAGGGCACTGCTAACAGGTGAGTTGCCAAGAAAATGGCATGAGGGGGGACAGGTGGGGCCAGGCATTATTCCCACCTGGCATTGGGTAGAGGAAGGTCTCCCACATATGCCTACCAAAAATCACCTGTGAAACTTGAAAAATGTGCAAATGACAGACCTCACAATTGCAAAATGTATGGATACATCGTCTGGTGTCACTGTGACAAAATGTGGTGATGTATTCATACGTCGACGGAACGCCTTGGGTTAAGAATTAACTCGAAAACCTTTGAGACATAGGATGTTAAAGCAATTAGACGATAGTTAGAGAGTTGGGAATGGTCACCCTTCTTTGGGACTGGCTGAATGAGAGCAAACTTCCGGCAAGAAGGAAAGGTACAAGTTGATAGATAAAGGGAAAAGAGTTTACCTAGGCAGGGTGTAAGCACAGAAGCACAGTTTTTCAGGACAACAGGAGGGACTCCGTCAGTTCTGTATGCCTTGTTATTATTGAGGCCTGTGATGGCAGAAAATACATCAGCTGAAGAAATTTTAATGTCAGCCATGAGGAAGTCAGTGCGGGGAAGTGATAGAGGAACAGCACCGGAATCGTCTAAGGTGGAATTGGAGGAGAAAGTCTGAGTGAAGAGATCTTCTTTATCAGTAGAAGAAATAGCTACAGACCCACCAGAGTTGAAAAGAGGAGGGAAGGATGATGAGGTAATGTTGTTAGAAAGGTTTATGGCAAGGTGTCAGAAGGAGCAGGAAGAATTCGAGTTGGAGAGTTGAGAGAATTTAGTACGGATGAAATTATTTTTAGCAGTGTGAAGAATAGACTTAGCACGATCCCAGGCAGAAACATATAAAGATGTGATTCAGGGGTGGGTTGGCTTTGGTCAGTGGTGGGCAGTGGAAACAAAAAAGGACCTTGCACAAGTGCAATATGCAATCGACAGTTCATTACCTTGTGCAAGCGCAAGTGCGCAATCTGACTAATATTTAGCCTGTGTAATGTCGCAAAAGCGCAAGCGTAAACCATTTGCATATTTTTGTGGGAATTACAGTAAAATATTAAGATATGTAAATAAATTAACATACTTTCTTTTATTTATTATTATTATTTTTTTTTATTTGTAATTTGCACAGGTGTGCAATCTAATATATAGCTGGCTCAGTGTAACAAAGCGCTAGCACAAACCATTTGCATATATTTGTGGGAATTACTATAAAATATTGAGATATTTAAATAGATTAGCATACTTTTATTTATTATTATTCTATCTATCTATTGCCAGACGCCTTAATCCCGTAAGGGGTGGCCACTGGCCACAAACAACAACTCGCCTCCATGGGGGCATCCATTACTGACAAATTAAATTGAAATTATTTACTGTGAAATAAAATGGTTCACATGACACACTAAGTGACTAAGGTAGTAGGACTGGAGCAAGGCGTTGTTAACTCGTGGAAGTTCAGACAGAGGAGTGAGAGGGACAGGGAAACAAAGGCTGTGATGTTGCCAGATTTACTTTTATCTGCATTTTCTTAAGACGTTTTATGTAATACACTGCTCTCGCCTAACTCATATTTCCTTCTGAACTCTTGCCGTGAGTTGGAAAAATCTATCTATCTATTGCCAGACGCCTCAATCCCGTTTGGGGTGGCCACAAACAAATCGCCTCCAAGTCGCCCTGTCCTCCGCCATTTCACTGCCCTGCTCCCAACTCACACCCCCCTCTCTCATATACCTCTCCATCCCATCCCTCCATCTCATCCTCGGCCTCCCCCTCCCTCTTCCCCCCTCCACCTCACTCACATACACTCTCTTTTTAAAAAAAAAATACACCTTATGGGGAAAAATATATTTGATTCTGCCATGGTGTCAGGTAGCCAAGTATAACATTAACAGAACCCCTCATAACACCACATAACACTAACATCCTGTCTCAAAAGTATGTACTGCATATCTTATAATAATGATAAACAATTATCCTACTGATGACAATGCTTACGTCGACAAGAGACGGTTAGCGGTTTCAGCACACTAGCCTAGTTGCAGTACTGGCCACTAGGTGTAGGTGGCGTGGGTGGAGAAAGCATTGTTCTAATTGGTTGCGCAATCACAATGACTGTGTGCTTAAATATGATTGGCTTCCAGTCGCGAGTTGCGGCTACAATACCGTGAGGTAAACATCTCCTCAGAAATAAACCATTTTCTAGTGGAAAAAGGCGAGTTAAAGCATTTTCCATGAGTTTGGTGATAATGGTGACTTAGATAAGGACACCATGAGTTAGATAATTCATGAGTTAGATGTCCGTGAGTTATGCGAGTGCACTGTAATTCAGTATAGATATACAGTAAAATATGCAGTTACTTACAAAAATCATTAAAACATATTTAAATCAAATATTCACAGCCTAATAAATTATTAGGCTGTGGATATTTGATTTAAATAATATGTTTTAATGATTTTTGTAAGGAATTGCATATGTTACTCTTAATAAATAATGTAATTTTGATTTATTATTGGGTGGTAGGTAGTGGCGACCATTATCCACTCACTTGATGTAGTGCTGCCTACTTCTTCCTTAGCCTTTATCATTCTTTTTCTGTGCCGGCCCTCCTCCCTTCCTATTTCTCCCATCTTTCCTGTCTCTTCTTATTGCTTTTCTTTCCTTTACAGGTGGCTTTAGATTGAGTGACAAGCCAAATGGTTTCCTGTAAGCCAAGAAACCATTTACAACACTGGGTGGTAACCATATAACCAAACCATATGTGCTCCCTACGTTTGAACATGTGGGTTGATGGAGAGTTAGTACCCCTCCTCGTAAAACAAATAACTCAAAGTCAAATGGCCACCCCTTATGGGATTATGGCATCTGGCAATAGATAAATTGATAGATTTATTATTATTTACTAATAATGATAATTTAAAAAATATTAAAATACATTATCTCTGTTGAAACATTTTAAGAAATGCTACTACCCTCCCACCTCCCCCCAACAATCCAGAACCTTCGCGACCTGCCCAAGCTTCTCCCATCCCTTGTCCAGCCATACGGGCAACTCCCAATACCACGTGTCCCGTGAGACAGGTATGCAAGGCAGGTGCCAAGTGCGAATTTACTTGTGCAAGGGCAACTAAATTTGCGCTTGCGCACCTGCCTTTCCATTGGCAAAAGCACAATATTGTGCAAGGTCTTGTGCAGTGCGAAGTGCGCAAACGGTATTCACCTTATCACAACGGTGCGCAATTACGCATTGTGCAGGTCTTTGCGCACCTGCCCAGCACTGGCTCTGGTACCTTTTATAGGCCCTGTCCTTGTTGTAGACAGCATTAGAACAAGTGCGATTAAACCAAGGCTTTCTTGCACTAATCAAAGAATATGAGAAAGGAATGTATGCTTCCATGCCCGAGAGAATAACCTTTGTAATGTGCAAGGCACACTTAGATGGCTCCCGGCCATGAAAGCAATAATCATTCCAGGGAAAATCAAAGAAGTACTGCCTGAGGGCCTCCCAATCTGCAGCTCCTAAGTGCCACAGTCGACTTTTCTTTGGAGGGTCCACAGGCCATACCGGAGCGATAGGATAGGTTAAGGCAATAAGGTTATGATCGGTGGAGCCCAACGGAGAGAAAAGATTAACAGTATAAGCAGAAGGATTAGTTGTAAGGAAGAGGTCAAGTATGTTGGAACTCCAAGGCAGTCAGGGCTATGGGTAGGGTGCTGTACAAGCTGCTCTAGGTCATTAAGGATACAAAAGATGTAGGCTTGTTCACCAAGTGGATCAGTGAAAGGAGAAGAGAGCTAAAGGTGGTGGTGAACATTGAAATCTCCTAGAATGGAGATTTCAGAGAAAGGAGAAATGGACAGAATGTGTTCCATCGTAGAAGTAAGATAGTCAAAGAATTTTTGATAGTCAGTAGCATTAGGCGATAAGAAAACAGCACAGATATATTTAGTCAGAGAATAACAGGAAAGCAGAAGCCAGAGAGTAGAGAATTCAGAAGAATTGAGTTCAGGAACACGAGAGCAAGATAAGTCATTGCGTATATACAGGTATGCACAACAGCCATCATTGACTTTGAAATGAGTTTAGAGAAAGTAGGAGGATACAGAAAAGGGTTTGCTGTCAGTTGCCTCAGACAGCTGAGTCTCAGGAAAAGAAGGTGAGGTTTAGCGGAGGAGAGGTGGTGCTCGACAAAGCAAAGGTTAGAGGAAAGGCTGCGAATGTTGCAGAAATGAAGAAGAAGTGAGTCAGACAGTGGTTCCAGGCAGCTCGAGTCGTCACCGGGAGAGGGGCGGAAGGTGGGGGTATTTATGGTCCCCCCCCCCCCCGGGGACTCTGAGGCTGTGTATTGTGAAGCCATAATTTGTTTTGAATTTTGGAAAAGGAAGTGTACACTCAATCCTCGTAAATCGCGACAATTTGGGTATGGACCACTGCCGTGATTTACAAATTTCGTGGTTTATAAATAATAACTCTTATGTGAAAAATGAATTTGAGTCTGGACTTTGGCCAACCACCCCCCACGGCACCCTACCTACACCTATCTAGGCACCATCAAACACAAACATACAAATTTAGAAATATTCAGTGCATGTATTTAATAGAAGTAAGCAATGTTAAGGGATCTCACCTTAATCCTATGATGATATTGCTTAAGTGAGTGGAGTGGGGTGGTGTTGGGAAGAACTTAGAACCTCTCAGCATGAGGTGGGGGTGCTCCCTCATGCTGTTGTCCCTTCTCCAGCTCCTCTGCCTCCCTCAGGAAGCCCTCAAAGTCTCAACCCGACGAATGAGCCTCCCTTCTCAACATGATGAATGAGCTCCAAACGTTGACTGTTCGACAATGGTGGCAGCTTCTTGACACCATGTTGCTTAGAGCACTTCATCAGGGGTTCGGGAGGGGCCATGGAAGGTAGGAGGCGAGGGGGGGGGGAGGTGCACAAAAAAAGGCAGGTAGCTCTCGTACTACACAGCGATGGTCTGTAGTGTACGGACTGGCAGGAAGAACAACAACGTGGCGGGATTAGTATGCACACTTGCCGCCAGGGATGCATGGTGATTGGTTGTTGGGTCGCGATTTTCAATTTGAATGCCACGGTTTACGATTCTCCTCGGAAAAGGCCCACTTGGGTGCCTAGGTCCGCGATTTTCATGACTTAACAGTGATTTAAGGGTGCCGCCAGTCTGACAGCCACTTAGCCGTGATTTATGAATCTGTGATTTATGAACTTGTGATTTACGAGGATTGACTGTAGTGTGTACTGAACACATAGTTTGGTGTTGATAGTTAGAAGAACTTGTATTGGAGAGCATGCTGGCCTACTTTCTGTACTACTGAGACACTGAAAAATTTCAGCAAAGGGGGATGGTCTGGAACTAGTCCCGAGGGGTGATGAAACGGGAGTTCCAGTTCCCACTGTCATCATCTTTCCATCCACCTTGGAAGTACTGCCCTGCTTAACTGGTGCTTAAAGCACCTTGTTTGTTTTTTTCACTTTGCTTACAACTACTGGCCTCATTTTGTGGCCTGCAACATTGTATGACAAAAATAGAGTGATGCCCACCTTCTCAACTTTCCCACCCCTGCCTTACCTGTGTTCTTTCATGATGTACGTTTTGACATTCTTTTATAGCGCAGACTGTCTCATCCATGTTGTAAATTTGCTGCAGAGTGCAGCCTCCATCCCTGATTATTCCCTTCAGTACATCGACGAACGTCTCTGCTGCTTCGGCATCCACTGACGCTCGTTCTCCTGTCACCTGCATTCTTATCAAAGCTTTCCTCTTCCAGAAATTGGCAAACCAACCACTCGATGCCTTAAATCTGCCGGGGAGTTGAGACAGCTTATGGTGTGTTGGCTTGTAATGATTCCTTAACTAGTCACTAATATATCAGCTTATTGGAACCCCACAGCTGATCACCAATTTATATATCAGCTTAGATGTGACTGCACTGTTCCAAGCAAGGTTATCAAGATATAACATTCCACCTGGTCGAAGTCAGTTCCGGCTGACACTCTTCGCCAAGCTTCTCACACATTGGAGATGGTGGGAAATCGGTGTAGATCCTGTTGAAGGAATGGTAGAGGTAGCGTGTGCAGGTGAACTGAAAACTGAGCAGATTTCTCTCTCTTTATTGGCAACAGAAAGATACAACTGTGACACAGAGAGAGCCCAGAGTATATACATCCCTCTCATTTGACTGATAAGTGCATTCTGTCTAGCTGACCGGCCTCCCCAGTGGGAGTGGCGCTGAGGTCAGCTAATTCAGAGGTGCCAAACCCCACAGACAACTGGGATTTATACATGAATAGAAGCATCACAACTTTACCATGCACATTATACACCTCAATAAAGTAGTATTGATTACAGTACCCTCACGTCCAACACGGTAATATTGTCATGCATGGGTCCCGTGTTGGACCAAAAACGTGTTGGACAAACAACAGAGCTTATGGGGAAAAATGAATTTTGTCAGCAACCCTAGGAAATGTCACCCTAAATACCTACCATATACCTATACATATATTGGTACTACTGTAGTTATAATAAATGGTACTGTGCTATGAATGATAACTAACCTTTTAGGATAGTGTTGGTGGGCTTGCTGGGAATGGAAGGAGGTATCCAAGGCTGTAGGTAGTCCTACTGGGTCCCCGGAGGATGGCTGCTGGCGTCACAAGCGGGTAATGGCTGGTGCTCCTCCTCAACCTCCCTCATAAATCCTTCGAAATCACACTCAGAATCACTATCTTCGTCCACAGCCATGGAAGGTCCTGCTTCTGCCTGTCCTAGCACTCTGTAAGCCTTCACTGCTGCCAGGATCTTGTCTTGGTTTTTTATTATGGTCCTCACGTTGGCTTCATTCATGTCGTAGGCCTTGGCAATGTCAACTTTCCTCTCCCCTTTCTTCTTCCTCTCGATGCTTTCTAGCTTGGTGGCCTGAGGGAGGTGCCACTGCTTCTTGGGGTTCTCAGAAGGCTTCCTAGGCATCGTGAGCAGGGTAAAATGCAGTAACAAGGGCAGAAAATGCAGCAAGAAAAAGGCACCTTCCAATGCAAACTATGCAACTGAGTGGCGCTGTGGCGGGAGAAATTTAAACAAAACATCATGTGAGAGCAGAAGCGTTTTTAATTGGGCGACATCACGATCACCTCACGATAGTGGGCGGGGGAGGCTACTTGATCGGAAGTTTTTATTGGCTGTCAGCATCACAGGAACGTCCAGTATGACCGTGTTGGACCAGGGGTGATCGTGCTAGAGGCAAACTCTGCGGATTTCGCCCACTTCTCAGAGCTCCGTCCGTGTTATGCTAATGCACCCGTGTTACAGTAATTAAACTGAATTAAATCTTGCTACTTATTGCTCTCCGTGCTGGACACGAATCGTGCTGGACAAACGCGTGTTGGATGCGAGGGTACTGTACATTAAAGTATACCAACAGGGTAAATATTTCCCCCAAGACTTTAAACATATACAGTAATCCCTCTAATATCCGAACGCCCAATATCCGAACATCCCCACTAACCGGACATAATCCTCCTGGGATCCAATATTCCCAAAATGGGCCAAAAACCACAAAAAATTCGGAAAAAATCTGACTTTTTTCCCTCCCATAATTTGAAATTCCCGCCTGGCGCCAAACAGCTGTTACACCATGGTCCCTTCACCCCTTCCTTCCTCCCCCTCCCCCCTCCCCTGCAGGATGCCATTTGGTATTTTTCATTACCAATTGTGGGCCAATTTGGTAATGAAAAATTCGTTTGGTAATGAATTAGAATAATGCATTACCAAATGGATTTTTCACATGTATGAGGATACACAGGATGGAGATGGTGGATTGTTTGCTCTCTCTGATTAATCTGCTACCCTACATAGTGTGAAAATAATCAACATGGTGTTAGTTATAAGGAGAGTGATTACATGTATTTCCACTTGTATATATAATTAGTGAAGAATATGTGCTAGCTTTACGAATTTGGTATTGAAAAGTTATATTTGACAATGAAAGTTGAGGAGATTGGTAATGTGGCTGTTGCGATCTGGCAACTCTGTTACCCCACCAACATCAACAGTCACAGCTTAACTCCGATGGAGAGCAGATACTCATAACAGTGCAAGCCAGAGGTGCTTGTTTTTTGTGAATAAACTGCAATACCTTGCCACTAGAACACACGGGAATTTACAGTGTTGTGCAGTGTTAAGAAATTAGAATTTAGAGTGCAGAGGATTAACTGTGGACTGCAAACTGGCAGTTCAAACCAGTCCAAGAGCAAGGGACTTGTAAGTACCCAGAATGTTTAATATTGTATAAACTCACCTCTAAAACCTCATTTTATGGTTCTTTTGCATTTATTTCAGTCTTTTATGTCCCTTATTGGTGTGATTTGGGTCTTAAATAGGTGCAATGTATGTGCAGAGGGATTTGTATAGGTGTTTTTCAGAGTTAGGGTCCATAAGTACAAGTCCATAAGCTGGGGCCCAATATCCGGACAGGACCACTATCTGGACCTGCCTATGGCTCTGTTGATCCGGATATTGGAAGGGTTACTGTATACAATTCATATTTCTCTGTTGCCTTCCCTTTACCCTTGTTGTTTATGATAGAGAATGCTGGGCATTGCAAAATCTAGTGCTTATTTCATTCCCACACCTGCACTAAAGTGGTATTTGGACTCTTTTCTCAACGCTACAACACATTTTCTCTAAAATGAATAATATAATGTGTACAGTAGTGAGAGACATGCTCCAATATGGAAAAAAATGTCAGACACTTGAACAGTGGCAAGCAACAGAATACAGGTGACGGGCCATCCTTCGTATATGTTTATTGAATCGATTGGAACTCCTTCCCTTTCCTGTTGGTTGCAGAACATGACCAGGTACCTTTCCATCATAACAAGTGCTGGGTCAGACACTTGAAATCTCTTGTCCAGGGCAGATCCCCCGTAGGCCCTCAGTCTTCAATATGGCGTCCTTCTTGGCCAGGGTCGTACGAATAGTTGACTCATTGACCTGGAAAGCTTTGGCGATGGCACAATTACGTTCTCCTCTCTCCTTCCGCTTGATCACGTGAAGCTTCTGCTCCTGGGTGAAACTCTTCTGCCGTCATGCTGGGTCACAGTGAGGTGGCATTGTTAGGCTGGGTCATGTGGCCAAGAAAAAGAGCAGAGTTAAGATACAGCACGTGTGGCAGCAGAACACGGGGAGAGGGTTGACTGGAGTGGCCCAGGAATGCTTAATAGACTGTGACCCAGCATAGACGTGTGACATGCATACATAACGGGAAAATGCAACTTGCGCTTTGACTAAATCTGCCCGCGTTTTGTTTGTTTTTACCGCATTTTGACCACTTATCTCGCATAATGACTAAATATTCCATAATTTTTGGCCACAGACAGCATTTTCACAATTATTGTAGCATAGTACAGTTTTTCAAGAAATGGCCAATTTCTCCACCTGCGTAATAATTCCCGAAAACGCATTTTGACCATTTTTTGGACTTTAAAAAAAAGGCCGTGCTATGACTATTTCTGCGCTTTTTCATTGCGCATTATGTGAGCAGTGGCTGTGTATATATATATATATATATATATATATATATATATATATATACTGTATATGTATATATATATATATGTATGTATATATATATATATATATATATATATATATATATATATACTGTATATGTATATATATATATCTCATCTCATCTCATCAGCTGTCTGAGTATCCATTGTAGGACCAACCTATCCCTACCAAAGTGGGGACGATACAGCCAATGTATGTCTACCAAGTGGCTTACGCTGTCTGGTAGAGATTGTATGTATGGGGTGAGAAGTGCTTGTAAGTGTAATTTTTGTGTTGGAATGGCTTTGGATGTGTGTGTAGTCTGTGAACCAAGTGTAATCGGCCCACACAAGCCGACTGGATGCAAGCCTACTTTTATAGTATGCGACACTGGTTCAACCACAGCACCCAAGGTGTCCGCCAAGCGATACGTAGCCAGAAGAACGCTCCCAAAGTTTATTACCCTGGCAGGGCGCAAACCCTCGTTCTTCAGTGTACAAAAACGCAAACTTTTCCACTGTACCACAGAGGCTCCATATATACAGGTATATATATATATATATATATATATATATATATATGTATATGTACGTGCAATGGAAGTCTGGACCCTCTAATTCGCACCATATGTTTGGTAGGGTTCAAGAAATATTGTAGGAAAATTCCTGTAGTCGGTGGATTTTTTTCTGGTGGCTTCTAGCAACTTTACAGGCTTACCACCACATGCTGTGAGATTATTAGCTCAGTGCCTGCCTGACTTTGGGTGGGAGAGCACGTCAGATTTTCTTGTCCTGCCTGGCCCTTGTTAATTTCAAAGCTCTCGTTTTCACACCCTCCTCTGCCTTAGTGAATCATTGGAGATGGGTCCGAAGCCACTAATTGATGTAGGAAAAGCCCGAATTTTATCTATGAGAGAGGAAAAAGTTAATGGCTTGGGACCCATCTCCAATGATTCACTAAGGCAGAGGAGGGTGTGAAAATGAGAGCTTTGAAATTAACAAGTGCCAGGCAGGACAAGAAAATCTGATGTGTTTTCCCATCCAATGTCAGACAGGTACTGAGCTCATAATCTCACAGCATTTGGTGGTAAGCCTATAAAGTTGCTAGAAGCCACCAGAAAAAAATCCACCGAATATAGGAATTTTCCTACAATATTTCTTGGACCCTACTAAATATATGGTGCGAATTAGAGGGTCCAGACTTCCATTGCGCTGACTCTCTCTCTCTCTCTCTCTCTCTCTCTCTCTCTATATATATACATACATACATATATATAAATAAATATATATATATATATATATATATATATATTATGTGTCTGACTTTAGGCATAGGCTTCACAGCCTGCTCCCAAGGCCCAGTAGTCCTCCTACATACCATACACCCCTACATGTCACCACTTTGGCACTAACACCCACTGTTCATGTTGAACACATGCTTGGGTTGTCTCATACAGGACTGGTGTATTGGTATTAGCGGGGGTATTTTTATGACATGTCGATTGGTCTTTTGGTAGATCAGTAAAGTCTTCTTATTAAATTCAAACCTTAAACTGTTCCCTGCCCCAGCGGGGATTTGAACCTGGGTCTGGTAGGACTGCAGGCCACCTGTTTATATATATATATATATATATATATATACATCTATATATACAGGTAACTCGCACGGAACACGTGGGTTTCGTTCCTACCGTGCCGTGTTAGGTGCGAAATCGCGTATATTTAAACTACTCCGTATTTTGCTCCCTAGACCCCCCAAATGTGTTGTTTTGCTGTTATCTGTCACTGGTAATCACTAGAAAGCACTTTAAGTGGTTAGAAGGTTTATTTAATGTTATAACTCACAAATACAGTACTCCAGAGCAAAACTTCAACACACAAATACTGTACGTAAACACAAGGAAACATTCCGACTTCGATCGTAGGTAATCATATAAATCAGGTTAACTGGTATCAGTGCTTTAACTTACAAGTACATACCAGAACAGTACATATTTAACTTAGAAATGCAGTACTGTGATATCGAATGATTTCAGTACATAATCTGTTAGGAATAGCTGGAAAAAAAAAATGTTATGAATGCATTTTCACCTTTTTGATATATGTTTATGGTAGTTTCGAGTTATTTTTTACGTTATCGTTGTGCCCATGCTTGGAAAAGGGAGCAAAAGAGTTGAATTTTCAGTCCTAAATGAGAAAACTGCACGTCCTCCAAGGCTAGACTCTGCCACGGGAGAATAAAGTGAAGGGTCAGTCCAATTAGCAATAGGAAGTTGTGTCACAACTTCCAGCTACCACACCACGAGAATGGCTAAAAATAGAATCGTAATGCAGTTTCAGAACTAACAATAAGTCTAATTATTACGAATACAGATACAAAGCAGAAATAAATACGTTTACAGACGGGGAAAACGTACTTCTTCCGTCATAACATGTTCATCTTTCTCTATCATTTTACGTTCATCTTTATCATTTTACCTTGTTATTTTCGCAATATATATTGCTGTCTCATAAACAGGGTGGTTGAGTGTGTTTTGCAAGGGAGGGAAAAGGTTGTATTTTCTGTCGGGGGCAAGATAATGGGTGTAACTGTGTGTGGTTAGGCATGGCCACGAGCGAAAAAATTGTACACCCACTCCTCACGATAGCAGGTGGTGAACTGACAGATGATACGTAACATGAGAGGGTGAAGTCAAGGTCAGTCTCATGTCCCAGATTTTCGTTCACTGCCCGAAAGTTTTCACAGTTTTCTACAAGTTGCATTGCATCAAATGATCCAAACCATTACAGCAAACCTTAGCAAATAGGTAAAGATACCAAGACAAAAATGTATTTTTCTCTTATTATAAGTCTTTAACGAACAAACAAAAATGGCAATATTCCGATGCCGATCATGGGTAATCATATAAATCAGGTTAACTGGTTACAAGGCTTTATTTAATGCTTTAATTGCTTACTAGTACATACCAGAACAGTAAATATTTAACTTACAAATACAGTACTGTAGAAAAGCAGTACAGTAAGAGTTTAACGAACAAACAAAAAAGGCAATATTCCGACGCCGATCATGGGTAATCATATAATTCGGGTTAACTGGTTACAAGGCTTTATTTAATTTATTTAACTTTATTTAAGTGCTTACAAGTACAGTACATACGAGAACAGTAAATATTTAACTTACAAATACTGTACGGTACTGTGGAAAAAACTAACAAATAAAAAAGGCAATATTCTGACGCCTATCAGGTAAACTGGTTATAAGACTTTATTTCTTGCTTTAACGTTATTTAATAGTACTTTAAGTTGCACATAAACTTACCAGAACAGTACAGTACTATAAATATTTAACTTACAAATACTGTGCTACTGTACTCGGGAATGTCTCACTCACTGAATAATTTCCCGCCTAAATCGTCACTTAATCAAAACAAACCGCGCGCTGCGGTGACGTTCGAGGATTTGATTTTTCAAAGGCCTCTCCTGCGTTAATTTGTAGTTTTCATAATGGTTTTTTCATCTTACATTGTCTTACATGTATCCCAGCCCTTACCGTGTATAATTGCGAGCGCGTTCCATGAGATCGTGTTCCGTGCGAGTTACCTGTATATATATATATATATATATATATATATATATATATATATATATATATTCATTTCATTCATTCATTCATTGCCAGATGCCATGTATCCCAAATGGGGTGGCCAAGGGCATAGAGTTAATTGTTTTACAGGGAGGGGCACTAATCCTCCACCAACACCACTTGTCACGTAGGGAGAACGTTATGCCAACAGCATCTGGTGTTCCCAGGCGGTCATCCATCCAAGTACTAACCAGACCCAACGTTGCTTAACTTCGCTGATCGGACGGGAAGCGGTGTACTCAACATGGTATGGCCGTTGGCATATATATATATATATATATATATATATATATATATATATTTATATGTACTGTATATATATACAGTATATATAAATATATATATTTATATATATATATATATATATATATATATATATATATATTTATATACTGTATATATATATATATATATATATATATATATATATGTATAGTCATCATCATCATCATCATCATTGCCAGACACCATGTATCCCAAACGGGGTGGCCAAGGGCTTAGAGTTAATTGTTTTACAGGGAGGGGCACTAATCCTCCACCAACCCCACTTGACACGTAGGGATGCCAACAGCATCTGGTGTTCCCAGGCGGTCACCCATCCAAGTACTAACCAGACCCAACGTTACTTAACTTCGCTGATCGGACGGGAAGCGGTGTACTCAACGTGGTATGGCCGTTGGCTGGTATGGCCGATATGTATAGTATGTATATATATATACATAAATATATATATATACATATATATATATATATATATATATATATATATATATATATATATACTGTATATATATATATATATATATATATATATATATATATACTGTATATATATATATATATATATATATATATATATATATATATATATATATATATACTGTATATATATATATATATATATACATACACACACAGTAATCCCTCGATTATCCATCATAATAGAGCCAAAGGCATGACCGGATACGAAGCAGTATCCTCTACTGTACCCATACCCTACCAATACCCATACCCAAGCTGTTTGTACATTACTGTTCCTAATTTTGGCAGTGTTCTGAGGTCTTCCAGCAAAGTTTATACATCAGAACACACATTGCAATATGCAGTTTATTCCTAAACACTAAGAAAACATTGCGGACACCCACCTTTTTGGCCCTAGTTCTCTCGGACAGCATATGCGGACACTCGTCTGTTAGGGGTTAAGCTTTTTAACACAGTCACGTGTTTTGTACCCTTCCTCGATTGAGTCTATCACTTTCTGCGTGTCCTGCAAGCTAGACTATTTCAGTTTCTGTCTCTTCCTATATTCTCTTTTCACCTTCACTCCATCAGGCTTTCTAGGCAACCTGCCACCTCCGGTCTCTCCCAAGGTCGTCATCGTACTTTGTAACAAGTTCTGGCTGAACGCTGCCAAACACGAGACACGGGCACAGAAATTAGTTAGGCAGGGTGGTAGCTGTGGTCTGTGCGGTGGCGGCGTACACAATGGCTTTGTCACAAGATGGCCGCCAAGTGCCAAGGTGAAAGTGCACAGAATTTCGTCTGGCTAGCGCCTGTCGGATGTGAGGCTACCTCACCAGATGCTGGGCTTTGGAAAGTTTCTAACCTGTTGCCAGATGTGAAACTGCTAGATAAAAATATGTCATATGCGAGGCTTCACTGTAATTTGCTTAGAGTAACTGTTATGCTTGAATATGATTGCTGTACTAACTAATAAAGACCATATAGAGAGACTGTATAACCAATATTTTCAGCTGCTTGTTGATTGGTTGGCCGACGTGGTGACCTTTTGGTGCAAACGCCTCACAGCCCGGGTGTTGGCTGAGTCAGCTGACTGCTGATTCGCCTAAAAATACATGTCATCACCTGCTGTGATACATGATTGGTTGATGAATAAAATAATGCTTTAATTTTGTTAATTTGAGCTGCTGAAGATTTCCGTTTTAATCCTCATCTCGACATATGTAAACACCGAGATAATCACCGAATTATAATGCTGGCAAACCAAACTGTTGGTAGCTGGAAAGTTGGGGGGGGGGGGATGCTGTGCTTTTTTTTTTACTGGTGCTTTTTGCCCTTATTAATGGTTTGTTTGTGCTCCATTTGGGTGCATTAACACTGATAGACTTTCTGTGCAACTTTTCTGACTCACTTGTGATCCACCTAGAAGGAAATTGTGGGATATTAACTCTTCGTGCACTGAAAGTTTTCTGTAATTATGTGTGACATGATCAGAGAAAATGCTGTGAGGTCAGGCTGGACTCATGCAATGGAAAATGTTCCCATGTATTTTATTTGCCCCAGAAATTGTTTATGATTGTATAAATTGTATACCATCATATTCCCCGATGTTTATACAGTACAATACAATAAGCTAATAAAAACACACAAAATTGATGAGTAAAAGTACTGTGAAAGTACCGAAATGCAGTGAGAATACTGTTGTTCAGAAGTAAAATTTTGCCTACACAGTGCAAGAGCGAAGCAGAAGTCTAGATGCAGAATTTCATGAGCTTTCATGTGGTGTTGTCGGAATTTTGGTACAGTCGCCAAACTTTCCACCTGGGCCATCTAGCCGCGAAAGGTGGGCAACGGGTGCTGGCAACAGTGTATGTTTGTTCGTGTGTACATGCTCGACGAAAGTTCGGATCATCAACTCTCTTCGTCCGTAGTGAACCTCAGTCAGAGTCAGAGTTCATCCCATAAATGGCTGGGTACGGAGTTGGCTGGGGTGAAAAATGTCTCAGGAGTAAGGCGGCTTTCCCATCGGCTCAGCCAGTTGCATGAAACTGGTCGCATGGGAAACTGTTGTGTGCCACAGGTGGCGCAGACCAAGGCCAATTAAATAAGACTTTATTAATTTTATAAGGAGGTACTATATATACTGTATATTATGGTATAAATATATACCTTTATATATAGTACAATAACATATACTATGCTTATTTGGCCTTAGTCCGTGCAACCTGTGACACGCAACAATTCCATGCAACCACTTTCCTGCAACTGGTCGAGCCGGTGGGAGAGCTGCTTAAGGGGGAAGCTTGGCATGGTGAATGCCAGGGTAGGCGCCGGACGGGGGGGGGGGTACGTTATTCATACCGCCAGTGATAATAATTGCCGAACTAGTTTTTGAGATCCATTAGCATTCTACTAAATATTTGCATTCTTAACAATACTAAACATTTTATTTTCTATAACATGTTAATGCACTAAATACTTGAATCGCTCCAAGCCTCTCTCTCTCTCTCTCTCTCTCCCCTTATATCAGTAATTCCATATCATAGGGTTATCGCTTGATACCATTATCAGTACAGGTTGAAGAGGAATGCATTTACATAACATCGCGTCCAGTTACCAGTAAGATTACCTGTCATTCACATCATGAATGACACTGACCAATAAACATTAGGATGATGTTCAGACACTGTTAACGGTTGCTTACATCCTCGTTGGTAGTACTTCAAGTAAGTGTTTTTATGTGTTCTGTGGTGCACCACGAAGAGGTAGGAGGCTAAAATACTGTCACCTCAACAGGCAAAGAGTTTATGCATACTCTTGTCGAAGAGGCTATTACATCAGCTGTGATAATGACTTACCGTATCATATTTCATATGACTATGGTCATTACAGTACATCTTTGTAGTCCATTCATCTAACGAATGATTGAATTACACGTTAGAAGGAAAACTGATTGTGAGCGGTACCGCTTATGTGTGAGGTCTCACATTTATACACTCAGCGATTATTCACAGAACATTATCTCACATTACAGCAAGATGAAGACACCACCTCTCCATCACAGTATGCAAAAGCTTCCAGTCATTTTAAGCACAATTGCTATTGATTCATGAATTGTTGGGACATTTATATTACTATTGCCTGTGATATTACTTATGTGATTGGTAAATGCAACATAAAGAACATGAAATTATCATTACAGGCTGTAACACTGATTTTATTATTTTAAATCCCACGAACCTAGGCGCTTAAGCGCCCGTCGACTCATGACTAAATGACTCAAAGCAGCCTTAACGAACGAGTTTCAGCCTCCGACGTCAACAGTTCCTTATTTCTCCTACTTAGCTTAAATTAATATCCGCTCAATGAGTAATCCTGTAACGATTAATGACCTCACTTATCAAATCATGTCTCAGATCAAGAATGGTATTTCAATAGGTGTAATCGTGACCGGCCCAGGACTGGCGAAATGCGAACAGACACCGGTATCTATTTTTCTCGCGTAAGGGCCGGTCACACGACGGTTCTTCCCCCCAATATTCAGTAGACAATTTTTAGCCATAGGTTGTCATGTAATAATAAAAAAGAATATGTTTATAATTATGTAATATATGTAAAGATGCGGTCTTTTAGGTTATTTTCCTTATTGTTTTCAGTATTCGCATTATCCAGTACTTTCAAGAAGTTCCTTTGAAATTCTATCTGCTAAAATTGTAGACTGAATATTGGGATGAACTCTGACTGAGGTTCAGTACGGAAGACGAGAGCTGATGATCCGAACTTTCGTCGAGCATGTTCACACGAACAAACATTACACTGTTGCCAGCACCCTTTACCCACCTCTTGCGGCTAGGTGGCCCAGGCGGAAAGTTTGGCGACTGTTCAATCAATAGTTTTCGAGTAATTCGCCAAAATTGCACGTGCCCCCCTCCCCCCTAACCAAAACCGAGAGAATGCCAACTCTTTGAGAGTGTTAGCCTTGAAATAGACACCCTCCCCTATGACGCACCAAAGATTGATGCATTCCATGCTAAAACATAATTTTTGATGAATATTTTTGTCCAGAATTGTCTAATTGGCATCCCTTCAGACCAACACTGACAAGTGCGTCACCTTAACACCATGTGGACTCATTTTGAGTCATCGTGCGTGAAGATGTTAAGGTGAAAAAAACAAGCTGCTCTGTGAGTGAATGACGTTGGTTGTGCTAGGCAAGTTATATTTGGCCCACATCCACATATGGAGGTAAACCTGGATAATTTCCTGATGGAAACCACTTTACCACAATTGTGGATATACAGCAGTCTGTTCATTCAACCAAAACTGTGTCAAATTTAAAAATCGTGGGCAAAATAAGTAAAGACTGCAGTCGTTAATTAATCTGGCATTGCCTAGCAACTCGTCCCAGATCCTTATATGGTTCAAAAATAGCCTACCTGATACAGAGAGGAAAATCTCATTTTTATACAGCATTACTTATTATGAAACCACCATTTGTGCACACATAGCATAACAGATGTTCAAAAATGCATCGGAAAACCATCACTTTCAAGGTTGCAGTTGCGACACATATAATTTTCTCCAGTTATTGATATTTCAAACTGTTGCATGATGTCATGTATTATGAATTTGCTGTTTAGAAACACACAGTTTATGAGATTCCAGTGTAATCATAATATGTACTGTCTTTTTGTACAGCCGAGCTATTAATAATAAGCTGTAATATGACAGAAATCTGGGGCAAGTTAAGATGGAAGAACCACAGCTTCTTTTTACTTGTTTTATGATTGTCTCTGTTTGTTGATTGATTTTTTTTTTTTTAATCTAGAACCGCAAAATATTCCCAGCGGGATGGGAAGCTTGGAGGAAACTGCCAGAAGAGAAGAAGGAGATATATAAGAAAAGCTTCAAAGAGGATGCAGCGAGATTCAGGTGAGTTGGTTGATTAGTTGGGAAATTTGTTTAGTAAGATGGTTAGCGAGATATGGTAGTGAATGACTGTAGGTATATGTTTTGTTAAATACTGTAGTTCACCACATATAAGGTGCTGCATTGTGAAAGATGCATCCTAGTTCTGGAAGAGCAGTTCTGAGAAAAAATGTTTGTCACAACTTTGCAAAAAGGCTGCTTAATATGAATAGTTTTAACTAAAAAAGATACCCACCTTTCAGAATCTCTGTTCAGTACTGTTGATCAGTCACTGTATTTTTGTGTAAAATAAAGGCACAGTGCCCTTGCACAGTAAACATATTCATTGTAAACGATTCGCCTAGTGAACGAGCAGGGGGTAATCAGGTCCACAAAAGGATATTGAATGAGTTGAACCCTGAGTGAATGAAATCAGGGAAGAGTAGGCCATAACTGCCATCTCCCATTTGAACGACCCCCCAGTAGACGCTGCATAAGAGGCCAGACCTGAGTAACCTTTTGAGCAGAATCCAATGGAGGACAAGAATTTGCCTATGTCTGTTTTGCCTAAGATCAGTAAAATTCTAGCGGCAGTATATATTCTGAGAGAAGTCAAGGCAATTGAAACCAGCTATCTTAGGAAACAGGAAGTGCTCAGTGGAGTGGAAACCACTTTTCATCATTACACTATAAGTCACAATATGGAAGGCAACAGAAGAAAACAAACACTCATCACACGCTACTACCGAACTCAAGAACAACAGGAACCAGTTGTCTCTACATTGTCTGCAACACTTCCTGGGGAAGACAATGATGATTTGTTGTCATTGGTGTCATCTTTGGACTTTGAAGGTTTTATGGGAGAGGTGAATGAGGTAGAGGCACGTGGGGAAGTGGTTCAGTCCAGTGATGAGGGCGATACTGGCAATGGGAACGAGAGAGTGGAAGTTGATGTGGCGAGGACAAACTAAGTGTATCGCCCTGCCTCAGAACCATCTGTACTCAAGTCAGTCAGGGCTGCCATCTGCTTCATTTAAGGTAAATAACCATGTGTTTTGTATTTTATATATCTGAACTGTATGTGTTTGAAATGTGCCCTTCAGTACATCACTGTGGCTCAAAAAGTGGAGCGTCGATATGCTATTTTTTCCATAAGATATGTTGTTCACAGTGAACGAATTCACTTTGAACGAGCTCGTCTGCCACCCGTAAACTCGTTCACTGTGCGAGGGCACTGTACAGGAAAGGAAAACAAACAACCCCTTCCTTACAAAACGTTACTTCATTTCATGACACCATCTTAACACTGTTTTTGTTTATGAACTGTCCAATTTCTATCATACAATAATTTGAGGATTATTATTTGTCTCCATTATAGTATAAGTATAACCTCACTGTCACGGACTAATGGACGAGTTTCCAGTCAAAATTTTTTTGAAGTTAGATACTTGTATGGGTAAAAGATACTCAGAAATAACTATGTCAACCATTATTTCCAATAAAAATGTGCAGAAACATGAAAAAATCATAGATAAAGTAGCCGAAAAATCACGTGACTCTGAAACGGCCTGTGATTGGTCGTGATGTCACCTCTCACACTGAGGCAGCATAGTCTGCTTTGTTAACATTTAGCCAGGATACACTGTGCTTATTTCTGACCTCTAAGAATGTCCAGTGACAAGAGGAATAATTGCTAATGTTTCGTTCCAATGTGTAAGTGCACTGACAAAAGCACAGTAGGGAAATTATTCCTCTGTATACTAGCCAATAACAATAAGCGAAAACAGTGGTGGCTGGCTGCTCGTCGGAAGTTCCCATTGCTGGAATGCAGTCTTTACTGTTGTGAAAATATTATATTCTTCACCATATAGGTTCATATACACCTAATTATCTGAAATTCAGTCAAAAAACTATGCTTTATTTAATTATTAATAGAATATTAGGAGTCAGAGCGAAAACGTGCTGAGGTTAGCAGGTATTTCTACTTTAGATCGCCAACATGCCTTGACAGACTTCTGTTTTGCACAGATACTGATTTAAAGGGTAAATAAGGGCATTTGTATGTTATATTAATATTTATACAAAGCAGAAGTCTGCCAAGGCAAGCTGTTCAGCTAAAGGAGAAACACTTCCACTAATTTTAGCCCGTTTTCGCTGTGAATCCGGATTTTTTAAAAGGTAAAATTAAATACAAAAATTTGACCAGATTTCGAATAATTAGGTGAGTATAAACCTCTATGGTGATAAAATCTATAACACCAATTAAAAAGTGCCAATTCGGTGTTGATTCTGTAAATGACCGCCGATTCGGTATTTCGCCACACTCCCCTGAAGTACCGTAGTTCAGTTACTGAAACTTTTTTTTCTTCAGAACACCAATAATGAAGAGGTCAGATATTATGATATGAGCATAATACCATCATAAACTTATACAACTGATACTGTACGGCATACATTTAACACTTTCCACCTCATGAGGTACGAGCATCGCTCGGGAATGGTGTAGCTGTAAAGCTACTTCTGGTCGATTTCACCACAATTTACTTACCTAACAGGCACCACCCATTTACACCATGAAAAATATTCCTTCACAACATACCTGAAGGGGGTAGTTTGGATCTACGGTGGCCATGTAGGTACAACTATCATCTCTGTTACTGGTAAAGTATTGTGTGATGGATTGGAGCGTCGTCTGCAGTGTGAATGCTGACGTCATCGCCAACATGGCGGCTCCTTCCCTCCAGCCGCAAAGAATTAAAGTTATCATGTCTTGTTCAGTGCAAATTATAAATTAAATTAAAAGATACATATACCGTAAGTTTTTAAGTACATGGCAGAGTGCACTGGCCATGTTTACCCAGAACCGACAACTCGTCCATTGGGGCCCAAGCCATTCCGAAAAAAGTGAAATTCCGATAAAAGCAACATCTGAACTTCTTGCTAACCCGGACTTTTTCATATACAATAAAATCTCAAATTTAGGTGGGGATATGTACCAAAAAAATGCATCGAAATTGAAAACATCAGAATTTAAACTGAACTTCTAACGGGAAAAATTAGTTTGGGTCCA
The DNA here is from genome assembly GCF_032717465.1 of Coenobita brevimanus. Classification (NCBI taxonomy): domain Eukaryota; kingdom Metazoa; phylum Arthropoda; class Malacostraca; order Decapoda; family Coenobitidae; genus Coenobita; species Coenobita brevimanus. The sequence goes on along the minus strand of NC_137049.1, from coordinate 13,823,129 downwards.
GGGCCTCTGAACCAAACTACCTAAAATCATGGTTTTTTGCCCACTCCCCCTGTAAACTTTATGAACTATATTTGTGGTTAAGTAACTGTAGTTCTGCATTGTATTGCCATAGTGTCAGCAATTGTATACTTGGTGTATTTCTGCCCTTTCCTGTATTGCCATTTCTCCTTTGCCTTCGAAGATTTAGAGGTGCCAGGCTGCTCTCGTACATTACCACTGCCACCCAAAGAACCACTCTTGCTTGCCATTTTGAAACAGGTAAGTTGCGACGAAAATACAAATAGAATACATACAACCAAACTGCAGTGAAATGCATGTCCACATATATTTATGCTCATACGTTTTCTTGTAATTTTCCTTCACTTCTAGCATTTTCGTTCGCATCAAAATTATTATCTTTGCTTGTTTTGGTTGGAGGCTGGCCCTGAGAGCATCGAAATACGCGAATTTGCATCGAAAAGTAAGGTAGGCAGACCACTCTAATATGCATCAAAGTTTGATTCATCGAATTCTAAACTGTCGAAATTTGAGATTTTACTGTATATCGGACATTGGTATGGATCACAACAATGGTTTTTAAACTATTTTCACTGCCATTGCAGTACTGTACTGTATTATACATTCACTACAGTCATTGAATGGTATAATATATATAATATTACTTTACTGTACACTAATAAACGTGTCTTTTATTTACCTTATTGTGGTGAACATAGCTGAATGGTCAGGCAGTCCGGACTTCTGGCTTTATCGGACTATTTCCGATGTACAAGAATGTAGTCCAGTAGCTCCTCGATTGCGAAAAAAGTGAATTCCGGTCTATTGAAATCTGTTATACTGAGGTTTTACTGTAATATGTATCAGTATATAGAGATAAATACTGTTTTTCTCTAATTCAGTTTAAAACAACAGCTGAACTCGCTAAAATCCATTCTTTCATTCATTTAACCCTCAAATGCCTGGCTATTTATACTGCACACCACAGCACGCTCCTTCTCCCTGCTGGGGAATTGTAAAAAAAAATAGCTTGTTTTCAAACCGTAATATCTTAGAAACTATAGCAGTTAAGGAAACAAATTAAAGACCTTATTACACACTGACTCTTCTTCTTGCGAATGAAAATATTCCCGAGGTGTAAGTCACCATGTCAGTGAGGAAGGATGTGATCAAGAGGACTGATTTGTAGTGCAAGAAGTAGGATATGTTCATGCTTGTGCTTGTGGCCCCAACTATGGCTTTGCTTTCAGTCTGATAACTTCTCCATTAGTAGATAAACTAAACACAGTGGCGTGCAAGGCACGCCCTATAGCACTATCACTGAGCCCTTTCCTAGTATCCTTGGAAAGAGGCTTGGCAGGGGTGGATGAAGCAAAAGGCCACGTGAGGCAGGAACAGAATCGGACAAGAAGATTAAGAAATATCATCTTTTGTCTGGCAGTGTCAGAGAGGCGACTGAGGTGTGGTTGGCTTGGCTGGCTGGACTCTCTCCTCAGCTTTTGGTGACATGATAAAGTGATGGCCACTTCAGACAATGGCACAAAAACACTTGCGGCTCTAGCCATCACCCGGCGTCCCTGATCCACAAACATTGTGTCAGATATAACTGTCACCCAGCACCTAGGGGTTAAGAAAATATAAAGGCCATTAAGGGTAGAAAGACAGTAAGACCTCACTATAACGGACTAACTGGGGCCCAAACCATTCTGAAAAATGCGAAATTCCAATAAATGCGACATCTGGACTGCCCCCTGCTAATCCGGATTTTTTCCTATTTAACAGACATTAGTCCGGAAAGCATGAATGGTTTTTAAACTGTTTTGACAACCATTGCATTACTGTACTGTGTTATAATTTTACTACATTAATCAAATGGTATAATATATATAATAATACTGTACTGTACACTGATAAACATGTCTTCTCTTTACCTTCTTTTGGTGAACATAGCTGAAGTGGTCAGGCAGTGTGGACTGTGTCTGGCTTTATTGGACTTTTCTGATATATAGGAATTTTAGTCCAGTAGCTCCTGGAGTCTGATAAAAGTGAATTCCGGTCTATTGAAGTCTGTTATATCGAGGTTTTGCTCTACACTCTGTCTCCAGAGGAGTTGCTTTTATGTATTTTAAAATCAGACAACACAAACACGCTTTTTAAAAAATCAGGTACATTGACTGTTTACAACATTTTATTTACCCTAAAAGTATCCTGTACTTGACTCCACGCTTATGATGTTATGGCACTTTCCCCACATTTAGAGTCGACTCAGTGTGATATGAGACTGCTGTACTGTAACTTGCCCCTGATGTACCGACAGATAACACATTCACTTTCTTAACTGAAAAAATATCCTTTAAACAAACCAAATGAAATTTGGCAGGTTTTTTCTGCTCCATTGACTGATATAATACAAACATGCTTTTGAACTACTTTGTTGCCATCACTAATTATGCACTCTCACTAACCTCTAAATATCCCCACAATAATATTAAAATGCAGCACTTGTTTATATACACAAAGCAAAAAACAAATTGCAGTAATCCCCCATTTACCCAGAGATCCATTTTCCGAACAATCCATAACCCAGATGCAGTCATCTGGCTGTAATAAACCATTATACGTACATTTTGCCATTTTATCTGGCTGAAGTGCTTGTGTCTGGGTGGAAATCATGGCCACACAAACATTTTTGCCCACCCGGGCAGGAAAAGCCTGATGGTGCCGCGCTGTCTGGCTCTGTAGTTCACCCAGTGTCTCCTCGGCCATTCCCAGTTCCCGCACGTCGACCAAGGGTATATGTACACGTGTGTGTGTGTATATTCATATGTGTTTGTATTTATGATTGAGGGAATTACAAAAAAGTCACAAAATCACTTGTATTTTATCACAATAATTCACAATACAATGTAATATAACATTTCAGTCACTCTCAAATGATTTTAGTGAGATTTGTCAATCTATTTATCTGTTGCCAGATTCCGTGATCCCATAAGGGGTGGCCATTTGACTTTGAGTTCTTTGTTTTACGGGGAGGGGCACTAACCCTCCGCCAACCTACTTCCCGACACGTAGGGAGCATGTATGGTTTGGTTATATGGTTACCACCTAGCATTGTAAATGGTTTCTTGGCTTACAGGAAACCATTTGGCTTGTCACTCAATGTAAAACCACCTGTAAAGGAATGAAAAGCAGTAAGAAGTGACAGGAAAGATGGGAGATATAGGAAGAGAGGAAGGCAGGCACAGAAAGAGAATGATAAAAGCTAAGGAAGAAGTAGGCAGCACTACATCAAGTGAGTGGATGATGGTCGCCACCACCTACCACTACTACTACTAATAATAATAATCCATCCATCCATCTATCATCTAGTGAGACTTGGGTGCATATTATTTTGTATTATTTATGAGAGAGAGATAATAAGGGAGTCAAACCAGTTTAGACCCACCCACATTGAGGGTATGTGTACATGTGTGTGTGTGTAAGTATATGTGTGTGCATATTTGAGTGAGGGAAAGATTGTTTATGTGTACATATAAGCATGTTTCATATGTGTGTGTGTTCTTACCTAATTGTATCTTTACAGGAATGAGTCAAGCTTGTACTGTCCCGTGTCTTAAACCATATTTATCGTACATATCCTTAAAATTGTGAATTGTTTTGGCACACACTATTTCATTCGGTAGTGCATTCCACTGATCAATTGCTCTATTTGGGAAGCTAAAGTTCCTTATGTCTTTATCACCTCTTTTCTTATGCAGTTTTTTGCAGTGTCCTCTTGCTGATGCTTCCCCATAGGTTAAGTAATCATTTATGTCTATTTTCTCCTTCCCTGATATGCATTTATATAGCATAATCATGTCACCTCTTTTCCTTCTTTCCTGTAGTGTTGGTAGATTCAGTTTATTTAGTCTTTCTTCGTAGCTTAGATCCCTTAAGCTTGGTACCCACCTTGTAGCGGCCCTTTGAACTTTTTCAATCTTGTCTATGTGTTTTTTGAGATGAGGACTCCAGACTACTGATGCATACTCCAGGGTTGGTCTGATGAATGATGTTATTGTCTTTCTTAGCATGTCTTCATTTATGTATGTGAATGCTATTCTCATATTTGCAAGCAGTGTATACATGTTCTGTACCTTCTCACTGATGTGGTCTGCCGGAGATAGTCTGCTATTGATAATCACCCCTAGGTCTTTCTCTCTTTCTGATGTGTGTAGGGTTTTATTTCCTAACGTATAATCCCAATCAGGTCTTTTTCCACTTTTACCAAACTTGATATCATGACACTTGTCCACATTGAATTCCATTTGCCATGTATTACTCCATCCATGAAGTTTATTTATTTTTTCTTGTAGCTTTTTACAAGAGCCTATGTTAGTAATTCTCCTTTGTATTTTTGCATCATCTGCAAACATATTTAAATAGCTTTCATTTCCAGTGTCATTTTCTGTATCATTTATATACACTAAAAAGATGATTGGTGCAAGCACTGAGTCCTGTGGTACTTCACTAGTCACTTCTTTCAATGATAAGTAATTTCCCCGTAGTACTGTTCTCATTTCTCTTCTTATAAGAAAATCTTGCATCCAACAATACAGTTTGCCTCGAATTCCTCCTTGATGGTACAGTTTCCATAAAAGTCTTTGGTGTGGTACTGTGTCAAAAGCTTTCTTGAAATCTAAATAGATACTGTCCACCCATCCTTCTCATTCCTGTAATGTGTCTGTTACTCTGTGATAGTAGCTCAACAGATTAGTAACACATGATTTTCCTTTTCTGAAACCAAACTGTCTATCTGTTATCATATTGTGCTCTTCTAGATGATTTACCCAAGTTTTTCTTACAAGCTTTTCTAATACCTTGCTTACAACACTGGTTAGTGATACTGGTCAGTAGTTGAGTGGATTTTGTCAATTCCCTTTCTTGAATAAGGGAACAATGTTTGCCTTCTTCCAAACATCAGGTAGTTTACCTTGACTCAAGGATTTCTTGAAAATTAAAAATAATGGTTTAGTTAACTCCTTTGCACATTCACGTAGTACCCAACATGAAATTTCATCAGGACCATTTGCTTTTCCTTTGTCTAATTTACTTAGCTCCTCTTGTATTACTTTTTCTGATGTTTGTATATCTGGTAGTATGTGTGGGCTTGCATGTTCCACATAATCCCCCTCAAATTTTTTTCCTGTGTAAATTCTTATTGGAATTTCTTGTTTAGTGCTTCACAAATATCCTTCTCTTGTGTATAGGTGATTCCCTCATCCGTAATGGATTGTATTTTATCTTTTACTTTAGTTTTGCTTCTGATGTAGCTGTAAAATAGCTTCGGTTGATCATTACTTTTATTTATTATATCCTCCTCAGACTTTTTTGGGGCTTCCCTCCTTATTCTTGTATAATTGTTTCTTGCCTGTTTGTAATTATTATATGCCCTTCGCTATTGTGTCTTCTGTATCTATTCTTGAACAAGTCTCTTTTTTCTTTTGATTTTTTACATTCTGTATTGAACCATTTCTTTAATTTCTTTTCTGCTTCTTTGTGCTTTGGGATGTACTTCTGGACTCCTATTTCATAAAGTTCACAGAATTCTTTATATATAGCATTTAAATCTTGTCCTCTAAGCTCCTTTCCCCAATCAATTTCTAAGAAGTACTTCTTTAGGTCATGATAGTTTCTCTTTTTATAGTTTAGGCTCTTTTTGTAACTTTCATTGCTGTTAACTATGTCATATGCTATCCTGAAGTTGCAATTTAGTACTGCATGGTCACTTTTGCCGAAGGGAGGGTTGTGTGTGTGTGTGTGTGTGTATTTATCTAATTGTGATATACAGGAAATGAGCTTTGCTCGTGGGGTCCCGTCTCTGTTTCTCAGTAAATCAAATTTTGCTTTAAACTCGTTTATGTTTTTAGACTGGATGATCTCTTTGTCCAGGCTATTCCACAGATCTGTGCTTCTATAAGGAAAACTATTCCTTGATATCCTTCAAGCAGCTTGGCTTCTTCAGTTATATTCTGTGTCCTTTTTTTTTTACTCTCTTATCCCATACAAACAGATATTCTCTGTCAATTTTATCTACTCCCATCATGGTCCTGAACACTGCAATCATGTCACCCCTGTTTCTTCTTTCCTCTAAGGAAGACATTTCCAGCTTTTCCAGCCTTTCTCTGTATGACAGATCTGTCTGACTGGGGACCATATCAGTTGCTGTTCTTTGTATTCTCTCATTCTCTTTCTTTTTGTATGGAGATCACACTACTGCTGCATATTCTAACCTGGGGTGGATCATGGCCATTATCAATTTTTTCATTATCTCCTCATCCATGTAATGAAATGCTACTCTAATGTTAGTCAAGAGCTTATATGTCTCTCTGTCATGTTAATATGTTTTTCAGGTGACAAACTATCCTGCACCAGCACTCCCAAATCTTTCTCTTCTCTCGCTTTTGTGATTGGTTCATTATCCATCAAATAATTCAGTGATGGCCTCTTGGTACTTTCAGCCATTTCCAATACTTTACATTTCTTCGCGTTGAATTTCGTTTCCCACCTCTGGCTCCAATCATGTATCCACTCCAGATCCTCCTGCAGCATTTTACAGTCCTCCTCAGCCTGTACCTTCCTCAAGATCTTTGCATCATCAGCAAACAGACTTGCATAACTGTTCATTCCATCTGCCATATCATTTACTTAAATCATTGTGTGTGTGTGTGTGTGTGTATTTACCTAATTGTGATATACAGGAAATGAGCTACGCTCGTGGGGTCCCGTCTCTGTTTCACAATAAGTCAAATTTGGCTTTAAACTCGTTTAAGTTTTTAGACTGGACGATCTCTTTGTCCAGGCTATTCCACAGGCCTATACATCTATAAAGAAAACTATATTTCTTGATATCATTCAAGCAGCTTGGTTTCTTCAGTTTCATTCCGTGTCCTATTGTTACTCTCTTATCCCATAAAAACAGATCTTCTTTGTCAATTTTATCTACTCCCACCATGGTCCTGAACACTGCAATCATGTTGCCTCTCTTTCTCCTTTCTTCTAAGAAAGGCAAATCCAGCTTTTCCAGCCTGTCTCTGTACAACAGATCTGCCAGACTGGGGACCATTTTGGTTGCTGTTCTTTGTCTTCTCTCGGTCTTGTTTATATCTTTCTTTTTGTGTGGGCACCACACTACTGCTGCATATTCTAACCTGGGGCGAATCATGGCCACTATCAATTTTTTCATCACCTCCTCATCCATATAATGAAAAGCTACTCGTATATTACTCAGGAGTTTATACGTCTCTGTTACTGCCTTGTTAATGTGTTTTTCAGGTGATAAACTGTCTGGACCAGCACTCCCAAATCTTTCTCTTCTCTCGCTTTTGTGATTGGTTCCCTACCCACCAAATAATTCAGTGATGGCCTCTTGATACTTTTACCCATTTCCAATATTTTACATTTCTTTGCATTATATTTCATTTCCCACATGTGGCTCCAATTGTGTATCCTGTCCAGATTCTCCTTCAGCATTTTACAATCCACCTCAGCCTCTACCTTCCTCAAGATCTTTGCATCATCAGCAAACAGACTTGCATAACTATTCACTCCGTCTACCATATCTATCTATCTATAGCCCAATGCCCTAATCCCGCAAAGGGTGGCCGCAGACAAAACGCCTCAAAGTCGCTCTGTCACCCACCATTTGACTACCCTCCCCCCAGCTCACCCCCCCTCTCCCTCATATACCTCTCAACTCCATCCCTACACCTCATCCTCATTCTACCTCTCCCTCTCCCTCCCTCCACCTCACCTACATACACCCTCTTAGTCAGTCGTTCATTTTCCATTCTCTCCACATGCCCAAACCACCTCGTTGTATTTCTCCTAATCTTCTCAACCACATCCACATCCACCCCACAACGTTCCTTCACTTCTTCATTCGTCAACTTGTCCCTCCACGTCACTCCATATGCTCCTTTCAAGTAACTCATTTCCACTGCTCTCACTCTTGACTTGTTCCCCTCTTGCAAGGTCCACGCCTCGCTTCCATACGTCAGGGTAGGGATCACAATACTATCAATCAGTGACTTCTTAACTTTCATACTCACCTCCCTATTTCTCATCACTGCTTTCAGTGTACCAACAACCTTCCTTCCCTGCTGTACCCTTTCACACACTTCATCCCCCAGAGTTCCATCCTTACTCATCACACTACCCAAGTACTTGAATGCACTCACATTCTCCATATCCTCACCATCCAACCTCACTGCACACTCTGTGACTTCATTCCTCTCAAACACTATAACTTTCCTTTTGTTTACATTAACTTTCAGATTCCTCCTTCTACACACTGTCCCAAATTCATTCACCAAACCTTGCAACTCCCATTCATCTTCACTCAACAATACTGTATCATCAGCAAACAGCAACACCGGAATCTTCCAAATCTCACCCTCATTCATTAGAGCCACCCCCACATCCACTGCCCTACCCTGCATCTCCTTTACAACCCCATCCATGTATATATTAAACAGCCATGGAGACATCACACAACCCTGTTTCAGTTCCACATTGAGATCAAAGAACTCACTCAGCTCACCCTTGTACATACTCTTCACAGCACTCAACAATTTCCCCTCCACTCCATATATTTTTAATACCTTCCACATACCTTGCCTATCTATTCTGTCATAAGCTTTCTCCAAGTCCATGAAGGCAGCATACACTTTCCTTCCCTTCTCTAGATATTTCTCCGCTAAACATCTTAGAACAAATATCTGATCTACACACCCTTTTTCCTTCCTAAATCCCCCTTGTTCTTCTCCAACTAGCTCCTCTGTATATGCCTAACCCTATCAATGAGTATTCTACCATATATTTTACCAGTCACACTAAGAAGGGAAATACCCCTATGGTTACCATATACTTCTCTCTCCCCTTTTCCTTTGTATAAAGGAACAGTTATACCTGATTTCCAGTCCTCTGGAACCCTTCCCTCTTCGCAAGCCAATCTACACAACTTCCATATCCACACCACAACAGTCTCACCCCCATTCCTAAGCATTTCACCACACACTCCATCAATTCCTGGGGCCTTTCCCAACTTAATCTTCTTCATCGCTTCCACTACCTCCGCCCTACTGATCTCTTCCTCCCTCCTCTCATCTCTTCTTCTCCCAGCCATTCCCCAACCACTTATACTCACACTGGTCTCACTCTCTACATTCAACAAATCCTCAAAGTGCTCCTTCCATCTCCTCAATTTCTCTCTCTTCACCAACAATCTATTAATCCTATCTTTCACTTCCCTACTGTTTCCTCTTTCACACTGCCTTACTTTCTTTACCTCCTTCCAAAACAATTTCTTACTCTCCCTCCATTTCACACTCAGATTCCTCCCAAACTCTTCATCCACTTTCTTCTTACTCTCCTTCACCAGTCTCTTAATCTCCCTTCTCCTGCTCACATATACCTCTCTCTTCTCTCTCTCATCTTCTCCCCTACCTCTACTCACTAACCATTCACTATATGCCTTCTTCTTTTGTTCCACAGCTCGTTTCACGTCATCATTCCACCATGCTGTCCCTTGCACACCTTTGCGTCTCCTCCTCACTCCACAAACCGCCTCACACGCTGTGCCTATCTCTTCCGTGAATATCTTACATACATCTTCCACCCCTTCCATCTGCTCTAGCTCATACCTTCCCAATCTTTCTTCCACTATGCTCTTATACTCTGTCATTTTCTCACTATCTTGCAATTTCTTCACTCTTCTCACAGGAGCTGCTTCCTCCTGTCTTCCCCTTCGTCTCCTCAACCACTTTCTTTGCAGCTCTACCTTGGCCGTCACTAAGTGATGGTCCGAGACTCCATTCCCCCACCCTCTCCACACTCTTGCATCCAACACTTGTCTTCTCATTCGCTCATCCACACACACATAGTCTGTCATTGCATTTCGTTCAACAAGTTCACTATCCATCCTCCTCATTACTCTCCATGTATACCGGTGGATCATCTTATGACGAAAGTAGGTGTTGGCTATTGCCAACCCTTTACCAGCACAGATGTCCACCAAAGCACTTCCATTCCCATCTACTTCAGCTGGCACACCCCACTGACCAACCACTCCATCCACTCGTACATTCCCAACTTTGCCATTCTTGTCTCCAATGAACAGCATTCTCTCGCTCCTCTCAAACTTGTCCATACACACTTCTACTCTCGCCCAAAACTCATCTTTCTACCATATGATTTACATAAATCAGGAACATTACTGGCGCCAACACCGAGCCCTGTGGGACTCCACTTGTTACTTCCCTGCAGGACCCCACTTGTTACTTCCCTGCATCCAGACATCCAATCCTTTATTACTGTCCTCATTTGTCTGTTTCTCAAAAAGTCTTTCATCCATTCCAGGAGGTTCCCATTCAGTCCTCCTATATGCTCTAGTTTCCACATTGGAATGAGAAAGAGAGATTGAGAGAGGGAGGAATGAAAGTGAAGATGAAGGTGAAGGGGAATGTGAAAGTAAAAGATGGGAAGATGAAAGTGAAGGGAATGTGAAAATAAAAGATGGGAAGATGAAAGTGAAGGGGAATGTGAAAGTAAAAGATGGGAAGATGAAAGTGAAGGTGAGTGACTAATAATATAGATAAATGTGAAAATGAGAAAGTAAAGATGCAAGCAAAGGTGAAGTTGTAATTGAAAATGAAAATGAAAGTAATAGTGAAAGAGTGTAAAGGTGCAGGTGAATATGAAAGCGAGTATGGAAGTGAATATGAAAGTGACTGTGAATGTCAAAGTGAACATGAAAACTATCTATCTATCTATCTATTGCCAGACGTCATAATCCCGTAAGGGGTGGCCATTTGACTCTGAGTTATTTGTTTTACGGGGAGGGGCACTAACCCTCCACCAACCCACTTGCTGACACGTAGGGAGCACGTATGATTTGGTTATATGGTTACCACCCAGCGTTGTAAATGGTTTCTTGGCTTACAGGAAACCATTTGGCTTGTCACTCAATGTAAAGCCACCTGTAAAGGAAAGAAAAGCAATAAGAAGTGACAGGAAAGATGGGAGAAATAGGAAGAGAGGAGGGCAGGCACAGAAAAAGAATGAAAACGAAGGTAAAAATAAAAAGGAAGATAAAGATGAGAGTGATCACGAAGACAAAAATATGTGAAATAAAAAATGAAAGTGAAAGCGCTCAGTGCAGAGATAGAGAGAGAGAATAAGTAGAGGAATGAGTGGCACCCCTTGAAATAAACAAATGGAGGAGATAAGACGTAACATTGGTCTCTTCTCTATCTCTCCTCCATTCCTTCCCTCCATCCCCCTCTCTTTCTGAGAGAGAGAGAGAGAGAATAAATACAGGAATGAGAAGGGCGAGCTTAGCTGCCACCAAACCCCAAGCGTCTCACTTCACTTCCTTGTTATGTTCGAAGGGGGCAAGGGGAGAAGTCCAATATCTGGACGGATCCGTTTTCTGGACATGCCTTTGGCTCTATTATGTCAGATAAATGGGGGATTACCGTACATTGTTTTACAAGTGAAGTTCAGTATAGTGAGAGTGTTTGGGAACAGGGTATACAGCTGTCTGTACCCTCTCCTGGCAGTTTCACATCCTCACTGTCAGCTATGTTTTGCCTCACAACATCAGTAATAAACAAAGCATATTTAACTGTTTGGAATTTACTAAAAATGGTCATTCACCTCAAAATATATCGAGTATAGTGAAAACATACACCGTTATGCCTTAGTAACACTGCTGTCTCCCAGTTGCCACGGGATACACACACACACACACACACACACACACACACACACACACACACACAAAGAGGACATGGAATGAAACTGAAAAAGTCAAGCTGCTTGAAGGATATCAAGAAATATAGCTTTCCTTACAGAAGTATAGACTTATGGAATAGCCAGGACAAAGAGATCGTCCAGTCTAAAAACTTAAACGAGTTTAAAGTTAAATTCGACTTATTGAGAAACAGCGACGGAAACCCACGAGCATAGTACAGTCAACCCTTGGCTATCACGGGTTTTGCTATCGCGTTTCATGGCTATCACGGACAGGTGAAATGCAACACGATTACCTTTATCGTGACCTCAAATACTGCTATCGCGGATGATGGTCGGCCAGAAACATTCAAATCGCGCGGGCTCCGCCCATGCGTATACTCGCGCCGTGATTGGCGCGACATCACAGGCTACCCGAGCGCAGATTGGCCCAAGACATGGTTACAGCTACCCATCCTTCCTGCCAAGGTTCAGAGTAGAGATGGAAAACTCGATTCACTTTGGTGACTCGAGTTTTTATGAGTCACTCACCGAAGAGAATCGGGTACTTGAATCACTCGATTCACCAAGTCAGTAGCCTGGCTGCAGCAAGTGAGGCACTGAGAGGACTGCATTAAAACAACGTTAAAAAACGTTAAGCCATTCTGAGGTGATGTAAAGAGCTTTAAATTATTAGTAGGGTAAAGAAAAACATTTAGATTGCTTAATAATTTATTATTTTATTGCTAGAATAAAACAGAAATGAAAAACATAGCGACCTGTTATTTAAAATCCTTCCCAATTCGTGAGTCACCAGTGACTCGGTGAGCCGGGCCTTGGCCGGGCCCCACCGCTTCTGTCCGGGGTGGCCTGAGTCATGTAATTCGAGTTCTAAGAAATCTTGTTCACACTCAATAATCGAGGCTGGAACACGCTGCCTGCAAGTGGTCCTGTGCTATGAGTGGTGATGTGCTCACATTACTGTTCATACCAAGCAGTGGTGTGAACACTGAGCAATACTTATACCGCGACCGGGTATTTCAAACTCATGAGTGGTGAGCCGGGTCGGGCCCCGCCACATTTGCCCGGAGCGGCCTGAGTCGGTCGAGTTCTAAAGTTATGTCACTCGTGACACTCGTGTCCATAACTCGAGGCTGAAACCCGCAGCCTGCCACGAGCTGAAGGTCTGGTCACTTGGTCAGTGAACAGCCAGTGATGGTGTTGTGTGAGTGGTGGTGTGTCCTCATACCAGGCGGTGATATGAGCAGTGCACATACCACTCTCGAGTCTCAACCGAAATATAATGTTAGAATATAAACTAAGTGAACGAGTTAATGAAAACAATGACTCGATACGCCCGATTCAGCGAAAGGAATCGTTCGATTTGAACGATTGACTCGCGAGTCTTACATCACTAGTTCAGAGAGAGTCAGCGTTACCAGTCGACAGCAGCTATAGCCGTGAAGACCTATTGTTCAACCACAATGGCCACCAATACCCCATCCAACCCTCCTACCATTGGTGCACGTAACGCGGCTAACCCAGGACGGCAAGTGAGGAAGAGGAAGAACCTGCCTTATGCTCAGGGTCCCTTCCAGACTCCTGATGAAGCTGATCAATTCCTAGACGAGATAGAATGTCGGAGGGGTGGCCAGTAATACTCCACCCCAGCCTCGGAACCCCTTCAACCCACCCAAGCCCCTCATCCTCTCCAAAAATGTTAAGTAAAATGGCTTATTACAGTTAATTCTGTTTTATTTATAACCTTTATGTACTGTACTGTTGTTAATTTGCAGCATTGGTTTGTAATCCCAGGTATTTTAGTGAAGGAGATGTGAAAATAGGGTAAGGTTGGGGTAAAGTTGGAGGTCGGGGAACCAATTAGAATTTTTCCCATTAGTTCTTAAGTATGGCTATCGCGATTTTGGCAATGGCGAGTCGCCTAGGGTACCAATTACTCGTGATAGCCAAGGGTTGACTGTACGTTCCGTGTATATCACAATTAGGTATATTAGGTAAATACTTAAATATTTGGAATGACTTAGACAAAGAGGTGGTGCATGAGAAAAACATTCATGAGTGTAAAGGTAGACTTGATAAACGTGGATATGGAGACAGGACAACACGAGCATTGCTCAATTCCTGTATACTACAAATAGGTAAATACAAATAGGTAAATACACACACAGGCAGAGCTCTTCCTGGATCGTGGGAAAATAATCAATGAATCAGAGACAAAAAGAAGACCATCCTATGTGTGATTATGTTAATGAGTGCGTGAGTGGTGTTCCCAACGGACAGTAGTTAAAAAAAACATGGTTTCGGTCATAAAAAGAACAAGATATAGTGAAAATAGAAAGTCTCCATATGGTTGATTCATGGCGGAAAGGGACAGTGCATTGTTTACAATTGGCGAGAGAGAGTTTGAGGGCATCTCTTAAGAGGATATGGGAAATGGAAGTATCAAGTTAAACCAAACAAGAATAGCAAGTGTAGAGAAAACAGCAGAGAGGAATGTCCAGGAGATAAAAAAAGGTATGGGCAGTAATTAAAGAATTACAGGAACGGACTGTAGAGCAGGAAAACGAGATCAAAAGTCTACGGAATAAACTGGAAAAAATTTGTACACGCAGTGACAAACAAGAAAGAGATTACCAAATTAAAAGTGAGCAATGAATCAGCCTCTATTGAAATAAAACAGCGTGACCCCTAAACTGCGGGGTTGTTTTGACGCTCCTTGCATGTCCCGTGAGGATATTCGCTCTCCGACAGACTTTGTAAAAATATTTGCCAAAAATCATTTATTAGTCCTAGAATATTATAATTACATATGCATATGGCACATACCTTTAGCTTTCTCCTGGGATGTTTGTTGAGCCTTCGTCAGGTACCGTAGGACTTGTGGAGACTTCTGAAGTTGGGTACCGAAGTCTCCAATTTACATTTCCCGACACCCCGTAATATGATTACCACAGCCTGATATTATCACTAGAAACACTATTCTGTGATTTTCAAATAGTTTGGAATCCATACTCCAAAAAAAAAACGCTGTGAAAGCAATGAAAATTATGAGCGTGTACGAGCTTCCCACTTGCGCTTGTTCCCCTTTGGTATTCTGTCATTTATTATTCATAAAAACACCCATACTTTATATTCTTATTACTATATAACATTTTTATATATCTGCAGTCCTTATCCATAAGTTTCCTTCATTATTAGTAGTTTATTGTCACTGTAGGCATTCAATTTCTCTTTCAGTAAAATATGTAGAGAGCCAAAGTGTCATTTTCACTGTCATAACTTCAAGTATTTGTACTCATATTCTTATATTACTAATTATTAACATTTCTGTTTACATTTTCTATTGTATTTTCAATATTTACACTTCTGTTTTACTTACACTATGTTATGCACTGCCACATGCCAGTAACTTATAAAACTATATTACACTGTTCCATCATATTTACATCCATTGCCTTCACTTGCTATTTACACATTATTTACATTTTCCACTTGCACTTTTAGAACTGCTTCAGGCTGTGGTAATAAAAAAAGCAGGTAACGCAGAGGGGAACCTGGCACTCAGCGCACTGCGTTGGTGCTCAGGTGTGGGTTGGGTGGTATGTGCACACACCTGGCACCTGTGGATCGCAGCCTTCCTCTCGGTTGTGGCAGGCATTTGCACCAGTCTGTGCCGATCCATGTACACTCTCTGCTCAAGTCTGTTGGGAAGTCTTACAGCATGGGGCCTTGGAGCTGCTGCTGTCACCCTACCATACCTCTCAAGCAGCTGCTAAACGCAAGTCCTGGCGAACAACCTCAGGGAGGACTGGGTGGCTTTACCTTCATCTTGTACAGAATGGAGGCGTTCAGCATCGTCATGTCAGTGAGATGCAGAAAAACTTTCCTGTACCACCTAGTATTCTTCCTGAGGCAGTCGGTCTCTCCAAGCATCATGTCGGACGTGTCCACCAGCCGCATGTTGATATTATAGTCTATGACAGCATCAGGTTTCCTCACAGGTTCGCCTGTCCTACGGTCGACCTTCCCACTGTCTTTCAGTTCTCCCTTGTGTACGGTGGTGAGCATGTGCATGATCCTCTTGTCATACCACCGTATTGCCAGCATCTTCTCAGAGTGTAGGTGCACGTCTCCTTGCTGCGAGTTTCCTGCCTCTGGGAATTTGGGGAACTTGGCACGATTGCTCTTCACAGTGCCGCAGGAGCTGATGCCGTGCTCTGAAAGGTATTTAGCAAGTTTTGGTGCTGTATAATAGTTGTCAGTATACAGCACATGATTCCCACCAAAATACCTTTCAAGCAGCACTTTCACTACACAGCCTGAGAAGCCAAGGGGGTGTGTTTTGTCCAGATCGACAGTGCTGGCTGAATAGATGACAAAGTCAAGGATGTACCCATCTTACAGTCGCACAGTACAAAGAATGTGATTCCAAAGCGATGGAATGTACTGTACAAACCTAAGACATCCTCTGAACAAAACCAAGGATTCGTCTATGACAACCTTCCGAAAGAGGTGGAAGAATGACATAAACTTATCCTTCATTCTGCTCAGAATCTCCCGGATCTTCCAGAGTGGGTCGGTCTGGGAAGGTACATCGTTGTCGGCAAAGTGCAGGTTTCCCATGATGTTCCGGAAGCGATCTCTGGCCATGTACTTATTGAAGGTGGGTGAGGGTAGTAAGGGGTCCATGGACCAGTATTCTTCCAACTCATGCTTCTTTGAGTGTGGCATGAGGGTGAAGAACGCATACAGCTCCTGCACTCCCAGCACGGTCCACTGTTGCATCTTCGCTGCACCTGCACCACTTGCAGGACGTTGTGATTCGTACCTGTTTGTCTCATCACATATGTGCTGCATGACTTCGTCATCGAGGAAGGCCAAAAGGAAGTCTACACATTCAGCATCCTCGTCAAGAGTGAAGGCAGGCTGTATCCCTGAGGAACTCTCGTCGAAATGAAGATGTTCAGGGATGAAATCGGAAACTTCCGTCCACACGAAGGCATCCAGGATTCCCTGTCGTGGCGGTGTAGGGTGGGTGAGGGTGGAGGGTGGCTGTGAGGCAGACTGGGCTGTTTCAAGGTCACTTTCACTGACCCTAGGTTGCCATGTAGCACTAGCAGCCCTTACTGTACTTGCTACTCTACTTTGACATGTCAGGGATTTACCTCTTCCCCTACGACCTGCCTTCACTCTAGGTGCTGGTGGAGACTCTGACGACAAAGACTCAGGAGAAAATTCCACTGAAGATGAGGAAGAAATTAATGAAGTGGGGCTGGGGGAGTGGGGAGGTGATTCACCTTGGGATTCATGGCGAGCTGGGTCACGCGGGGCCATTGTTCCGGGGCTAACCCGCCGCCTTTTCACTCCCTTCCCAAAGTCCTTCCCATGCTGCACTAAGGGCTCCTTTCCCTTGGAGCTAGGGATAACTTGGGACACTGAAGCACTCGTACTAGGAGTTTCTGTCACGATTTCCTCCCCAGGCTCATCACATGATTCACCCGAAGGATCAAAGTCACTATCCATCATTATCATTGGTAATTCTGCCAGTTCACATTCCACTGCTGAGTCACTTAGTCCTATACTGCTTCCCACATGAGTTTTTCTAGAGGTAGAGGTCACAGGGCCCTTTGCAATGGATGCAGAAGCGGCGGAAATGGCGGGGCGCGAGTGCGACATGGTTTCACCTCAGAGGATGACAAGGAACTAAATGACGCGCCGTATATGGGCAGGCAAAGGTTGATTATGTCAATAGGGTGACAGCTGCTAATTTACATGCTATGAAATGATTGGTAGGAAATCTCAACAATACATAAAAAAATAGGTAGTTCCAGGTGAACGTAAATATCACTTAGGCTTCTCCTTTCCTTTCTTATATATATTTTTATTACGAGAATAGATTATACGGCATATTTCAAGGGGAAATAAGCAAACGAGTGCACATGGGGTGTTGTCAGGTGATAATTAGCCAATTCCACATGTATGGCATTATCACTTACATTATTTCTTTTTTGTATATATTATTTTGTATAAGAATAGGGCATAGGGCTTATTTCAATGGATGAAATCAGTGGAAAATTCCGGGGAAGATTTACTTAGCGCTGCACAGCTGGGCAGGCGAGAGGGGAGGTAGGGAGGGGAGTCAAGAACAGGGAAAAAAAGCTAAACTGTCAACAATGGATGGGGGTACAGATGAGATTAGGAGTGCTGACTATTGTTGGACATTGGCAGTACTGATAGATGATACAAGCCACCACTTGTATGCCCGGGAGAATTCAAAATAACACAGAATCACAAAAGTGACGCCCCGCGGTATGATCCATTGTGCCCGAGCGTCACAAAAGTGACGCCCCACGGATAAGGGGTTAAGAGGGAGAATAAGATGCAGGAAGAAGAAAGAGACAGGATGAAAAGAAAACTATATGAGTATGAATCCAAATAATGAATACAGGATGAGCACATTAAAGAAATCAAGGAGCAACATAACGGGTGGGAAAAAATTCAGGAAAAGGGAAATGTAAATTTGAAAGAGATTATAGAACAACAAAGCAAGGAAAAGGTGGAGAGGGAAGTGATTGGGGTGCTGAGAAGTAGAGAATCTTTAGTTTTTTTAGTTTTTTTTTTTTTTTTTTTTTTTTTTTTTTAATGCGAGGAAGAAGGAACCAAAGGCCATGAGCCCGCAGTAACAGTTCCCTCCAAGAGAAAAACAAAATACAATAGAGAGCCAAATTCAAGATCCGATCATTTTGAGATGCCTGGACACACTGCGTTTGAAAGACTGGAGATCATAGGCAGGAGGAAATACAGACAGAGGGAGACAGTTCCAGAGCTGACCTGTTGCATGAATGAAAGACTGGGAGTAACGGTTAACTCTTGCATTAGAGAGTTGGACAGAAAAGGGATGAGAGTTTGCTGCCAGACGGGTGCTACGCGCCCGTCGTAGAGGTGGAGGAATGCAAGCAGACAGTTCAGAGGAGCAGTGACCATTAAAGTAGCGATAGAAAAGAGATAAAGATGCAACAGTGCGGCGAAGAGACAGAGGTTGAAGGGAGTCAGTAAGAGGAGGAGAGTTAATGAGACGAAAAGCCTTTGACTCCACCCTATTGAGAAGAGCTGTATGTGGGGAGCCTCCCCACACATGAGAGTTGTACTCCACACAGGGGCGGATAAAACCCCTGTATAGAGTCAACAATTGTGCAGGGGTAAAGAAAGAGCGGAGTCGGCTTAGCACACCCAATCTCTTGGAAGCAGATTTTACAAGAGATGCAATATGATCTTTCCAAGATAAGTCCCGAGTAAATGAAACCCCAAGCATGTTCAAGGATGATGCAGGATTAATCTGAATATTATTAAACATTAGTGGGTATACCTGTGGAAGATTTTGTCGGGTTAATAGGTGTAAGAACTGAGTCTTAGAAGCATTAAAGACAACCATATTATTTTTACCCCAGTCAGAGATATGAGCCAAGTCAGACATTAGGTGTGCCATAGCCTCATCCCTTGTTTCTTGAAGTAACTGTTGAGATGGGCGTTGCGGGAACTGAATGGAAAGGTGAAGGGTGGAGTCATCAGCGTATGAGTGGATAGAGTTAGATGTACAGCTTAGAAAATCATTGATGAATAAAAGGAAGAGAGTTGGTGATAGGACAGAGCCCTGAGGAACACCACTGTTGATAGATCTAGGAGAAGAACGATGGCCGTCTACGACAGCAGCTATAGAACGACCAGAAAGGAAGCTAGCGATGAAGGTACAGATAGAAGGATAGAAACCGTAGGAGGGCAGTTTGGAAATTAAAGATTTATGCCAGACTCGATCGAAAGCCTTTGAGATGTCAAGTGCAATGGCAAAGCTTTCGCCAAAGTCCCAAAAGGAGGATGACCAGGAGTCTGAAAGGTAGGTGAGAAGATCGCCAGTGGAGCGTCCCTGACGGAACCCATACTGACGATCGGAAAGAAGGTTGTGATAGGAAAGATGCCTTAAAATTTTTTTATTAAGAATTGACTCGAAAACTTTTGAAATACAGGACGTTAAAGCAATTGGACGATAGTTGGAGGGTTGGGAGTGGTCACCCTTCTTTGGGACTGGCTGAATGAGAGCAAACTTCCAGCAAGAAGGAAAGGTACAAGTTGACAGACAAAGGCGAAATAGTTTGCCTAGGCAGGGTGTAAGCACAGAAGCACAGTTTTTGAGAACAACAGGAGGGACCCCATCAGGCCCATATGCCTTGTTAGTACTGGAGGCCAGTAATGGCAGAAAATACATCAACTGAAGACATTTTAATGTCAGCCATGAGGAAGTCAGAGGGGGAAGTGATGGAGGAACAGCACCGGAATCGTCTAAGGTGGAATTGGAGGAGAAAGTCTGTGCGAAGAGATCTGCTTTATCAGTAGAAGAAATAGCTACAGAACCATCAGAGTAGAAAAGAGGAGGGAAGGATGATGAGGTAAAGTTGTTAGAAAGATTTTTGGCAAGGTGCCAGAAGGAGCGGGAAGAATTCGAGTTGGAGAGTTGAGAGCATTTAGTATGGATGAAATTATTTTTAGTAGAGCGAAGAACAGACTTAGCACGATTCCGGGCAGAAACGTAAAGATTATGTGATTCAGGGGTGGGTTGGCTCCGGTACCTTTTGTAGGCCTTCTCCTTGTTGCGGACAGCATTAGAACAAGCGTGATTAAACCAAGGCTTTCTTGCGTTAGTCAAAGGATATGAGAAAGGAATGTATGCTTCCATGCCCGAGAGAATAACCTCCGTAATGCACAAGGCACACTCAGATGGCTCACGGCCATGGAAGCAATAATCATTCCAGGGAAAATCAAAGAAGTACTGCCTGAGGGCCTCCCAGTCCGCAGCTCCAAAATGCCAGAGACGACGTTTCCCTGGAGGGTCCGCAGGCCGTACTGGAGCGATAGGACAGGTTAAGGTAATAAGGTTGTGATCGGAGGAGCCCAACGGAGAGAAAAGATTAACAGAGTAGGCTGAAGGATTAGTTGTGAGGAAGAGGTCAAGTATGTTGGAGCTCTCTCCAAGGCGGTCAGGGATACGGGTAGGGTGCTGTACAAGCTGCTCTAGGTCATTAAGGATAGAAAAGATGTAGGCTTGTTCACCAGGTGGATCCGTGAAAGGAGAGGAGAGCCAAAGGTGGTGGTGAACATTGAAATCTCCAAGAATGGAGATTTCAGAGAAAGGAGAAATGGACAGAATGTGTTCCATCGTAGAAGTAAGATAGTCGAAGAATTTTTGATAGTCAGTAGAATTAGGGGATAAGTAAACAGCACAGATATATTTAGTCAGAGAATGACAGGAAAGCCGAAGCCAGAGAGTGGAGAATTCAGAAGAATCAAGTTCAGGAACACGAGAGCAAGATAAGTCGTTGCGTATGTATACACAACAGCCACCTTTGGCTTTGAAATGAGTATAGAGAAAGTAGGAGGATACAGAAAAGGGTTTGCTGTCAGTTGCCTCAGACAGCTGAGTCTCCGTTAGAAAAAGAAGGTGAGGTTTAGAGGAGGAGAGGTGGTGCTCAACAGAGCGAAAGTTAGATGAAAGGCCGCGAATGTTGCAGAAATGAAGAAGAAGGGAGTCAGACAGTGGTTCCAGGCACCTCGAGTCGTCACCGGGAGAGGGGCAGATGGCGGGGGCATTTATGGTCACCCCCCCTGGGGACCCCGAGGCTAGGTGAATTGACGCCATTTTGGTAAATTTTGAATAGGAAGTGTAGTGTGTACTGTGCATGTAGTTTGGTGAAGATAGATAGAGAAATTTGTACTGGAGAGCATGCTGGCCTACTCTCTGTGTAACTGAGACACTGAAAAAGTTCAGCAAAGGGGGATGGTCAGGAACTAGTCCTGAGGGCTGATGAAACGGGAGCTCCAGCACTCCCTGTCATCAGCTTTCCATCCACCTCGGGAGTACTGCCCTGCTCGACTGGTGCTACAGTCTACTCCACATTGCTACAGTCTACTCCACATAGGGGATGTAGTCAATAAAAAATGTGTAATAATATCAGGAGGTAAAGAAAAACGTATGAAAATAAGATTAGAAAGAGAAAGAGAAGAACTAAGGTTAAAGAAATAATATCAGTACGAAGTTCAAGAAGAGATTGAAGAGGTGTTTAGGTTAGGAAAGTACGAGGAAGGAGGGGCAAGGCCATTGAAGGTAAAGTTTAAATCTCAGGCAACAGTAAAGGAAATTAACAGTAGAACATGGAAGTTATCAGGCAAGGAAAGGTTAAAAAATGCTTGGATAAGGAGAGATGCAAATGAGGAAAAAAGAGCTAAAATAAAGGAGTTAAGAAAGGAAGCAAAGGCAAAAAACGAACAGAGAATGGAGGAAGAGAAGACAGTGTTTTATTTGAGAGTCATGGGTCAGAAATTAAGGAAGTGGTACCAGCGGAGAGAAGGAGAAAAGAGGGTATAAAAAACATCAAAAATAATTGGAAGGTGGCATATACTAATGTTGATGGTTTAATATCGGCAAGGCTAGAAATCAGCGATTTGATGAGGGTACTTAAACCTGATGTTATCTGCTTTGTAGAGACCAAGTTAAAAGAAGATATTGATGTTCATGTGGGAGATGGTAAATACAAACTGTGGAGAAGAGACAGAAAAGAAAAAACGGGAGGAAGAGTGATGACAGCAGTGAAGAACAACATAAATGTAGATACCGTGGAAATGGGAGAAGGCAGGGCCGAAGTGATAAATATGAAATTAGAAACTGGAGAGAATAGCAAGAGAGATATGGCGGTCGTGTATGTTCCCCCTAAGACAAGACCATGGAGTGATGATGAATACCAGGAATGTTGTCAGACATGGCTAGTTATTTACAGAAAAATATTGAGAAAAGCAACAATATAATTTTAATGGGTGACTTCAGTTGTAAAGAGGTGAACTGGGAGGAATGGGACTCAGGAGGCAGCGAAGATTCGTGGGGCACTATATTATTAAATATAACAATGAACAATGTGATGATGCAATGAGTCAAGGAAGAGACATGGTTCTGAGTTGAGGACACACCAGCAAGAGTAGACTTTCTGTTTACCAAAGAACGTGATGTAATAGAATCCTTGAAATTCAGGTCTCCCTCGTTTTACGCTGTATTGTTTTACGATATTTCGCATTTACGATCCTTCTTCTTTAGTACCAAGTGTTCATTTTACGATTGAGCTCCCTCGCATTTACGATTGGGCATGTGGAAATCCCACGAGCCCAGGAGGAGGCTGGCAAACCAAACAACAATTTCCAGCTTCTTCAAACCCACTGCTAGTCCATCTGCCTCTGCTACCACTGAGTCATCCACCCCTGCCACCCAAACCTCCACTACCTCTCATTCTCATGAGTCATCCACCCCTGCCATCCAAACCTCCACCACCCCTGCTTCCTCCCTCTCCACCTCTTGTGTTGATGAGTGATGGGCTTTGGCCTAGGATGTCTCCTAGCCTCGGAGGAGACATTAAGGCATTAAGTCTTCCAGCATCGGGGGGGACCAACTAAGGGTGGATGGAGCTACAGTACAGTAGGAGGGTACATAACAGTACAGTACAGTACCGCTGTATTTTCATGTTTTTGCTATTTCATGTCTTTATGTTTGCAAATGTACATATACAGTATATGTGATTCAGATGCACTACAATATATAAAACATCATCATTATTATTGCATATTAGATCACTTGTATGGGTCTTCGGTTCCTTATACACGAGTCCAGGAATCTATCGCTTTACGATATTTTAGTTTACGATTGCCTTTCAAGGAACGCATACCAATCGTAAAACGAAGGAGACCTGTATATGTGTTCTATTGGAAAAAGTGATCATGTGGTCATTGAGTTCCAGATGATAACAGGGAACGTGGAGCCAAGAGACGAGCTTTATTGGCAGGGAAGATACAACTTTGGGAAAGCAAACTTTACAGGATTGAGAAAATTTTTTGAAAATGCTGATTGGAGAAAATTCAGAGAAACAAGAGATACAGATAAAGTGGGATATTTTTCTAGGCCTCCATAATTCGGGAGTAAAAAAATTTGTGCCAAGAGTAAGGAGGAAAGAAAACAGGAAAAAGGAGTGGTTCAGTAGAAGGTTTATGATAGCAAAAAAAGAGAGACACGGCGTGGAACAGTTGAAGAAAGAGAGGTAACAACAGAACAAAGGATGAATATTAAAAAACTAGAAGTGAATACACATGAATACATAGAAAGGAACTTTGAAAAAGGTATAATAGACAAATGTAAGGATGAACCCAAACTGTTTTACAGATTTGTCAGTGGCAAACTGAAACAAAAGGAAAGAATCACCAAACTGAAAGTAGAAGGAGTGGTCTATAAAGATACAGCAATGCAAACAGAAATAATGAACAAATGTTTCCAATCAGTTTTCACTAATGAAAGGGGAGGGAGTGACTAGAAATGTAGTGATAAAAGAAATAAAAGTGGAAGTACATGAAGTGTATAAATTACTGGAAACTCAAGATTTAAGGAAAGCCCCAGGATCAGATGGAATCTCTAATTGGGTACTGAAGGAATGCAGAAAACAACTGGCGGATAAGATTCACAGTTTAATTGTGTGTTCTCTGTAAGAGAGGAAAGTCCCTCAAGAATGGAAGAGGGCAAATGTGGTACTAATTTATATATATATATTTTTTTTATTTTATGCGAGGAAGAAGGAACCAAAGGCCATGAGCCCGCAGTAACAGTTCCCTCCAAGAGAAAAACAAAATACAATATAGAGCCAAATTCAAGATCCGATCATTTTGAGATGCCTGGACACACTGCGTTTGAAAGACTGGAGATCATAGGCAGCAGGAAATACAGACAGAGGGAGAAGTTCCAGAGCTGACCTGTTGCATAAATGAAAGACTGGGAGTAACGGTTAACTCTTGCATTAGAGAGTTGGACAGAAAAAGGATGAGAGTTTGCTGCCAGACGGGTGCTACGCGCCCGTCGTAGAGGTGGAGGAATGCAAGCAGACAGTTCAGAGGAGCAGTGACCATTAAAGTAGCGGTAGAAAAGAGATAAAGATGCAACAGTGCGGCGAAGAGACAGAGGTTGAAGGGAGTCAATAAGAGGAGGAGAGTTAATGAGACGAAAAGCCTTTGACTCCACCCTATTGAGAAGAGCTGTATGTGGGGAGCCTCCCCACACATGAGAGTTGTACTCCACACGGGGGCGGATAAAACCCCTGTATAGAGTCAACAATTGTGCAGGAGTAAAGAAGGAGCGGAGTCGGCTTAGCACACCCAATCTCTTGGGAGCAGATTTTACAAGAGATGTAATATGATCTTTCCAAGATAAGTCCCGAGTAAATGAAACCCCAAGCATGTTCAAGGATGATGCAGGATTAAGCTGAATATTATTAAACATTAGTGGGTATACCTGTGGAAGATTTTGTCGGGTTGATAGGTGTAAGAACTGAGTCTTAGATGCATTAAAGACAACCATATTATTTTTACCCCAGTCAGAGATACGAGCCAAGTCAGACATTAGGTGTGCCATAGCCTCATCCCTTGTTTGTTGAAGTAAATGTTGAGATGGGCGTTGCGGGAACCGAATGGAAAGGTGAAGGGTGGAGTCATCAGCGTATGAGTGGATAGGGTTAGATGTACAGCTTAGAAGATTATTGATGAATAAAAGGAATAGAGTTGGCGATAGGACAGAGCCCTGAAGAACACCACTGTTGATAGATCTAGGAGAAGAACGATGGCCGTCTACAACAGCTGCTATAGAACGACCAGAAAGGAAGCTAGCGATGAAGGCACAGATAGAAGGATAGAAACCGTAGGAGGGCAGTTTGGAAATTAAAGATTTATGCCAGACTCGATCGAAAGCCTTTGAGATGTCAAGTGCAATGGCAAAACTTTCGCCAAAGTCCCGAAAGGAGGATGACCAGGAGTCTGAAAGGTAGGTAAGAAGATCGCCAGTGGAGCATCCCTGATGGAACCCATACTGACGATCGGAAAGAAGGTTGTGATAGGAAAGATGCCTTAAAATTTTTCTAGTAAGAATTGACTCGAAAACGTTTGAAATACAGGACGTTAAAGCAATTGGACGATAGTTGGAGGGTTGGGAGTGGTCACCCTACTTTGGGACTGGCTGAATGAGAGCAAACTTCCAGCAAGAAGGAAAGGTACAAGTTGACAGACAAAGACGAAAGAGTTTGTCTAGGCAGGGTGTAAGCACAGAAGCACAGTTCTTGAGAACAACAAGAGGGACCCCATCAGGCCCATATGCCTTGTTAGTACTGAGGCCAGTGATGGCAGAAAATACATCAACTGAAGAAATTTTAATATCAGCCATGAGGAAGTCAGAGGGGGGAAGTGATGGAGGAACAGCACCAGAATCGTCTAAGGTGGAATTGGGAGGAAATAGGGAAGAACCCCTGAATTATAGACCAGTGTCCCTAACCAGCATGTTCGCAAAATTGTGCAAAAGAATTCTGAAAGATCGATGGATATAATATCTGGAAGAGATGAATATTTTGGCTGATAGCCAGTTTGGGTTTATAAGTGGAAGGTCATGTGTTTCCAACTTGTTGAGATTTTATTCAAGAGCAATTGACATGCTACAGGAGAGAGAGATGGTTGGGTGGATATTGTGTATTTAGATTTGGAGAAGGCCTTTGACAAGGTACCCCATAAGAGACTAATGTGGAAACTAGAGCATATAGGAGGACTGAAGGGGAACCTCCTGGAATGGATGAGAGACTTTTTGAGAGAGACACAATTGAGGACAGTAATAAAGGAGAGGATGTCTGGATGGAGGGAAGTAACAAGTAGAGTCCCACAGGGCTCTGTGTTGGCACCAGTAATGTTCCTGATTTATGTAAATTATATGGTAGATGGAGTGAACAGTTATGCAAATCTGTTTGCTGATGATGCAAAGATCTTTAAGAAGGTATAGGTTGAGGAGGATTGTAAAATGCTGCAGGAGAATCCGGATAGGATACACGATTGGAGACCGATGTGGGAAATGAAATTCAATGCAAAGAAATGTAAAATATTGGAAATGGGTAAAAGTACAAAGAGGCCATCATTGAATTATTTGATGGGTAACGAACCAATCACAAAAGCGAGTGAAGAGAAAGATTAGGGAGTGCTGGTCCAGGACAGTTTGTCACCTGAAAATCACATTAACAAGACAGTTAGAGAGACGTATAAACTCCTGACTAATATAAGAGTAGCTTTTCATGATATGGATGAGGAGATGATGAAAAAATTGATAGTGGCCATGATTTGCTCCAGGTTAGAATATGCAGCAGTAGTGTGGTCTCCACACAAAAAGAGAGATATAAACAAGATTGAGAGAAGACAAAGAACAACAACGAAAATGGTCCCCAGTCTGGCAGATCTGTCGTACAGAGAGAGGCTGGAAAAGCTGGATTTGCCTTCCTTAGAAGAAAGGAGAAAGAGAAGCGACATGCTTGCAGTGTTCAGGATCATGGTGGGAGTAGATAAAATTGACAAAGAAGATCTGTATTTATGGGATAAGAGAGTAAGAAGAGGACACGGAATGAAACTGAAGAAACCAAACTGCGTGAAGGATATCAAGAAATATAGTTTTCCTTATAGATGTATAGACCTGTGGAATAGCCTGGAAAAAGAGATCATCCAGTCTAGAAACTTAAACGAGTCTAAGAAACAGAGACGGGACCCCATGAGCATAGCTCATTTCCTGTATTTCACAGTTAGGTAAATACCTTAGTGTAGACAGCTAGACTGCACGAGTTCGAGTACATTGATACAACAAGTGGAAAAAGAGATTATAGTTTCTTTAAGATTGCTTCATATTTTGGAAAGATGCCTTTAGACTGTGCTAAGAGAAGAGACAAAGATTATAAATAGGATGATGGCTTCTACCCAGAACTGGTTGAAAAGGAAATTTACGATAAGTTAGTTGAATAAGTAAATAGACGAGAGAGAATTCTTCAAATGGAAATCGATGGAATCAAGAATTAGCTGTGCAGACAGGATGGAAAAAATGAGGAATTAATAAATGAAATAAATAGGACAACATTCGGAAAGAGCCCAAGGGCACTGTCCTCACTGACCATTCTGACCATCTGGCTTGTTGTGTTGTTTCTTTCGTAGGGATATTCTCATGCTTCCAGGCAAAAATTGAAACCTTTTTCTCTTTAGCTGATTGGTAGCCCCCTTATCCAATCCCTAGAGTGCACAAAATACAGCAACATCAAACATGGCAGGTAGCAGTATCCAAGTATTCTAGCTAAGGATGAAATCTGCAGTAATACACCATAGCTCAACAAGTGGGTGACTGAGTTAGAATTTAACACAGCATTTGCTTGAAGTATGCCTAGATGGAAACCAGATGTCACTAGATAGAAATCAAGTTGCATTGGAAATGAAACGGGCTACTTCTGGCCATTGTATTTTGAGGCAGGGCAGTCAATTTCATTTGCATAGTGTATATATACTGTATACAGTAAACTCGTAATTACAGTGAGTCCTTCATATACAAAAGGGATAGGGACCAAGAAAATCTTTTGTAATTCGAAATTTCTTATATCGGAACGATTTTCCCCATTGAAATATACATATAAATGGGGGGATTAGTCCCAGGACCCCCTAGGACCCCCACCTAAACTTCACCCCCCCCCCTATTAAGAAGTAAGCAATTCCTGTATACAGTTGTAGAGAAGGAGGTGGCCATATTCTTTTCCATCTCCTTTTTCTTTGTCACAGTCCCAGTGGTGGAAACAGCAAGGCCTAAAGCACCCCCAATCTCCGAGACTCCTTGCCCCTCCTCATGGGGTCTTATAATTTCCAATTTCCTTTCCAGAATTAGAGTACGGTGCTGCTGCTTCTTTGCAGCAGGCTCCCCCAATGCTGGAGATGATACAGGGCGCTTGGGAGGCATGGTGAAACAATACAAAAAGTTGAAGGGCTGCGAAAATATCCTCACATGCAGTGAGGCTGTGAGGAGATGAGAGACATGGACTCAACTGAGAAGCGCGCAAAAATTAGTTTACCAGAGAGGGTTTTGTTCGTTTTCTCGCGGCAAGCGAGTGCAGGGCTATGCACCGCGGCCATTTTGAATTTTTCATGCAGTATTCCATTAACCCCTTCATACCTGCCGGCCTTGAACAACACTTCACTGTTTCAGTGTGAATGATGTTGAGTTAGGGCATTATAAAAAACTGAGAACAATTACGGGAAGGGAACGAAGGTCACTGGTATGTGTACATGACCTTGCTCTACCATCCCATCAGTCAGGTGTTCTCTTCACTCAGATGTATTCGCCGATGTTTACATGCTTATGCTCCGTGCGCCCTAATTTTGAGTAAGTTTCTTTCAGCAAGAGAACACAATTTACCACCCTCAAAATAGTCAGAAAAATATGGAGGACAAACTAGAGGAATATGAACTGAACTGGTAAGGTCTTTAGGCTGTATGCTTACATGAAAGATTATGAGTTTTACAATTTTAAGAGACGAGATGGAACAAAAATGTTTGCTAATCAGAAAAAAATAACTCTTTCTTCCGACATGTTCTCGTAGGTTAGCATTCAGTTCCACATTCTTCATTCGGTATCACTCCTTCCAATATATTTCAGACCGACTGAGCACAGTTATTTCTGCTCCTTAGACTTAGAGTACATTTACTGCTCATTCATTTGTTTGTTCTTATGTGTATGTGTGAAAGAGAGAGGACTGATACAAACAATAATGTATTCGATTATCGTTTTCATAGCTGCTGGCCCTGAACAGCGCCTTACTGTACTGGTGTCAGTGATGTTGAGTTAGGGTGAGCTATAAAATACTGCGAGCAATTATGGGAAGGGAATCAGGGTCACTGGTGTGTTTACATGACCCTACTCTACCACCTCAAGTAGTCTGGCATTCACAGTTCACTTCGTCCCAGATTTTTTCAGCTGATGTACACATGCTGATGTAACACGCATCCTATTTTTATTAATTCTTACACGAATCATAGCAAATCACAGGTTGGGTTTAGGGGAAAAAATAATTAAAAAAAAAAAAGCCAGGTGTGCCAGACAAGTCTTTTCACATGTGTAAGAAAAAGATATTGATTTTAGAACTTTGAAAAAATGGTCCTAAGGCCGACCACGGGAGCACACAAATATCTGAACCCAAAGCCATTGAGGGGGCTAAACATACGTTTTATTTTAAGCAGTAAAAGCACCTTACCAAATCAGTTCTTCTTGATAGTCTGTTATATTTTTCAGATTATTTCTCTGTTGGTAAATACATTAAACGTTTCTTATTAAATCTGTTTCCCCGTCATTTTTAGCTGTTCTGGTGTGACAGCTCTCGTTTATTTCATTAATATAATGGCGGAAAGGACTGTTTTTCCCTAAGTGTTTAACTAAACCTGGCTTAACCAAGCTTATCTGTACCTAATAATTTTAACCTAACCTAACTTCCTAGTTGGGAAATTGGGAAACGATATCCACCTTTGAGCACATTGAGTTTCTTCCACTGCGCTGGAAACGATCATAGGGTAAAGTGACGATAATAATGGTGACGAAATTTTTCAGCAAGAAAAATTAATTTGCCAAACTGAAAGTTGTCAGAAAATTCCAGAAACAAGCTGGAGGATTATGAATTGAATTGGTAAGGCGTTTCTGCTGCTTCAAGTGTACAATGAAAGACACAAGCATCTTCCCAAAGTCTGACAAGCATCTTCCCAAAGTCTGACGAATATAGCGTGGAAAAATCGAACCATTTGAAACACGCACTAGTAGAAACAGGGCTTTCATTGTATTTCGCCTGGTGTAAATTTTCTTCAGACTGAACTGGGAAGATAGTTGTGTTTTTCATTGTACATTTACCAGTAAATAAATCAATCTAACAGTACTTGTGTTTTGTTTCCGCCAGATTAATCGTGATTTCTGCATTTCCTTTCTTATCGAGTATCGATTTTCGTATCATTGAGACAGATATTTTCGTACTGTGGAATTTGTCCTATATTAATCAATTTCGTGCCATCGAAGATTCGTACTTCAGGTTTTCGTATTTCGAGGACTCACGGTATCTGTTTTTGTAATATCCTACCCAACGCAATATCTGGTGCTTTTTCCTTGGCTCGATTATAACAATATTTGGCAGAGGCAGGCCATATCCAGTTCAGAAATGGGAAGCAATCGGCCCTCCGGCTCAAACACAAAACCCTCTTGGCGCATGGGCAGACCCTGCAATGCACCTGCTAAGCACATTGCATTGCGGGAGTGGCCCATCCGGTACACTGAGCCTACTGTTGCACTCTGAGTTACTCTGTGTATGCCGTACAGTGGGGACGTATCTGTGCACTCTGCTCTGGTGACCCACATGGTGGCTAAACTCTAGTGCAGTGACCTAGTCTGTGGCCTTCCATGCCTTGCTTGTTGTTGTAGTGCTGTGACAAACCTTGTGGTCCCTCAGTGCTCTGTGCCCTAGTGCTCTGACTGCTTTATAGTGAGGACGTATTTGTGCGTATCTACTCTCCATTGATCCCAGCACAAGGTGAGTACAGTATGATTATGATTATACAGTATTATGTACTGTATTACTGGATTCTAGGTACTGTACCAGTACTGTATTGTATTTTATGTTTGATTTTTATCTTTTACTCGTGAGTAATATTGTAGGAAAGTTTTCAGGATAGGGGATCAAGACAGATAGTGACACATTATCCAGCTCAAAGCAGCTTTCACTTATCCGGTGTAATTCAGCCAACTCCCACACCGAATATTGCAGAATACCAGATATTGCATAGTACCCCCAATCAGCATTCCATTCAGCATCAAGCCAGATAATGTGTCACTATCTGTCTCGACCCTCAATCCTAAATCTTCCCAACAATATCAGTACTGTATACAAAGATAGATAGATAAATAAATACATAAGGGACAGGTTTTGTAGGCTTCAACTCTTGCATTGCTACATTATAGGAATGGCCTCTTTTCTCTAAGGGTGAAAAATCTTAGACTTTTTATTTTCACTACTTCAACTTTAGTCTCTCATTGGTGCTTGGTGAACTGTTTGTTAAAATGCCCCAGTTGTAGTGCTGGGCCGGGATAGATTTCATCCTGAAAAGGTAACTGGAGGTTTTTTGTTCATGTGGCATCCAGAGTTTACTGGTCACCTACTCTTAAATGTTCTTGACTGCAGTAGCCATGCTGTGGAACCCTACACCACAAATGTTTAATGTAGACTGGAGGCTCTTCAGTCATGTACAGGCAAACCCTGATTTTCAATACCCCTAGATCCGATAACCCCGGAATAGTGATGGGGGTAGAAATATCACCCCACTCCGCCTATCATAGGCTTACCCCTCATTTTTGCGATGGGCTTTGATTTTTTAAAACCGATTTTTGTGATATTTTAAGACTTAAATTTTCTGTGTAGGTTGATTTATAAACAGTTTTTAGACTTAGATTGATGTGTTTTAGTCACAGGTGGAGTGAACACTGTCATTTGCAGTATGGGTTCTTACCCATCACATGAGGTATAAAACAGTGTGGACAACTAGGTGACTCAACAAAGAATATTTTGTGTTTGACCACTGAACATCTAACTTATTGTGGAATTTATAATACAGTAATAATAATATTAAATAAATATTAATATATATGAATGCCTTAAAGAGTAAGTATTTCATGCATTGATGAAAACTGTGACATTGATGAATCATGTACAGGTGTATTTACATTCGAGTTGTTCAAGGGCAAGCGCTTTGAAAATACAAAGGAATTTCTAAATAAATGTTGGAAAATAAGAGAGAAGAAAATAAAGGAGCTCAGCAACCAGAACAGTAAGTAAAATGACATAAAGAGGGGCTGTTGAAAAGGGTATCCCAATCGCATCAACGATCACTTACACCGTCAAGAGAATTCTCCATCAAAACATCAACAATTCTCCATCACAATATTTCTTGATTGACCATTACTGATCTAACCTGTCATGGAATACAAAATCTGTCTATCTATCTGTCTATTGCCAGATGCCTTAATCCCATAAGGGGTGGCCACAAACAAATCACCTCCATGTCGCCCAGTCCACCGCCATTTCACTGCCCTGCTCCCAGCTCACACCCCCGTCTCTCATATACCTCTCCACTCAATCCCTCCATCTCATTCTTGGCCTCCCTCTCCCTCTCCCCCCCTCCACCTCACTCACATACACTCTCCTTGTTAGTCTCTCACCCTCCATCCTCTCCACATGGCCAGACGACCTCAGTGTGTCTCCTAATGCTTCCTATCACATCCACACCACAATGCTCTTTCACTTCCTCATTTGTCAATCTGTCTCTCCATGTGACTCCACAGACTCCTCTCAAATAACTCATTTCCACTGCTCTCCAACAAGGTCAAAGCTTCACTTTCATACATTAGAGTTGGTATCACAACTCTGCCATGTAGTAACTTTTTCATTTCCATGCTCACTTCCCTGTTTCATATCACTGCTTTCAAGGAACCAGCAACTTTTCTTCCCTGTTGTACGCTTTCAAGCACTTCACCCTCTAAAATTTCATCCTTACTTATCACACTACCCAAGTACTTAAACGCACGCACATTTTCCATTTCCTCCTCATCGAACCTCACTGTACATTCACTAACTTCACTTCTCTCAAAGACCATACCTTTACTCTTCCCTATATTCACCTTTAGATTCCAGCTTTCAGTCTTACCCTTATAATCCTTGAGCCAACTGATCCATACTCTCTTATATTCTCCTTCCATCTGCTACAGCAATACACACTCCTTCTTTTGCCCTCTCATTCTCACCTACTGCCACGCTTATACTCCATCCATACTCCCATTCTCTCATACTCTCACCTTACCATTTAGTTTCAGTTAATCCCCATATATCCAGTTTTGCACCCTCAAGCACTTGGACAATCTCTCTCTTTTTCACCTCATCATTTGCACCCCTTACATCTCATGTAAGAAACAGGGAAGTGAGCATGGAAGTGAAAAAGTTACTACATGACAGTAATGTGATACCAACTCTAACGTATGGAACTGAAGCTTGGACATTGTTGGAAGGACACAAGTCAAGAGTGAGAGCAGTGGAAATGAGTTATTTAAGAGGAGCCTGTGGAGTCACATGGAGAGACAGGCTGACAAATGAGGATATAAAGGAGCGTTGTGGTGTGGATGTGGATGTGATAGGAAGTGTTATGAGGAACACACTGAGGTGGTTTGGCCATGTGGAGAGGATGGAGGGTGAAAGACTGACGAAGAGTATGTGAGTGAGGTGGAGGGGGGAAGAGGGAGGGGGAGGCCGAGGATGAGATGGAGGGATGGGGTGGAGAGGTATATGAAAGAGGGGGGTGTGAGTTGGGAGCAGGGCAGTGAAATGGCAGGGGACAGGACGACGTGGAGGTGATTTGTTTGTGGCCACCCCAAACAGGATTGAGGCATCTGGCAATAGATAGATAGACATCTCATGTACCTATCCATATCATGTCCTTAATCGTCACCTTTTGGTCGGTCCTGGTCTGAGGCTTCTTGTTCGTATTTTTAGTTAGTTGTTTTCCAGGGAGGGGCACTAACCCTCCGCCAACCCACTTGTTGTCATGTAGGGAACATGTGTAGGTTGGTTATAACGTTACCACCCAGCGTTATAAATGCTTTCCTTGTTCACAGGAAATCATTTGGCTTGCCACTCATTGTAGAGCAACCCTAAAAACAGAGTGCCACTACACTAAGTGGGTGGATGATGGTCACCCCCACCTACCACATACATGATAATGATAATTTTAAATAAATATTAATAATTATGAAAGCCTTAAAGGGTAAATATTTCCTGCAATGACAAAAACTGTGACATCTATAAATCATGTGTTTACATTCAGGTTGTGCAAGGGAGAACACTTTTAAAATAGGAAGTAATATGTAAATAAACGTTGGAAAATAAGAGAGAAGAAAATAACGGAGCTCAGCAACAGAACACCGAACAACATAAAGAGAGGCCATTGAAAAGGCTATCCTGATCGTATCATTAATCGCGTTATCTGTTAAGAGAATTCCTCGTCAAAACTTCAGTGATTTTCCGTTACAACAATTCACACCTTGGATGATTCTGTGTCATTTATACATTATTATCATGCTTAACAGATGTTTATTTAATTGTCTTGGGACCGTCTGGTGGTGAGATTGTATACAGTGCTGCTTCTTCTTCTCTACCGAGTTTGACTGTGAATTGCAGATCGGATTCTTCATTGATTTTAACTGGGTACAAGCAAGAGGGGCACTGGTTTTAGTCTTAGGTTAACTTCGTTTACAGCTGTTAGGCCATGTACATTGGCTTTAAACTTTTTTTTTGGACTCATTTGGGTTGACTTGGTTAGGGGGGAAACCCAAGGCTCAAAACACATCCCTATACCTTACATGTTAACCCGCCACGTCCTGATGACGTATGGATACGTTGCAACGTTTTGTCATCCTCAGTCCTGATAACGTATGGATATGTTGCAACGTTTTGTCATGCTCAATCCTGATAACGTATCCATACGTTTTGCAATTGCAATGTCTGTCGTTTGCACATTTTTCAAATTTCGCACATGATTTTTGGTACGTAGACACAGGACACCTTCCTCTACCCGCTGCCAGGTAGAGACATTCCCCGACCCCGCATGACCCTTGTGCACCATTGTCTTGGTCACTCACCTGTTAGCAGTGACCTTGCACAGACATGGTGTGCCGAGGTCTCTCTGATGACGAAATTCAAGCCGCCCTTGACACTTTCACAGGCGACATTGATTCCTCAATCAGTGATGATGTGGAGGACAAAGACTACTTGCTGCCTGACAATGAAGCAAGCAGCAGTGATGAGGAGGTACTGTCGCCAAGGAAGCAGTGGTATGTGATGTACCGTAAGACAAGGGAAGGCCAGCATGGACCTTCAACACATGCACACACCTCTTTCTAGCCCCTAGACAAAGGTCTGAAGAGGATGAGGACGAGGACGGAGCCATAAGACATGGTGTAACCTCGTGGTGGGGGAGGGAAAGGATTTCGCCACGGGAAGCTGAAGGTGCAGCGAGAAGAAAAATAAGGTATGGTGCTTCTGTGAAATGCTGAAGCATGGGGGAGAGATAGTAGTAGAATGGATGTTGATGTGCATATTGGCCTGGGAGGAAGGTATATTCCCGGAGGATTGGAAGTCAGGTATAATTATTCCCTTGTACAAAGGAAAAGGGGAAAAAGGAGTGTGTGGTAATCATAGGGGCATTTGTCTTCTTAGTATAATAGGAAAAGTGTATGGTAGGATATTTATTGACAGAGTTAGAGAAAGAGCAGAGGAATTAGTTGGAGAAGAACAGGGAGGCTTTAGGAAGGGAAGAGGTTGTGTAGATCAGATATCCATTCTAAGATCTTTAGTGGAAAAGTTTCAAGAGAAGGGAAAGAAGTTGTATGCGGCTTTCATGGATTTGGAGAAAGCATATGACAAGGTTGATAGACAAGGATTGTGGAAAGTATTAAGAATATATGGAGTAGATGGGAAGTTGAATGCCATGAAGAGTATGTATGATGGTCCGAAGGCTGCAGTGCATGTGGATGGTGAGCCGAGTGAATTTTTCTCTTTGAAGGTTGGGTTGAAACAGGGATGTGTCATGTCTCCATGGTTGTTAAGTCTGTACATGGATGGGGTAATCAAAGAGGTACAAGGTAGGGTAGTGGATGTCGGAGTGGTCCTGGTGAGAGAGGGTAGTGTTTGGAAACTCCCTGTACTGTTGTTTGCATATGATACTGTGTTGTTGAGTGGAGACGAAGGGGAGGTGGAAGGCTTGGTGGATGAGTTTGGGAGAGTGTGTAAGAAACGGAATCTAAAGGTGAATGTAGGGAAGAGTAAAGTGATGGTCTTTAAGAGAAATTACGTCAGTGAATGTACAGCAAGGTTGGATGGTGAGGAATTGGAAAATGTGCGTACGTTTAAGTACTTGGGTAGTGTGATGAGTAAGGATGGAGGTTTGGAGGGTGAAGTGCTTGAAAGGGTACAGCAGAGAAGAAAGGTTGCTGGTTCCTTGAAAGCAGTAATAAGAAACAGGGAAGTGGGCACGGAAGTGAAAAAGTTACTACATGACAGTATTGTGATACCAACTCTAATGCATGGAAGTGAAGCTTGGATGTTGTTGGAAGGACACAAGTCAAGAGTGAGAGCAGTGGAAATGAGTTATTTAAGAGGAGCCTGTGGAGTCACAAGGAGAGAGAGGCTGACAAATGAGGATATAAAGGAGCGTTGTGGTGTGGATGTGGATGTGATAGGAAGCTTTAGGAGGAATACACTGAGGTGGTTTGGCCATGTGGAGAGGATGGAGGGTGAAAGACTGATGAAGAGAGTGTATGTGAGGTGGTGGAGGGGAGAGGGAGGGGGAGGCCGAGGATGAGATGGAGGGATGGGGTGGAGAGGTATATGAGAGAGGGGGGT
This sequence comes from Coenobita brevimanus, assembly GCF_032717465.1. Lineage (NCBI taxonomy): Eukaryota > Metazoa > Arthropoda > Malacostraca > Decapoda > Coenobitidae > Coenobita > Coenobita brevimanus. Next base: position 13,785,963 of record NC_137049.1, on the reverse strand, counting down.
GTGAGTTAGGAGCAGGGCAGTGAAGTGGTGGGGGACAGGGCGAAGTGGAGGCGATTTATTTGTGGCCACCCCAAACGGGATTGAGGCGTCTGGCAATAGATAGATAGATAGATAGCTTCTGTTTTGTCTGGGGAAGGTGCAAGTGGTGTGGTGGGAGTGAGCATTGAAAGGGAAGTGGTGGTGGCAGAGAGGCAGCTCCCGTGCGAGCACGTGGTGCACCTGGGGAGCGAGCTGGTGAGGAGCAGCCGCACCTTAGCACCTCTTTCTCCCTGCAAGATTCCTGCGCTTCCTCCCCACAGCAACGTGATGTGGGGAAAGAAAGCAAAGGGAAGGGAAAGGGGAGTGGGAAGAGGAGCGTGAGTGGGGAAGGGCGTCATTCTCCACGTCCTCAGCCACCTCCACCACCCTCTTCTCCCCACCCCAACAATGGGGATGTTGGTGTGTCGCGGGACTGGGAAGATCGGAGTGACTTCATGCCTATCGTTCACCAGTTCACAGAGGAGTGTCGGTCTGGCTGTACAGCTCCTGGACATTGTGCAGGCTCCACCAGGGTGGATTTTTTCCACCTATACTTTGGTGAGGAGTTTGTGGAGCGTGTCGTGGAGCAAACCAACACATTCGCAAGCAGCCAGCGCCGTGAAAGCGAGTGTGAAGGTACAACAAGCAGACACTTCCAACAGTATGACTACTTAGTTACCACAGGTAAGATGTTCATCTTTTTGGTCCTGATTCTCTTGATGGGTATTGTACGGAAAAGACAAATTTTTTTATACTGGTCAATGGACCCCATGACCAGCACACCTTTCTTTGGGAAGGTAATGGGCCGGAATATATTTCAGCAAATTCTGAGCCACCTCCACTTTTCCGATGCCGACGACCCCACGACCCCGCGAATGCTAATAACACCAATAGAATGAGGAGAATAGGGATGGTATTTGATCACTTGCAGGAAAAGTTCCGCTCATCCTTCTATCCTTGTGGAGACCGTGTCATAGATGAATGTCTCATGTTGTGGAGAGGCTGTATTTCCTTTTGGTAGTACATACCTAGCAAGCAACACTGTTTTGGGTTTAAGAGCTTTGTTATGTGTGCTGTAAAACTAGTTATGTGCAAGACATTGTCTTGCACACTGGCGCACAGACAGACGTAACAGAATATTGAAGTATTGGACTCTCTGGGGCCGTGGTGAAGACAATGATTGAGGAGTACTTTCATTGTGGTCATGTCTTGTACCTGGACATGTGGGACACTAGCCCCCTTCTCACTCGGTACCTCCACCTTCATGAACACTGGAGCCATTGGCACAGTCAAGAAAAACCGTCACCATATGGTCAAGGGTGGGAGGAAACATGACAAGAATGAGGTAGTGGTTTTCAAGGCGAATAACATCCTCGCCTCCATATGGAACCACAACAGGGAAGTTTTCCTCCTGTTGACGGTACACTGTCCCCTGATGCACCGCACCGACTCCGTGGCTTACCACAGCGAGAGGAGGTTCCACGTTTGGAAACCAGAGTCGGTACTGGGCTACAGAGTCAATGTAAGGCGAGTAAACCAGTCTGACTCCATAATTTGCAATGTGGAGTGTGCCAGGACTATGATGAAGTGGTACAAAAAGCTATTCTTCCTCTTGCTCAACATCATGGTCCTGAACGCCCACTGCCTCCATGCCTTGACTACGGGAACCTCTGAGACCTTTGAGGGGTTTGTGAGGGAGCTGTCTAGGGAATTCATCACAAAGTAAGCAGAGGATAGGCCCCACCACTGCTGCCTAGACTTCCTTACGCATCTCAGGACCCCACTTCCCCACCACCATCCCTCCTCAACCGAACCATCCTAGACCCGATTGCCGCTGTCACATATGCAGCCAATCGAAAGTGAGTGCAACCACTCAGAGAAAAGACACTAGGTACAAGTGTGTGGAATGCAACGTAGGATTGTGCGTTGAGCCATGTTTCTGAGAATACTACACCTTGGTAAATACTGATACTGTGTGTGCTTGCGATAATATGATGCTTACTATAATAGTAGGTCCGGTAACTGTGCGATAATATGACACTTACTATAATAGTAAGCCCCGTAAATATGTGATAACAGTTATATAAGGTGAAAATTGGTATGATGTTAGTGGAAAAGTATAATGTACTGTAAGTGGAAAAATAGAATGTAAGTTGAAACAACAGTCATAGTAAGCTATATGTGCAAGAATTTGGTAGTTTTCATGTGATTGGTGAATGGAATAACGCTTATATCGCCTATATTTTTGTGTGAAAAACCAATATATTCTTGTACTACATGAAAATTTGTACCAAATTAATAAATATTTATGTATTCTGAGTGATTTTCAGTACTTAACCCTACAATAGAAAATGTGACTGCAGCAACGAGCCTCCAGAGAATGTGGTACCAGGTGTGTGGAGGGTCACATGTTTACACCCACTGCAAAAAACCTTGTTTAGTTTTCGTTTTTAAAGGCTCCAACATGCTTGCATGTGTCGGCCTTGGTCACCTAATGGCGGCTGTCCACGCTGCACGATCCATTGCAGCCTCCCTGTTCAGTCCCTTAACCCTGAGGTCACACTTAATGACCTCGTCCCATGTCTTTCTCGGTCTACCCCTCATAACCCCACCCCCAATATTAACACTTCTCACCTTCCTCACCCAGTTATCATCCCCCATCCTCTCCAAATGTCCAAACCATCTCAGTCTACCTCTCCTCATCACAACACCAATACATCCTACCTCTCAACTCTTCCATTGTAAACCCAGCCCCTCCAGGCCTTGGACGCAGGGACGCACTGCACATCCACCTAATCATTGTCATTTCTGTACGTCTGAGCTGGCGAATATCTTCCTCCTTCACTGCCCAGGTCTCACTGCCATACAGCATTACACTCCTAACACATGCTGCATACAAAGACCCCTTAGCACGTAGGAGAGTCCTCTCAATGTCAGGAGAGGCAAGAGCTCCCTGAACTTCTTCCAACCACTTCTCACCCTAGCCACAGAGCTAGCTTCAGCCCCACCTCCAGCACACAACATGTCTCCCAAATAACAAAACTCTTCCACACACTCAAGAGATTCACCAGCAAGTTCAATCCTTTCACGTCTACACTCTCCTGTATTTAGCTTGAAAGGTTTTGTCTGTCAGAGTTAATATTTTTTATTTTTCCACATCACTCAAGTACTTGACAGGCATCTTGGAATGTGTCATGTGAAAAAATGATGCTAGTAAGATGTAGAGAAGAAACTGAGAATTTATGCAGCAGGAGCATCAACAACATACACCCTCCCCTGATGAGAGCTCGGTGAGCACTGGCAAATTTCACGCATCAGTGAGTCTGGGAGTGTCCAGGGTGTTGCCAGATGTACATTAACAGCTGTATTAACTTGGGAGATGGTTGGAGTTGAGCCTACCTTAAATGTGTTTTTCATAGGTCTCACAGGGGTGATGGGATCAAGTTTTTTTGCGGAAGGTGTAGACCACTTCTAGGCTCAGGTGAGCATTTTCTTTCTGAATTACCATCATTTCTCACAAAAAGTGAAGGTCCCCCCCCCCCCCCCCCCAAAAAAAAAAAAAAAAAAAAATCCAAAATTGGTCGGGATTGGGGGAGGTCACCGGTGAAAAATCGGTTGGGACGCTACAGGTTAAATCTACCCCAAGATACAATACCCTGCCTAGCGATGGGTTTTTACTTAACCAGTTGCATCATTAAACCAGTGTTTGCCTGTATATCGTTAAAGGAAGGAGGCTGGTCATCTATCTTTAACCCCTCCAGAGCTCATTGTTTTGAAGGTACTTTACCTCCCCTGAGTCATTGTTTTATAACCAGTGTAAATTGTACATGCTTGGCCAAAGCAGATCATCATTGTGTCTCATATAAGGTTCATAGCTCAACAAGGGTTGAAGGTAGTGAACTGTGATAGCTTAGCATTGGGTCTACCTCTTAGTGGTCAAATAAGATTGGCTAATAGTATTTACCTATCAGTGTTAAATTAAATGCATCTTTTCTCTCACATACAGGAAAGAACGAGACGATGGAGGTTGCTTGAAATCTTACCAGGTAAGGAATGGTTTGAATTTTAAGACCACATTCTAGGAGATGTAGAAGACTTCATAGTGTCCCTTCCACAGTGGTTTGTTTTGCATATTATATACTGTGACTTTCTTAGGTATGTTATATATAATATTTCAGTATCAGTATATTGTGCATTGGTAACATAGAGTATTAAGGTGTAATGTGCAAAATACTTTATGAAGGGAAAAGAGTTGCAGAATCTCCAAAGCCACTTTGAATATGACCCATAGGTATATACAGTCATCCCTTAACGTTTTCGTTTTTAAAGGCTCCATCATGCTTGCATGTGTCGGCCTTGGTCACCTAATGGCGGCTCTCCACGCTGCACAATCCATTGCAGCCTCCCTGTTCAGTCCCTTAACCCTAAGGTCACACTTAATGACCTCGTCCCATGTCTTTTTCAGTCTACCCCTCATAACCCCACCCCCAGTATTAACACTTCTCACCTTCCTCACCCAATTGTCATCCCCCATCCTCTCCACATGTCCAAACCACCTCAATCTACCTCTCCTCATCACAACACCAATACACTCCAGTCCCATCCTACCTCCCAACTCTTCCATTGTAAACCCAGCCCCTCCAGGCCTTGGACGCAGTGACGCACTGCACAGCCACCTAATCATTGTCATTTCTGTACGTCTGAGCCGGCGAATGTCTTCCTCCTTCACTGCCCAGGTCTCACTGCCATACAGCATTACACTCCTAACACATGCTGCATACAGAGACCCCTTAGCACGTAGGGAGAGCCCTCTCAATGTCAGGAGAGGCAAGAGCTCCCTGAACTTCTTCCAACCACTTCTCACCCTAGGCACAGAGCTAGCTCCAGCCCCACCTCCAGCACACAACATGTCTCCCAAATAACAAAACTCTTCCACACACTCAAGAGATTCACCAGCAAGTTCAATCCTTTCACCTCTGACAATCTCCACCTGCTCACCCCGGCACGCCGTACACATAAAATCAGCATTATCTCGCAGTCTACCTCTGATACCACAACATCTTTTATGCACTTATTTATCACACACACCGCACAAGATGGAATTACTTCCCACTCCCTTGTGGCAGACTGCACATGGCCACTCTTCCTCGTCATTGACAGTACCGCCACCAACCCAAGATATCATCACTTTTGTTTTATCTGCATTTACCCTTAAACCCTTTTGCCCCATACCATCTCTCCACTTCCTAAATTGTTCCTCCGCCTCTCTTTCATTCTCTGCAATCAACACCAAATCATCAGCATACAACAACTCCCACGGAAGTCCGTTTCTAAAGTCATGTGAAAGGGCTTCAAGTACCATGATAAACAACATGGGACTCAAGACTGACCCCTGATGCACACCAACATTCACAGAAAACTCATCACTCAAATCTCCATTGACTCTCACCTGGGTGTGAGCACCCACATACATGGCCATAACCACCCTAACCAGCCACTCCTCCAAGCCAAGCTTTCTCATTGCCCACTTCACCACCTCTCTAGGGACTCTGTCAAAGGCCTTTTCCAAATCAACAAAAACAAAATACAGATCCCTTCTCCTACCAATATATTTTTCCTGAAGCTGTCGAACAATGAATATGGCATCAGTGGTCCCCCTACCTGGCATAAACCCAAACTGCATCTCATCAATATTCACTCTTTCTCTAATCATACCTTCTAAAACTCTCTCCATTACCTTCATTATCTGATCTAAAAGCTTTATACCTCTATAATTTCCTCTTTCCAGGGCATCACCCTTCTCTTTATACACATTTACAATTACACTCTTCAGCCAATCATCTGGGACAATACACTCATAAATAATCCTATTTATCAGGTCAGTGACTAAACTCACCCCTATATCGCCTGAGGCCTTGAACATTTCGGCAGTCAACCCAGACACACCTGCTGCCTTCCCCACCCTCATCCTGCCTATTGCCTCACTCACAGTAGCAGTATCAATCAAAGGCCAAGGGCCAGACACTGGATCTGCTGGCTCCAAACCTTCCCTGTCCCAGTCAAACTCCTCATTCAACAACCGGTTATAATTCTCTCTGCATGCATCTTTAATATCCTCACTGTTCACCACTACCCTTCCTTCATCATTCTTCACACACTGCTCACCTATGATATCCCGATTATCCCTCTTCACCTGACCTGCCACCCTAAATATATTTTTCTGCGTTTTTAACATACACAGTTTTAAATATTCATGGGTGGATATAACAAACGGTTTTAAATATCTTCAGGTGGATACAGTACCGGAGCATTTTATCTCGTTGAACTCTGCTGACACTATTCACAGCAAATGTAACATTATCCCAGGTACAGTTCATGGCTGTTTTAGTGATGACATTATCCAGTGAATCAAATAAAACTTTCTTCCTTTTGGCCACTTCATTTATTAATGCCATTAATTCATCAGAGAAAAGTTAGGACAGGCTGGGAGTATTTCTTTTCATCCACATTCTCCTTTGCAATCTTGGTGGCGAAGGGCTTTGTTGTGTTTACCGGCTGATACATGGGGAAAGCTTTGTGATTGGATGGCCATACCAAAGCTTTGTGTGTAAGAGCCTCCGTCATTGGCTAATCAGAATTCAGCTGGTAACGGTTGAAACACCTGATGAACCTAATGACCCTCCTCTCATCGCTGAGAAGAGGTAAAGTGAAAATTTTAACCATTTTTATAGCGTTTCTTGCCCTCATTACTGTATTGTTTATAAAGACACCTTGGTTCCAATTATTGCACCTATATGGTGGATGTGTGAGCGAGCAGTATTTGATATTGCACTGATTGATACACATAACTTATGGGGAAAAATTCATTTGGTGGATGAGTGACTCCAACTTTAGGGATTAAACTTTTAAACACTGATAATTACCCTAGTACTAAATAATAGTATACGTACATACATGCACACGTGTACACAAACCCTCAATGAGCTGATCTAAACTGGTTTGCTGCCCTCCCCCCACCCTCTCTCTCTCTCTCTCTCTCTCATAAATAATATGAAGCAATATGCACCCAAATCGCACTGAAATCATACAAGAGTGACTGAAAGTGTTATTTTATATTATATTGTGAATTACTGTGATAACATACAAGTGATTTAGTGATATCGCGCTAATTGATACACATAACTTATGGGGAAAAATTCATTTGGTGGATGATTGACTCCAACTTTAGGGGTTAAACTTTTAAATACTGACAGTTACCTTAGGACTAAATAATAGTATACGTACGTACATGCACACATGTACACCAACCCTTGATGAGCTGGTTTAAAATGGTTTCCTGCCCTTCCCTCTTTCTCTCTCTTTTTCATAAATAACATGAAGCAATATGCACCCAAATCGCACTGAAATCATATGAGTGGCTGAAAGCATTATAGTATATTGTGAATTACAGTAAAAGCTCAATTAACCGGAATGCATGGGGATTCTTCCATTCTGGATATGAAATTTTATGGATAAACGAATGTTACTCTTAGAAATTTTCTGGGAGGTCAAACAAATGAAATAGTACCAAACTTGGGACTTCATTTCATAAAGTACATTATTCAGTATTAGATACAGTAACTGGTACAGGTAAGATACAGTACAGGTACACTCACGCTCACTAATATCTGCCCAGGGGTGCCCCCTTCCTACCTCGGAATACCCAGGGAAGAGGGGAGGGGGGGACGAAACGAGCTCCAACCGCCACTATCCCAGCTCCTGACCGTCCCCCATACCACTACCCAACCCCCCACCCCACCCGTCATTCTTAACTAACAATAACATCTCAAGCTGATTTCATGCTAAACACTCTTGGTCCCACTACTAATACAAACAAAGAACATTAGGATATGTTAAAAGACTATAACTATCAACATGTTGCAGCAAGAAATTAATGCATTATGAGTTTGACAGTGAAACAAAAACGTTAACAACGGCCACCGCAGACCTTCTGTGTTGGGTGCACTGCTTTGGAAACACACACACACACACACACACACACACACACACACACACACACACACACACACACACACACACACACACAATCCTTGAAATATGTGTCCTATTGGAAAAAGTGATCATGTGGTCATTGAGTTCCAGATGATAACAGGGAACGTGGAGCCAAGAGACAAGCTTTATAGACAGGGAAGATACAACTTTGGGAAAGCAAACTTTACAGGATTGAGAAAATTTTTCGAAAATGCTTTTTTTTTTTTTTTTTTTTTTTTTTTTTTTTTTTTTATATATATATATATATATATAATAATGAATGGAGGAAGGAAAAACAAAGGAAAAAAAAATAAGTCCATGTGCCTAAAGGCATCCTCCATTCATAAAATACTTATAACAATTGGATTTAAAATTGAGATGATTAAGCGTATGTGGGAAGCAACTCCCAGGAAGTGAATTCTAGAGAGTAGTAGTTCTGGGGATAAATGAATTTTGATAAGCAGAGGTTCTGCATTGTGGGGGAGAGAGTGTGAGTTCATAGGCCCTCCCAGCTGTCCGAGTATTTCGGGAGAAAATGTGAAGAGGAGGCACAATTGAAGCCAGTTCGTTAGAGCACTTATGGTAAAAATATAGATAAAATAGTGCTAAAGAAGCAACGTCTCTACGTACCGATAATGGAGGAAGGTCCTGCGTTATGGCAAGATTATTGATTAATCTATCTATCTATCTATTGCCAGACGCCTCAATCCCGTTTGGGGTGGCCACAAGCAAATCGCCTCCAAGTCGCCCTGTCCCCCGCCATTTCACTGCCCTGCTCCCAACTCACACCTCCCTCTCTCATATACCTCTCCACCCCATCCCTCCATCTCATCCTCGGCCTCCCCCTCCCTCTTCCCCCCTCCACCTCACTCACATACACTCTCTTCATCAGTCTTTCACCCTCCATCCTCACCACATGGCCAAACCACCTCAGTGTGTTCCTCATAACGCTTCCTATCACATCCACATCAACACCACAACGCTCCTTTATATCCTCATTCGTCAGCCTGTCTCTCCACATGACTCCACAGGCTCCTCTTAAATAACTCATTTCCACTGCTCTCACTCTTGACTTGTGTCCTTCCAGTAATGTCCAAGCTTCACTTCTGTACATTAGAGTTGGTATCACAATACTGTCATGTAGTAACTTTTTCACTTCCATGCTCACTTCCCTGTTTCTTATCACTGCTTTCAAAGAACCAGCAACCTTTCTTCCCTGCTGTACCCTTTCAAGCACTTCACCCTCCAAACCTCCATCCTTACTCATCACACTACCCAAGTATTTAAACGTACTCACATTTTCCAATTCCTCACCATCCAACCTCACTGTACATTCACTAACTTCACCTCTCTCAAAGACCATCACTTTACTCTTCCCTACATTCACCTTTAGATTCCGTTTCTTACACACTGTCTTAAACTCATCCACCAAGCCTTGCAGCTCCTCTTCATCTTCACTCAACAACACAGTATCATCTGCAAACAACAGTACAGGGAGTTTCCAAACACTATCCTCTCTCACCAGGGCCACTCCAACATCCACTACCCTACCTCTTTATTTTGAATTTTGTCCAACTGCCTCAATGCAGCTGCTCCACATCCACTCCACAATGGTGAACAGTATTCGATCTGAGAATGCACATGACTTTTGTATATTGTGGCCATCTGCTCGTCAGTGAAGAACTCACGAACTCTGTACATAAATCCCAGTTTTTTAGAAGCATTTTTAGCAAGGGATTTGACATAAGCTGTCCAGCTTAGGTTGGGGTTTAGAGTAACACCTAGGATATCAATTGTAGTGGATATGGGAATACTGACATCATTTAAAGTTGTGTGAGAGTCTGAGGGATTCTTTCTATTGGAGAAATTAATGTATTTAGTTTTCTGAGCATTAAATGAGACCAGATTTTTTTGTCCCCATTGATTAATTTTAGAAAGGTCCTGGTTCATAGAAATTACTGTGTTTATTTGGGAATTTATAATATCAAATTGTGTAAAGGAGGTACTAAATGTGAAAGAACTATGAAGGGTCGAGTCATCAGCATAAGAGTGTATTGGGTTGTGCGTGACAGATAGGAGGTCATATATATGTACGAGAAAGAGGGTTGGCACCAAAACTGATCCCTGAGGCACGCCAGCTTTTACGGAATGAAACTGAGAATAAATTCCATCCACCATGACCCGTATTTTTCTACTATGAAGGTAAGAAGAAATTAGAAGAACCAGTGATGCCAGGCCATAGTGTGACATCTTAGACAATAAGGCCTGGTGCCATACTCTGTCAAATGCTTTTGATATATCAAGTGCTACTGTGTGTGTTTCACCATGTTGGTCTATTGTTTTGTTAATCTGATGGGTAAGAAGTCAAAGAATATCTACATTTGAACGTTCCTGTCTAAATTCATACTGCCGATCATTAATCAGTTTATTGATTTTTAGATGCTTGACTATGTGTTTGTTAATTAGTGTCTCAAAAACTTTAGCGAGAACGGAAGTTATTGCAATTGGTCTATAGTTTGATGGATCAGAAGTTGCCCCATTTTTAGGAACAGGATGGATATTTGCTTCTTTCCAAGGGGCTGGAAAAATTGAGGTATGGATGCATAAGCGGAAAAATTTTGCTAATACAGGAGCCAACACTGAGGAGCAATTTTTAAGTACTATTGAAGGAATTTCATCTGGACCAGTGGCTTTGTCTGCTGATAGATTCTGTAATATGGCTTGTATGTGTCAGATTGGAGATAATTCAGAGAAACGAGAGATACAGAGGAAGTGGGATATTTTTCTAGGCCTTTGTAATTCGAGAATGGAAAAATTTGTGCCAGGAGTAAGGAAGAAAGAAAACAGGAAAAGGAGTGGTTCAATAGAAGGTGTATGATTGCAAAAAAAGAGAGAGACACGGCATGGAACACTTGGAGAAAGAGAGGTGACAACAGAACAAAGGAAGAATATAAAAGAACTAGAAATGAATACACAAGAATACAGTACAAGTCCCATTATTCGGCATCTATGGGACCAGGATGATGCCGAGAAATTAGATTTGCCGAATAATCAAAAACCTACCCACTCAGTACCTTAAATATATTGGTGAACACTTATCACCACTTATGGTACGGTATTACAACTGTGTTTGGAGAGAGTACTGTATACTGTACAATACTGCAATCAATACAGTACTATACCTGAATCTGAAATATATATATATATATTAGTGAACATATACAAGGGTAATGACACAGTAGGCCTACAAGTTAGATAACACTTCCTGGATGGCCGAAATGATACGGAATATTACCTACCAGCTCAGTACATCACTTGTATTGGTGAACTCATCACTACTTATATTATTACAAATATGTTTGGAGTGAGTACTGTATACAGTACTTTTTCCAAACAAAATAAAATAGTCGGAAAATTGCATAAAATAAAGGGATCTGAACTGGTAAGGTCTTTCTGATGAAAGTCATAAATTACATTTAGCACTCACTCTTTTGTTCGTTTTTTTTTTTTTTTACATGTGAAAGGAGAGTACTGATGGAAACAGTAATGTATTCCATGAACCCCTTAATAACCTCCGACATTGAACAACCCTTTAAAGTACCGATGTCGAGTTAGTGAGCTATGGAAAAACTGTGAACAATTATGGGAATGGAACGAAGGTCACTGGTATGTTTACACGACTCTATGCTACGATTCTAAGCAGTCAGGGGGTCAGTTAATCTCAGATGTTTTCGCCAATTTGGTAAATGCACCGTAACTTTATCAATTCTCCAGTCAATCATAGCGAATCATAGCATGGGTTTAGGGAGCTAAATAACACATTTCTAGGTGCGCTAGACGATTATCTTCACATCTTATAAGAAAATGGAAGAAATTAAATCCCTTTCTAAGTACGTAAAGTTCTTCCATTCTTCTGAAATCAATTTATTTTTCTTAAAGATGGGAAGATAATCGTCTGGCTCACCTAGCAATGTGTTATTTGGCTTCCTAAACCCATGCTATGATTCGCTATGAGTCACGGAAAGATTGATAAAGTTACGGTGTATTTACCAAATGGGCGAAAACATCTGAGATTAACCGACCGCCTAACTGCTTGGAATCGTAGCGTAGTCATGTAAACATACCACTGACCTTCGTTCCCTCCCCATAATTGTTCAGTTTTCTTTATAGCTCACACTAACTTAACTTCACTGACATCGGTACTGTAAAAGGTTGTTCAGTGCCGGGGGTTATTAAAGGATTAATGGGATATATTACTGTTTGCATCACTGCTCTCTCTTTCACATTAAGCACAAAAACAAACAAAAGAATGAGCACTAAATGTACGTTTAACTTTCATCAGAGAGACCTTAGCAATTCATATTCCTCCAGTTTATTTTTAAGTATTTTTCTGACTTTAGGTTAGGTTAGGTTTGGTTAAATTATAAGGTACAGTTAAACTCGGTTAGGTTAGGTTCAGTTAAACAGGACAGTCCCTTCCACCAGTATGCTGAGGAATAAAAATACTAGAGCTGTCACAGCCGTACAGCTAAAAACAACGGGGAAACTGATTTAACAAGCAACATTTATTTATGGGTAATGCATTACAGTGTCAATGGTTCATGGGCTACTCAATTACCGGTGTCATTTTCAGGAAGGCATCAAGAATGAAAGAATTTCAAGAATTAGCGTGGGGGCTTGGAACGTAACCCTCGCTAATTTGGTGGGGGTGGTTACTGTAGTGTATGATACTGTGTAATATTGTAATCAATACAGTACTATACCTGAATCTGAATAAAAATATAGAAATTAGTGAACATACAGAAGTGTAATGAAACATTAGGCCTACAAGCGACAGATAACACTTCCTAGACTGCCGAGATGATTCCGGACATCTGCCGAACAATCAATGATTTTCGTAAATGGGACTATTTCTCAAAACTGCCGAAATGTCGGATCTACCGAACAATCAGCTGCCAAATAATAGGACTTTTACTGTATATAAAGAGGAAGAAAGGAACTTTGAAAAAGGTATAATAGACAAAAGTAAGGATGAACCCAAACTGTTTTATAGATTTGTCAATGGCAAACTGAAACAAAATGAAGGAATCACCAAACTGAAAGTAGAAGGAGAGGTCTATAAAGATGCAGCAATGCAAGCAGAAAGAATGAACAAATGTTTCCATTCAGTTTTCACTAATGAAAGGATCAGTGAAAGGGGAGGGAGTGACTAGAAATATAGTGATAAAAGAAATAAAAGTGGAAGTACAGGAGTGTATAAATTACTGGAAACTCTAGATGTAAGGAAAGCCCCAGGATCAGATGGAATCTCTAATTGGGTACTGAAGGAATGCAGAAAACAACTGGCGAATAAGATTCACAGTTTAATTGTGTGTTCTCTGTAAGAGGGGAAGGTGACTTACATATGGAAGAGGGCAAATGTGGCACTAATTTATAAGGGAGGACACAGGGAAGAACACCTGAATTATAGACCAGTGTCCCTAACCAGCATGGTCGCAAAATTGTGCGAAAGAATTCTGAAAGATAGATGGATAAAGTATCTGGAAGAGATGAATATTTTGGCTGATAGCCAGTTTGGATTTTGAAGTGGAAGGTCATGTGTTTCCAACTTGTTGAGTTTTTACTCAAGAGCGATTGACGTGCTGCAGGAGAGAGATGGTTGGGTGGATAGTGTGTACACTGAACCCCCTGCTATCGCACCTAATTGATCACAGCAAACGTGCATGATAGCTGAATACATGATAGCTGAACTGAGCAGTGAATGGGAAAATTTCTAATTGGTTTTTTGGTGGCCCATTTTTCTAACTTTTAACCACTTTATGCCTGCGATTTCCTGCCAATCTCTCCTCCAACATGAAACAAAGCATTATTATATTAATAATAACAGTATAATGAATAAATAAACAACATAAAAGGCCATCAGACTTTTATAAGGATTAAGGCTTGGGTGGTTTGATGGGTTCCGAGGCTTGGGAGTGGCTTAATTGCTGCCAGATCTCTTTAGCTGTCTCCACGATTTCTTAGTGTCCACAGCTATTGGGGGTATCACACGGTACATCGTATCAGGAATGGCCGAGGAAGATATAAGTGGAACAAAACTTGCACGCTATCACACACGTTCCTCATACTGTTGCCAGAGCTCCGTCTCAGTTGTAAACACGTGATTACTTTATCGACATCACAGTTTTTTCGGCATAGGAAATATTAACTCTTTATAAGGGTTTCAAAACGATTGATATTTATTCTAAAATACAGTATTAATAAGTATTCAGTGTTAGGCTAAATTTCAATACTGTAGTACAATATATTCTTTCGAGTCGATTGGGTTTTGTTCACACTGTTTTGCCCGTCGTATCCTTGGCAGGAATCTGTTCAGATGCATTTCAAATGCCCGTGGTATCGTCGGCAATTTTACCACGTTAACGTTCCGATTAACCATCCTATACTCAGCAAACCTCGTATGAAGTGCCTTGTGAATAAGTTTCGCTTAGCCTGTCTTCAAACACGACTCGTGGTAGTGGTCTTAGGGTGCGTGATAGCGTGTATGGTTGTGCATTTGATGTGTGCGCGATAGCAGATAAACGTGATAGCTGAACACGCGATAGCTGGGGGTTGAGTATATTTAGATTTGGAGAAGGCCTTCAACAAGGTACCCCATAAGAGACTAATGTGGAAACAAGAGCGTATTGGAGGACTGAAGGGGAACCTCCTGGAATGGATGAGATACCTTTTGAGAGACTGACAAATGAGGACAGTAATAAAAGATAGGATGTCTAGATGGAGGGAAGTAACACGTGGAGTCCCACAGGGCTCGGTTTTGGCACCAGTAATGTTCCTGATTTATGTAAATGATATGGTAGATGGAGTGAACAGTTATGCAAGTCTTTTTGCTGATGATGCAAAGATCTTGAGGAAGGTAAAGGTTGAGGAGGATTGTAAAATGCTGCAGGAGGATTTGGATAGGATACACGATTGGAGACCGATGTGGGAAATGAAATTTCTCTCTATCTATCTATCTGTTGCCAGAAGCCTCAATCTCATTCGGGGTGGCCAAAAACAAATCACCTCCACTTCGCCCTGTCCTCCGCCACTTCGCTGCCCCGCTCCCAACTCACACCCCCCTCTCTCATATATCTCTCCACCCCATCCGTCCATCTCATCCTCGGCCTCCCCTTCCCTCTTCCCCCCTCCACCTCACTCACATACACTCTCTTCGTCAGTCCTTTACCCTCCATCCTCTCCACATGGCCAAACCACCTCAGTGTATTCCTCCTAACACATCCTATCACATCCACATCCACACCACAACGCTCCTTTATATCCTCATTTGTCAGCCAGTCTCTCCATGTGACTCCACAGGCTCCTCTTAAATAACTCATTTCCACTGCTCTCACTCTTGACTTGTGTCCTTCCAGCAACGTCCAAGCTTCACTTCCATGCGTTAGAGTTGGTATCACAATACTGTCATGTAAGTTTTTCACTTCCATGCTTCATATCACTGCTTTCAAGGAACCAGCAACCTTTCTTCCCTGCTGTACCCTTTCAAGCACTTCACCCTCCAAACCTCCATCCTTACTCATCACACTACCCAAGTACTTAAACGTAGTCACATTTTCCAATTCCTCACCATCCAACCTCGCTGTACATTCACTGACTTCACCTCTCTCAAAGACCATCACTTTACTCTTCCCTACATTCACCTTTAGATTCTGTTTCTTACACACTCTCCCAAACTCATCCACCAAGTCTTGCGCTCTCCTTCGTCTTCGCTCAACAACACAGTACCATCTGCAAACAATAAGACATAGAGTTTCCAAACACTACCCTCTCTCACCAGGGCCACTCCAACATCCACTTCCCTACC
Source organism: Coenobita brevimanus (assembly GCF_032717465.1). Lineage (NCBI taxonomy): Eukaryota > Metazoa > Arthropoda > Malacostraca > Decapoda > Coenobitidae > Coenobita > Coenobita brevimanus. The sequence goes on along the minus strand of NC_137049.1, from coordinate 13,770,050 downwards.
TTGTACCTCTATTATTACCCCATCCATGTACAGATTGAACAACCATGGAGACATGACACATCCCTGTTTCAACCCAATCTTAAGAGGGAAAAATTCACTCAGTTCACCATCCACACGCACTGCAGCCTTAGCACCATCATACATACTCTTCACAGCATTCAACAACTTCCCATCTACTCCGTATATTCTTAATACTTTCCACAATCCTTGTCTTTCCACCCTGTCATATGCTTTCTCCAAATCCATGAAAGCCGCATACAACTTCTTTCCCTTCTCTAGAAACTTTTCCACAAAAGATCTAAGAATGAATATCTGAGCTACACAACCTCTTCCCTTCCTAAAGCCTCTCTGTTCTTCTCCAACTAATTCCTCTGTTCTTTCTCTAACTCGGTCAATAAGTATCCTACCATACACTTTTCCTATTATACTAAGAAGACAGATGCCCCTATGTTTACCACACACTTCTTTTTCCCCTTTTCCTTTGTACAAGGGAATAATTATACCTGACTTCCAATCCTCCGGGAATATACCTTCCTCCCAGGCCATTCTGCGCATTTTCCACATCCATTTTACTACTATCTATCCCACATACTTCAGCATTTCACCACACACTCCATCAATTCCTGGAGCCTTCCCCAATTTAACTTTCTTCATTGTTTCCACAACTTCTATCCTACTGATTTCTTCCTGTCTTCTCACCTCCCTCCTTCTCCCAGCCATTCCCCAGCCACTTATACTCGCATTACTTCCATCCTCTATGTTCAACAATTCCTTAAAGTGTTCTCTCCATCTGCTTATTTTGTCTCCCTTCTCCACTAGTAATCTACCATTTTTATCTTTCACTCCCCTGCTAACTTCACTTCCACCCTGTCTTACTCTTTTCACCTCTTTCCAGAACATTTTCTTACAGTCCCTCCACTTTGCACTCAATTTCCTTCCAAATTCCTCATCCGCTCTTTTCTTAATCTCTCATACTAATCTTTTCACTTCTCTCTTTCTTTCTACATATAATCTCTCTTCTGCCTCTCAACTTCTTCCACGCCCCTGTTTCTCATCCATTCATTGTATGCTTTCTTCTTTTGCGTCACAGCCTGTCTCACCTCTTCACTCCACCACGCTGTTCCTTGCACATCCCTCCGTCTTCACTTCATCCCACACACCACATCACATGCTGCACATATTTCTTCTGTAAATATCCTGCACACACCTTCCACATCCCCCATCTGCTCCAATTCATATTTGCCCAATCATTCCTCTACTTCTCTCTTATATCTGCCTTTTTCTCATCCTCTTGTAACCTTTCCACTCTCCCTACAAATACTCCTTCTTCTCGTCCTTCCCTTCTTCTATTTCTCCATCCTAATTGGACCTTGATTCTGGCCACCACCAAGTAGTGGTCAGAAAGTCCACTCCCCCAACCTCTATCAGCTCTTGCATGCATTACACATTTTCGCATCCTTTCGTCCACACACACATAATCAATCTTTGCCTTCCTTTCATTCAGTTCAACACCCACCCTTCTCATCACTTGCCATGTATACCTGTGGATCATTTTGTGCCTGAAGAGGGTATTGGCTATCACCAACCCCCTCCCAGCACAAATGTCCACTAACGCACTGCCATTCTCATCTGTCTCAGCAGGCACACCTCACTCACCAACTATTCCATCCACCTTCACATTCCCTACTTTACCATTCATATCACTGATCAAAAACACTCTCTCATTCCATCCAGACTTTTCCATGCACACTTCCACATTTGTCCAGAAGTCTTCTCTCACTCTGCTTGCACGATCTTGCGTTGGCCCATGCACACACACAATGAAATTTAATGCAAAGAAATGTAAGTTATTGGAAATGGGTGAAAGTACCAAAAGGCCATCATTGAATTATTTAATGGGTAACGAACCAATTACAAAAGCGAGAGAAGGGAAAGATTTGGGAGTTCTGGTCCAGGACAGTTTGTAACCTGAAAAACACATTAATAAGACAGTTAGACAGATGTATAAACTCCTGACTAATATAACAGTTGCTTTTCATTATATGGATGAGGAGATGATGAAAAATTGATAGTGGCCATGATTCGCCCCAGGTTAGAATATGCAGCAGTAGTGTGGTCCCCATACAAAAAGAAAGATATAAACAAGATTGAGAGAAGACAAAGAACAGCAAAGAAAATGGTCCCCAGCCTGGCAGATCTGTCGTACAGAGAGAGGCTGGAAAAGCTGGATTTGCCTTCCTTAGAAGAAAGGAGAAAGAGAGGCGACATGCTTGCGGTGTTCAGGACCATGGTGGGAGTAGATAAAATTGACAAAGAAGATCAATTTTTATGGGATAAGAGAATAACAAGAGGACACGGAATAAAACTGAATAGACCAAGCTTCTTGAAGGATATCAAGAAATATAGTGTTACTTATAGATGTATAGACCTGTGGAGTAGCCTGGACAAAGAGATCGTCCAGTCTAAAAACTTAAACGAGTTTAAAGCTAAATTTGACTTATTGAGAAATAGAGACGGGCCCCCACGAGTGTAGCTCATTTCCTGTATATCACAATTAGGTAAATACACACACACACACACACACACACACACACACACTGAAAAACACAGACATAAACACACCAAAACACGCAGGCACAGACATGGATGCTTGCAGACACCCAATGCATGAGGCCTGGAATGGCCATTGTTAATGTTTTTGTTTTGTCAACGTTATATATCATTAATTTCTTGGTGCAGTGTGTTCATAGTCATATACTTTTTACGTATCCTAGTATGTTATGTACAGTACCCTCGCGTCCAACACGCGTTTGTCCAGCACGATTCGTGTCCAGCACAGAGAGCAATAATTAGTAAGAATTAATCCGGTTTAATTACTTTAACACGGGTGCATTAGCATAACACAGACGAAGCTCTGAGAAGTGGGCGAAATCCGCAGAGTTCGCCTCTAGCACGATCACCCCTGGTCCAACACGGTCATACTGGATGTTCCCGTGATGCTGACAGCCAATAAAAACTTCCGATCAAGTAGCCTCCCCCGCCCACTATTGTGAGGTGATTGTGATGTCGCCCAATTAAAAATGCTTCGGCTCTCACGTGATGTTTTGTTTAAATTTCTCCCGCCACAGTGCCACTCAGTCGCATAATTCACATTGGAAGGTGCTTTTTTCTTGCTGCATTTTCTGGCCTTGTTATTGCATTTTACCCTGCTCACGATGCCTAGGAAGCCTTCTGAGAACCCCAAGAAGCGGCGGCACCTCCCTCAGGCCACCAAGCTAGAAAGCATCGAGAGGAAGAAGAAAGGGGAGAGGAGTGTGGACATTGCCAAGGCCAACGACATGAATGAAGCCAACGTGAGGGCCATAATAAAAAACCAAGACAAGATCCTGGCAACAGTGAAGGCTTACAGAGTGCTAGGACAGGCAGAAGCAGGACCTTCCATGGCTGTGGACGAAGATAGTGATTCTGAGTGTGATTTAGAAGGATTTATGAGGGAGGTTGAGGAGGAGCACCAGCCATTACCCGCTAGTGACGCCAGCAGCCATCCTTCGTGGACCCAGTAGGACAACCTACAGCCTTGGATACCATCTTCCATTCCCAGGAAGCCCACCAACACTATCCTAGAAGGTTAGTTATCATTCATAGCACAGTACCATTTATTATAATTACAGTAGTACCAATATATGTATAGGTATATGGTAGGTATTTAGGGTGACTTTTCCTAGGGTTGCTGACGTAATTCATTTTTCCCCATAAGCTCTGTTGTTTGTCCAACACATTTTTGGTCCAACACAGGACCCATGCATGACAATATTACCCTGTTGGACGCGAGGGTCCTGTATTTGTGTATTGGTAATGTGACTATGAGTGTAAAGTATGAAGTTGGCTTGAGATGTAACTGCCAGTTAAGAATGATGAGTAAGGGGCTGGGAGGGGTAGGGGTATGGGGGAGGGTTGGGAGCTGGGGTACAGGCAGGTGGAGCTTGTTTCGTCCCCGTCTTCCCTGGGCATATGGGGGTACGAAGGGGACACCCCTGAGCAGAAATTAGTGATCATGAGTGTACACTACAATACACACAAGAAGACAACAAGAGGAATTGTCAAGGACTGAACACAAACCAGCAAAGATTATCAAAAATTATGTAAATAAAAATTCTGCATATGTTACAGGCCAAAATAATTGTGAAAACTTAGCTGCGTACACTACTTTATCCTGTACTGTACAGAACTAATCAAGAATTATAGAGGGACGACTGGTATCCGAGATATTTTCTACCCCATGCCGGATCGAATTTGCGTTCCGGTTATATGGATGTGCCAATGCATTGGATGCCGGTTAATCGAGCTTTTACTGTACAGTATATACTGTGTATATATATATATATATATATATAATATGTCCAGCTCTGATTATAAGCTTCACAGCCATTCCCAAGGCCCAGTAATTTTCATAACTACTATACACCCCCACTTGTCATCACTTTTGCAGTAACAACCACCATCCATATTGAATACATGCCAGGGCTATCACATTAGTTACAGTATGCTTCTTTCCAATTCAGGTAACAACCCAGTGGCCGTTTCAGTGGAGAGGTGGACTGCTGTCCTAGTGGACTCAAGTTCAAACCTTTGCAGGGGCAGGAGGAACAATTTAAGGATTTGAATTTCGTTAAAGCAGACCTTACTGATCTGCCATAAGATCCATCAGCATTTCATAAAAATACTTCCACCAGTACCAATATACCAGTTCTGCATGAGACAACATTAGCTTGTACTCAGTGTGGGCATTGGGTGTTAGAGCTGCAGTGGTGGCATGTGGAGGTGTATTATATGTAGGATGACTGCTATGCCTCAGAATAGGCTGTGAAGCCTATACACAGAGTTGGATACATTAATAATTAATAATAATAATAATAATCTATCTATCTATCTATAGCCCGACGCCCTAATCCCGCAAAGGGTGGCCGCAGACAAAACGCCTCCAAGTCACTCTGTCACCCACCATTTGACTCCCCTCCCCCCAACTCACTCCCCCCTCCCTCATATACCTCTCAACTCCATCCCTCCACCTCATCCTCGGTCTACCCCTCCCTCTCCCTCCCTCCACCTTACCTACATACACCCTCTTAGTCAGTCTTTCACTCTCCATCCTCTCCACATGTCCAAACCACCTCAGTGTATTTCTCCTAATCTTTTCAACCACATCCACATCTACCCCACAACGTTCCTTCACTTCTTCATTCGTCAACCTGTCCCTCCATGTCACTCCACATGCTCCTCTCAAGTAACTCATATCCACTGCTCTCACTCTTGACTTGTTCCCCTCTTGCAAGGTCCACGCCTCGCTTCCATACGTCAGGGTAGGGATCACAATACCATCAATGCAGTGACTTCTTAACTTCCATACTCACCTCCCTATTTCTCATCACTGCTTTCAGTGTGCCAACAACCTTCCTTCCCTGCTGTACCCTTTCACGTACTTCATCCCCCAAAGTTCCATCCTTACTCATCACACTACCCAAGTACTTGAATGCACTCACATTCTCCATATCCTCACCATCCAACCTCACTGCACACTCTGTGACTTCATTCCTCTCAAACACCATAACTTTACTTTTGTTTACATTAACTTTCAGCTTCCTCCTCCTACACACTGTCCCAGATTCATTCACCAAACCTTGCAACTCCCATTCATCTTCACTCAACAATACTGTATCATCAGCAAAAACACCGGAAGCTTCCAAATCTCACCCTCATTCATTAGGGCCACCCCCACATCCACTGCCCTACCTTGTACCTCCTTTACGACCCCATCCATATATATATTAAACAGCCATGGAGACATTACACACCCCTGTTTCAGTCCCACATTGAGATCAAAGAACTCACTCAGCTCACCATCCACTCGCACCGTAGCCCTAGCTCCCTCGTACATACTCTTCACAGCACTCAACAATTTCCCCTCCACTCCATATATTCTTAATACCTTTCCTATCTATTCTGTCATAAGCTTTCTCCAAGTCCATGAAGGCAGCGTACACTTTCCTTCCCTTCTCTAGATACTTCTCCACTAAACATCTTAGAACAAATATCTGATCTACACACCCTTTTCCCTTCCTAAATCCCCCTTGTTCTTCTCCAACTAGCTCCTCTGTCATATGCCTAACCCTATCAATGAGTATTCTACCATATATTTTACCAGTCACACTAAGAAGGCAAATACCCCTATGGTTACCACATACTTCTCTCTCCCCTTTTCCTTTGTACAGAGGAACAATTATACCTGATTTCCAGTCCTCTGGAACCCTTCCCTCTTCCCAAGCCAATCTACACAACTTCCATATCCACTCCACAACAATCTCACCCCCATACCTAAGCATTTCACCACACACTCCATCAATTCCTGGGGCCTTTCCCAGCTTAATCTTCTTCATCGCTTCCACTACTTCCGACCTACTGATCTCTTCCTCCCTCCTCTCATCTCTTCTTCTCCCAGCCATTCCCCAACCACTTATACTCACACTGCTCTCACTCTCTACATTCAACAAATCCTCAAAGTGCTCCTTCCATCTCCTCAATTTCTCGCTCTTCTCCACCAACAATCTATTATTCCTATCTTTCACTCCCCTACTATTTCCCCTTTCACACTGCCTTACTTTCTTTACCTCCTTCCAAAACAATTTCTTACTCTCCCTCCATTTCACACTCAGATTCCTCCCAAACTCTTCATCCACTTTCTTCTTACTCTCCTTCACCAGTCTCTTAACCTCCCTTCTCCTGCTCACATATACCTCTCTCTTCTCTCTCTCATCTTCTCCCCTACCTCTGCTCGCCAACCATTCACCATATGCCTTCTTCTTTTGTTCCACAGCTCGTTTCACCTCATCATTCCACCATGCTGTCCCTTGCACACCCTTGCATCTCCTCCTCACTCCACAAACCGCCTCACACGCTGCGCTTATCTCTTCCGTGAATATCTTACATACGTCTTCCACCCCTTCCATCTGCTCTAGCTCATACCTTCCCAATCTTTCTTCCACTATGCTCTTATACTCTGTCCTCTTCTCACTGTCTTGCAATTTCTCCACTCTTCTCACAGGAGCTGCTTCCTCCTGTCTTCCCCTTCGCCTCCTCAACCACTTTCTTTGCTGCTCTACCTTGGCCATCACTAAGTGATGGTCCGAGACTCCATTCCCCCACCCTCTCCACACCCTTGCATCCAACACTTGTCTCCTCATTCGCTCATCCACACACACGTAGTCTATCATTGCCTTTCGTTCAACAAGTTCACCATCCATCCTCCTCATTACTCTCCATGTATACCGGTGGATCATCTTATGACGAAAGTAGGTGTTGGCTATTGCCAACCCCTTACCAGCACAGATGTCCACCAAAGCACTACCATTCCCATCTACTTCCGCTGGCACACCCCACTGACCAACCACTCCATCCACTCGTACATTCCCGACTTTGCCATTCATGTCTCCAATCAACAGCACCCTCTCGCTCCTCTCAAACTTGTCCATACATGCTTCTACTCTCGCCCAAAACTCATCTTTCACTCTTGCCACTCGATCCTCTGTTGGAGCATACACACATACAATCGCCCATGCTTGTATACCTACTTTCATCCTCACCCATACAATCCTTGCACCCACTGTTCCATACTCTTTTATATTCTCCTTCCACTTCTTGCTTATCATCAGACATACTCCCTCTCTTGCCCTCTCATTCTCACTGACTCCCGCACATATACCTACACCGTATTCCCATTCTCTCATCCTTTCACCTTTCCATTTAGTTTCAGTCAATCCACATATATCCACTTTTGCATCCTCAAGCACCTGGACAATCTCTCTCTCTTTCACTTCATCATTCACTCCTCTCACATTCCACGTTCCTACTCTCAGAATGTCCTTTGTCCGTTCCTTAGTCGTCAACGTATGGTCCGTCCGGGTCCGAGGCGCTTTATTTGCTTTTTTAGTTAGTTCTTTTTACAGGGTGGGGCACTAACCCACCACCAACCCTTTTAGTCGCCTCGTACGACAAGCAGGGATACTGGGGGAGTATTCTTGAAACCCTCCTACCCCCAGGGGTTGCCACAGTGGATCACCCGTCTCCATCTTACTCTGTCTTCTGCATCTTCTTCTCTTACACCTACCACCCGCATGTCCTCCTTCACTACATCCATAAACCTTTTCTTTGGCCTTCCTCTCTTTCTCCTGTCTGGTAGCTCCATTGCCAGCATCCTCCTTGCGACATATTCCTCATCCTTCCTCCGCACATGTCTAAACCATCTCAGTCTTGCCTCTCTAGCTTTGTCCCCAAACTGACTTACGTGCACTGTCCCTCTTATTTTCATTTCTTATTTTGTCCAACCTCGTCACTTCTAGTGAAAAACGCAGCATCTTCAATTCTGCGACCTCCATCTGTGCCTCCTGTCTTTTTGTCAGTGATACTGTCTCCATTGCGTACAACTGGCTGGCCTCACTACAGTCTTATAAACTTTCCCTTTCATTTCTGCAGAGACCCTTCTGTCACAGATCACCCCTGTCACCTTTCTCCACCCACTCCATCCCGCCTGCACTGTCTTTTTTACCTCTCTACCACACTCTTCGTTACTTTGTACAGTTGACCCCAAGTATTTGAATTCATCTTCCTTTGCCACCTTTACATCTTGCAGCCTCACGGTTCCCCTGTCATCTCTCTCATTTACACACGTATTGAGTCTTGCTTCTGCTTACTTTCATTCCCCTTCTTTCCAGTGCATATCTCCATCTCTCAAGCTCTGCCTCAGCTTCCTCCTGGCTCTCACTACATATCAGAATGTCGTCCGCAAACATCATTGTCCACGGAGGCTCCTGTCTGATCTCATCTGTCAATCTGTCCATCACCATTGCAAACAAGTAGGGGCTCAAAGTCGATCCTTGTTGCAATCCCACCACCACCTTGAAACCCTCAGTCATTTGTACTACACATCTCACTGCTGTTACACTATCGTCGTACAGATCCTTCACCACCTTCACGTACTTCTCTGCCACTCTTGACTTTCTCATACAATACCATAGCTCCTCTCTCGGTACCCAATCATAAGCCTTCTCCAAGTCTACAAACACACAGTGCAACTCCTTCTGGCCTTCTCTGTATTTCTCCATCACCATTCTCAAAGCAAATATGGCATCTATAGTACTTCTCCCTGGCATGAAACCAAATTGCTCCTCGCAGATCCTCACTTCTCTTCTCAGCCTAGCTTCTACCACTCTTTCCCATATCTTCATTGCATGGCTGTTCAGCTTTATACCTCTGTAGTTGCTGCAGCACAGCGCATCACCCTTGTTCTTGAAAATCGGAACTAGAATACTTTTTCTCCACTCCTCTGGCATCCTCTCATCCTCCAGGATTTTGTTAAACAATCTGGTAAACCACGTCACAGCCATCTCTCCTAAGCTCCTCCATGCTTCCACTGGTATACCATCTGGGTCCACTGCCTTGCCATTCTCATCCTCTTCATGGCATTCCTCACTTCCCCTCTGCTGATCTCTTGCACTTCCTGACTCACTACCTCCAGCTCTTCCAACCTTCCCTCTCTCATATTTTCTATATTCATCAACTCTTCGAAGTACTCCTTCCACCTTCTTAGTACACTCTTTTCACTTATCAGTACATTGCTGTCTGCATCCTTTATTATTCTAACATGTGCACATCCTGCCCAGCTCTGTCTTTCAGCCTGGCTAATCGGTACAGGTCTTTTTCCCCTTCTCTACTATTCAACTTCTCGTACAGCTTCTGGTATGTCTTTTCTTTTGCTTTAGCAACCTCTTTCTTGGCTATGTTCCTCGTCTCCTTATACTCCTGAATGCTTTCTTCGTCCCTTTGTCTATCCATATTCTTCTTTGCCTGCTTCTTCCTATTTATGCTATCCTGTACTTCCTCATTCCACCACCAAGTCTCCTTTTCTTCCCTCCTCTGTCCCGATGTCACCCCAAGTACCTTCTTGGCTTTCTCCTTCATCACTTCTGAGATAACTGCCCGTCCGTCCTCATCTTTCCTGCCTCCGAAAGCCTAGCTCACCTCATCCCTAAATTTACTACTGAAGCCTTGCTCCTTCAGCTTTCACCACCTAATCATTGGTTCAGCTCTAACTTTCCTCCATGTCTTCACTTTCAAACTCATCTTTCCAACCAATTTTTATGCTGTCTTACTACACTCTCCCCTGGCACTATCTTACAATCACTGAATTCTTTCAAATTGCATCTCCTACATAGGATATAATCTATCTGCGTCCTCCTTCCCCCTCTCTTATACGTAATCCTGTGCTCCTCCTCCTCCTTGAAATAAGTGTTTACTACAGCCATCTCCATCTGTTTTGAAAAATCAGCAACCATCTGACCCTCAGCGTTCCTCTCCCCGACACTGTACCTGCCTGTCACCTCCTCGTCACCACTATTTCCTTCTCCAACATGCCCATTCAAATCCGCTCGCATAACCACTCTTTCCTCCCTGGGTATGCTCTGAATCACTTCCTCTGCTTCACTCCAAAACTCATCCTTTTCCTTCAAGTCACACCCCACTTGCGAGGCATATGCACTGATGACATTAATCAGGACCCCTCAGTTTCCATCCTCAAACTCATTACTCTATCCGACACTCTCTTCATCTCCAATACACTATTTATATACTTTTCCTTCACTACCACCTTTACACCATTTCTCCTCCCATCCACGCCATGGTAAAACAACTTGAACCCTCCTTCAGTCACCCTCACTTTACTTCCCTGCCATTTTGTTTCCTGCACACACGGTACATCCAACTTTCACCTTTCCATCATATCCCACTTATCCAAGCTTAAATTAACCTAACTTAACCCAGGTTCAACCTAACTCAGCGAAACCTAACAGCCTGACCTAACCTAACCTAACCTAATGTGACTTATCAAAACTTTCTTTTACAGGCTTGGGCTAAACAAGAAAGAAGCTCAGAGTATTCAAAGGGGAATATGATGAAGCTGAAACAAGAATTCAGTAAGCTGCCGGATGAAGCAAAAGTGCCTTACATCAGAGTTGCCCTGCAAAAATGCATGGACCTGGTGAGTTAGTGCAAGAGGGAGAGGTGGCACTATTTTTTATCACTGTACTTGGATGTGCTTCTTTGGCAAGACACTTCAGAGAGAGATGATGGGGAGGAAGGGTGTATTAAATTTTCTTTAATACTTGGATATACCCTTTGCATAAGATAATTCATATACAATATATGGGAGGGATGGGGGGGTGAAGAATGCATTTTCTCTCTTACTTTGAGATGCCTCTCTCATATCAGAATTCAAATGAGAGGGAGAAGGAGAGAGAGGATGTTTTGTGTATTTACCTAATTCTGTTTACCAAATTGTGATATACAGGAAATGATCTACGCTCATGGGGTCCTGTCTCTGTTTCTCAGTAAGTCAAAATTAGCTTTAAGCTCGTTTAAGTTTTTAGACTGGACGATCTCTTTGTCCAGGCTATTCCACAGGCCTATACATCAATAAGGAAAACTGTATTTCTTTATATCCTTCAAGCAGCTTGGCTTCTTCAGTTTCATTCCATGTCCTCTTGTGTGTATTTACCTATTTGTATTTACCTATTTGTAGTATACAGGAATTGAGCAATGCTCGTGTTGTCCTGTCTCCATGTCCACATTTATCAAGTCTACCTTTACACACATGAATGTTTTTCTCATGCACCACCTCTTTGTCTGAGTCGTTCTAAATATTTAAGAATATACCTAATTGTGATATACACGGAATGTACTATGCTCGTGGGTTTCCGTCGCTGTTTCTCAATAAGTCGAATTTAACTTTAAACTCGTTTAAGTTTTTAGACTGGACGATCTCTTTGTCCAGGCTATTCCATAAGTCTATACTTCTGTAAGGAAAGCTATATTTCTTGATATCCTTCAAGCAGCTTGACTTTTTCAATTTCATTCCATGTCCTCTTGTTGCTCTCTTATCCCATACAAACAGATCTTCTTTGTCAATTTTATCTACTCCCACCTTGGTCCTGAACACCGCAATCATGTCTCCCCTCTTTCTCCTTTCCTCTAACGAAGGCAAATCCAGTTTTTCCAGCCTCTCTCTGTATGACAGGTCTGTCAGACTGGGGACCATCTTGGTTGCTGTTCTTTGTATTCTCTCAATCTTGTTTATATCTTTCTTTTTGTGTGGGGACCACACTACCGCTGCATATTCTAACCTGGGGCGGATCATGGCCACTATCAATTTTTTCATCATTTCCTCATCCATATAATGAAATGCTACTCTTATGTTAGTCAAGAGCTTATAAGTCTCTCCAACTATCTTGTTAATGTGCTTTTCTGGTGACAAACTATCTTGGACCAGCACTCCCAAATCTTTCTCTTCTCTCCTTTTTGTGATTAATTCATTACCCAAATAATAATTCAGTGATGGTCTCCTGGTACTTTTACCCATTTCCAATATTTTACATTTCTTTACATTAAATTTCATTTCCCACGTCCGGCTCCAATTGTGTATCCTATCCAAATCCTCCTGCAGTATTTTACAATCCTCCTCAACCTCTATCTTCCTCAAGATCTTTACATCATCAGCAAACAGACTCGCATAACTGTTCACTCCATCTACCATATCATTTACGTAAATCAGGAACATTACTGGCGCCAACACTGAGCCTTGAGGGACTCCACTTGTTACTTCCCTCCATCCAGACATCTTTTCCTTTATTACTGTCCTCATTTGTCTGTCTCTCAAAAAGTCTCTCATCCATTCCAGAAGTTTCCCCTTTAGTCCTCTTATATATTCTAGTTTCCACATTAGTCTCTTATGAGGCACCTTGTCAAAGGCCTTCTCTAAGTCTAAGTACACACAATCCACCCAACCATCTCTCTCCTGTACCACATCAATCGCTCTTGAGTAAAAGCTCAACAAGTTTGAAACACATGACCTTCCACTTCTGAATCCAAACTGACATTCAGCCAAAATATTCATCTCTTCCAGATATTTTATCCATCTGTCTTTCAGGATTCTCTCACACAATTTTGCGACCATGCTGGTTAGAGACACTGGTCTATAATTCAGGGGTTCTTCCCTGTTTCCTCCCTTGTAAATTGGTACCACATTTGCCCTCTTCCATTCTTTTGGCACTTTCCCCTCTTCCAGTGAGCATACAATTAAGCTGTGAATTTTATCCGCCAGTTGTTCTCTGCATTCCTTCAGTACCCAATTAGAAATTCCATCAGGTCCTGGGGCTTTCCTTACATCTTGAGTTTCCAGTAATTTATACACTTCCTGCACCTCCACTTTTATATCTTTCATCACCGGAACATTTCTAATCACTCCCTCCCCTTCCACAAGCTCCTTTTCTTTAGTGAAAACTGACTGGAAACGTTTGTTCATTATTTCTGCTTGCATTGCCGCATCCTTAAAGACCTTCTCACTGATATGGTCAGCTGGAGATAGTCTGTTACTGATAATCACACCTAGGTCCTTCTCTCTTTCTGATATGTGTAGGGTTTTACTTCCTAACTTATAACTTCAATCTGGTCTTTTCCCACTTTTACCAAACTTGATTGCATGACACTTGTCCACATTGAATTCCATTTGCCATGTATTACGCCATTCATGAAGTTTATTTAATTCTTCTTGTAGCTCTTTACAAGAGTCTGTGTTAGTAATTCTCCTTCGTATTTTTGCTTCACCAGCAAACATATTAGATAGCTGTCATTTCCAGTGTTACTATCTGTGTCATTTATATACATTAAAAACATAATTGGTGCCAGCACTGAGCCCTGTGGAACTCCCCTAGTCACTTCCCTCCGTGGTGAGTAATTTCCCCATAGTACTTTTCTCATTTCCCTTTTTCTGAGAAAATCTTGCATCCAACAGTACAGATTGCCTCGGATTCCTCCTTGATGGTACAGTTTCCATAAAAGTCTTTGGTACAGTACTCTGTCAGATGCTTTCTTGAAATTTAGATAGATACCATCCACCCCACCCTTCTCTTTTCTGTAATGTTTCTGCAACTCTGTTGTAGTAGCTTAATAGATTAGTAACACATGATTTTCCCTTTCTGAAACCAAAGTGCCTTTCTGTTATCATATTGTGTTCTTCTATATGATTTACCCAAACTTTTCTTATCAGCTTTTCCAGTATCTTACGTACAACACTGGTTAGTGATACTGGTTGGTAGTTGAGTGGGTTTTGTCTATTTCCTTTCTTGAATAAGGGAAACTGTTTGCTTTCTTCCAGGTATCAGGTAGAGTATCTTGACCCAAGGATTCCTTGAATATTAACCCCTTCTTTTCCAAAATGCATTTGGCAGTACATGTGTACTTCTATTATTTGAAGCCATTGAGGTACCGAGAAAATTTTGGAAGTACAGTACACATGTACATCCAGACGTCGTGGTTGTCTGCACGGCTCTGCTGCCTCGGTATGGCGTTTATAATCCTTCCACGTGGTTTTCAGCTGCAGAAAAAGCTGGACTATATGGTAACACTCCTTTTTTTTTGACCAATGGTAACATTATTATGTCACACATACATCATGAAACCTCATTAGTTTTGACCAATTGTAGACTGCATGTATGACGTAATTTCTCAAGCACCAATCAGATTATCAGCCTCCCCACCACCGATGCCTCCCATGTGAGTTTGCGACTATTTTTCAAGTAAATTTGTGAATGATGACTTAATGTGCCTGCAGCCTTGGAGTGAATATGTACTTTGCGCTAAACCCCACCACAGACCCCCGTTATATGGAAACATGTCGTCAAGTGATGATGATGAGGATTTTATCCTCCAATTAGACAGTGATCTGGATGAATCTGATAATAAGTGCTTGTCTGAGGAAAGTGACAATGATCCACTGTATGAGCCGAAAGAGAGAGAGAGAGTGGGAACACAGACGACAGTGAAAGTTCTGTCACCCATATGCATTCCTCCTTCTCATCTTTCTCGTACTGTCCCTTCTTTTTCTCTTCCTTTTATTTTTCTTTACTTTTATACTTCCTACACCCATATTCTTTTACTTTTACATCAGTGTTTCCCCTCTTCCTTCATTTTTTCTTCACTTCTTTCATTCTTCTTTATTGCGTGTGGCCTTGCCTGGCCTGGTTGTGTCTGCCTCAGAGCGCACCTGTATGTAGGTCACCTTCTTGCCAACAAAAAACCTATTATTTACTGCAAGACATCAACATAAATTACAAGGTAAGTAAATACACGTATAAACTGTGGATGGTACTGTTTTACTGTTTTCAAGCCTAAATATTTCTTGGTTATTTACCTACGTATATTTTAACAAAACTTATGCAAAAACAAAAATAGGTAATATTTTTATTTATTTTTTTGGCACAGTCTTTTGGGGTTTATCTGATCACTGATGTTAAAAAAATAAAAAATAAATTAATAACGCAGAGTTATTAGCTTGGACGCGATGATGCATTACCCCCCAACCTCTGACGCACCAAAAATGTTACTTCACAACTTGGTGTGGGGCGGCCAGCGGCCGCCGATACAGGACATGGTGCTTGATAAAGAATAGATTAAAGATAATGGTCTACTTAACTCCTTTGCACATTCATGTAGCACTCAACATGAAATTTCATCAGGACCATTTGTTTTTCTTTCGTCTGATTTACTTAACTCCTCCTGTATTTCTTTTTCTGATATTTGTATATCTGGTAATATGTTTGGGTATGCATGTTCCATATCATCCCTCTCAAAATTATTTTCTTTTGTAAAAACTTATTGGAAATTCTTATTTAGTGCTTCACATATATCTTTCTCTTGTGTATAGATGATCTCTTTGTCCATAATGGATTGTATTTTATCCTTTACTTTGGTTTTGCTTTGGATGTAGCAATAAAATAGTTTCGGTTTATCACTACCCTTATTTATGATGTCTTCCTCAAACTGTTTTTGGGCTTCTCTCCCTATTCTTGTATATTCGTTTCTTGCCTGTTTATAGTTGCTATATGCCCTCTCATTATTGTGTCTTCTGTATCTATTCCACAACAAGTCTCTTTTTTTACTTTTGATTTGCGAATAAATGGTGGGGGACAGGGCGACTTGGAGACGATTTGTTTGTGGCCACCCCAAATGGGATTGAGGCGTCTGGCAATAGATAGATAGATAGATTTTTTACATTCTATGTTAAACTATTTCTTTATTTTCATTTCTGCTTCCTTGTGCTGAGGGATGTAATTTTGGACTCGTATTTCATAAAGTTCACAGAATTTTCTGTACATAACATTTAAATCTTGTCCTCAAAGCTCTTTCTCCCAATCTGTTTCTAAGAAGTATTTCTTTAGGTTATGATAGTTTCCCGTTTTGTAGTTAAGGCTTTCTTTGTAATTCATTTCTGTTAACTATGTCTTATGCAATCCTGAAGTTGCAATTTAATACTGCTTGGTCGCTTTTGCTGAATGCAGGGTGATACTGTACATAATGGGGGCTGATACATTTTCACCACTGCCAGAGCCTTAGAGGAGGTGGGTTGATCTTCATTATGGCCATGGACGTGTTGTGAGCACCTTGTACACTACTAAATATTTTCCATACTCACTTCTAATTCCTCATTCTTTGGTTCCTTTTCATTTATTTCATGTTATATGTCCCATATTTGTGTGAGTAGGGTCTTAAATAGGTGCTGTGCATATCCGGTAAGGAGTTATTTAGGTAGTTTTCAAAGTTTTGTTGGGTTAGGGTCCATAAGTTCCCAAGTCCCCTGACATGCCTTTGGCTCTATTACGTCAGATCTTGGAGGGATTACTGTATGTACAAAACATTACTACATGACCTTTGCACAACAGAAGTGCCTCTGCATTTTGCATATGTAGGAGCAGAATGGATGTGGAAGATGTGCAGATTGGCCTGGGAGGAAGGTAGAGTCCTGGAGGATTGGAAGTCAGGTATAATTGTTCCCTTGTACAAAGGAAAAGGGGAAAAAGAAGTGTGTGGTAATCATAGGGGCATTTGCCTTCTTAGTGTAATAGGAAAAGTATATGGTAGGATACTTATTGACAGAGTTAGGCAAATAACAGAGGAATTAGTTCGAGAAGAATAGGGAGGTTTTAGGAAGGGAAGAGGTTGTGTAGATCAGATATTCATTCTTAGATCCTTAGTGGAAAAGTTTCTAGAGAAGGGAAAGAAGTTGTATGCAGTCTTCATGGATCTGGAGAATGCATATGACAGGTTGGATGGACAAGGATTGTGGAAAGTGTTAAGAATATATGGAGTAGATGGGAAGTTGCTGATTGCTGTGTAGAGTATGTATGATGGTGCTAAGGCTGCAGTGTGTGTGGATGGTGAACTGAGTGAATTTTTCTGTTTGAAGGTTGGATTGAAACAAGGATGTGTCATGTCTCCATGGTTGTTCAGTCTGTATATGGATGGGGTTATAATAGAGATACAAGGTAGGGCAGTGGATGTTGGAGTGGCCCTAGTGAGAGAGGGCAGTGTTTGGAAACTCCCTGTACTGTTGTTTGCAGATGATACTGTATTGTTAAGTGAAGATGTAGGGGAGCTGCAAGGCTTGGTGGATGAGTTTGGGAGAGTGTCTAAGAAATGGAATCTAAAGTTGAATGTAGGGAAGAGTAAAGTGATGGTCTTTGAGAGAAGTGGAGTTAGTGAATGTACAGTGAGAATGGATGGGGAGGAAATGGAGAATGTGAGTGCATTTAAGCACTTGGGTAGTGTGATGCATAAGGATGGAAGTTTAGAGGGTGAAGTGCTTGAAAAAGTGCAGCTGGGAAGAAAGGTTGCTGGTTCCTTGAAAGCAGTGATAAGAAACAAGGAAGTGAGCATGGAAGTGAAAAAGCTACTACACGACAGTATTGTTATACCAACTCTAACGTATGGAAGTGAAGCTTGGACGTTGTTGGAAGGACACAAGTCAAGAGTGAGAGCAGTGGAAATGAGTTATTTGAGAGGAGCATGTGGAGTCACATGGAGAGACAGGCTGACAAATGAGGAAGTGAAGGAGTGGTGTGGTGTGGATGTGGATGTGATAGGAAGCGTTAGAAGAGACACATTAAGGTGGTTTGGCCATGTGGAGAGGATGGAGAGTGAGAGACTGATGAGGAGAGTGTATGTGAGTGAGGTGGAGGGAGGGAGAGGGAGGGGGAGGCTGAGGATGAGATGGAGGGATGGAGTGAAGAGGTATATGAGAAAGAGGGGTGTGAGCTGGGAGCAAGGCAGTGAAATGGCAGGGGACAGATTTGTTTGTGGTCACCCCTTACAGGATTGAGGCATCTGGCAATAGATAAATAGATAGATAGGAGCAATTACTCTCATGCTGTAAAGTCCAACAATAGTCGCTCATCGTGTTTGGATTGAATCGGCATTGGTATCAGCTCTCCATTACGACAATTTCGTGGTGAAACCTTTTGCCTCGTTTATCACTGACATTCTTTTCGTTTCGCTTCATTTTTAAAGACTCCAACGTGCTTC
Source organism: Coenobita brevimanus (assembly GCF_032717465.1). Lineage (NCBI taxonomy): Eukaryota > Metazoa > Arthropoda > Malacostraca > Decapoda > Coenobitidae > Coenobita > Coenobita brevimanus. The sequence continues at coordinate 13,751,591 of NC_137049.1, read as the reverse complement.
CATGCGTCGGCCTTGGTCACCTAAGGGCGGCTTTCCACACTGCACGATCCATTGCAGCCTCCCTGTTCAATCCCTTAACCCTGAGGTCACACTGAATGATCTCGTCCCATGTCTTTCTCGGTCAGCCCCTCATAACCCCACCCCCAATATTAACATTTCTCACCTTCCTCACCCAGTTATCATCCCCCATCCTCTCCATATGTCCAAACCATCTCAGTCTACCTCTCCTCATCACAACACCAATACACTCCAGTCCCATCCTACCTCTCAACTCTTCCATCGTGAACCCAGCCCCCCCAGACCTTGGACGCAGGGACGCACTGCACATCCACCTAATCGTTGTCATTTATGTACGTCTGAGCCAGCGAATATCCTCCTCCTTTACTGCCCAGGTCTCACTACCATACAGCATTACACTCCTAACACATGCTGCATACAAAGACCCCTTAGCACGTAGGGAGAGCCCTCTCAATGTCAGAAGGGGCAAGAGCTCCCTGAACTTCTTCCAACCATTTCTCACGCTAGCCACAGAGCTAGCTCCAGCCCCACCTCCAGCACACAACATGTCTCCAAAATAACAATACTCTTCCGCACACTGAAGAGATTCACCAGCAAGTTCAATCCTTTCATGCCTGACAATCTCCACCTGCTCTCCCTGACACGCCGTACACATAAAATCAGCATTATCTTGCAGTCTACCTCTGATACCACTACATCTCTTATGCACCCATTTATCACAAACACCACACAAGATAGAATTGCTTCCCATGCCCTTGCAGTAAACTGCACATGGCCACTCTCCCTCATCTTTGACTGTACTGCCATCAACCCTAAATTTCATCACTTTTGTTTTATCTGCATTTACCCTTAACCCCTTAACCGCGGGGCGTCACTTTCGTGACGCTTGGGAGCAAGGGATCATACCGCGGGGCGTCGCTTTTGTGATTCTGTGTTATTTTGAATTCACCCGGGCTTCCAAGTGGGGGCTTGTATCATCTATCAGTACTGCCAATGTCCAACACTAGTCAACACTCCTAATCTCATCTGTACTCCCATCCATTGTTGACAATTTATCCATTTCTCCCCGTTCTTGACTCCCCTCCCTACCCCCCCTCCATTACTCTATCCTCTCGCCTGCCCGGCTGTGCTACGCTAAGTAAATCTTCCCTGGAATTTTTCACTGATTTCATCCATTGAAATAAGCCCTATGTCCTATTCTTATACCAAATAATATATACAAGAAAGAAATAAGGTAAGTGAGAGTGCCATACACCTGGAATTGGCTAATTATCACCTGACAACACCTCACGTGCACTCGTTCGCTAATTTTTGCTGTTTTTTTCCCCTTGAAATATGCCGTATAATCTATTTTTGTAATAAATATACATGTAAGGAGGGAAGGGAGAAGCCTAAGTGATATTTACATTCACCTGGAAGTACCTAATTTATAATGTATTGTCTAGATTTCCTGCCAATCATATCAGTGCTAGACAAAGCTGTTTCAAGATATAACATTGGTAGCTCTGAATATATATCTCCTAAGTAGGCCTCTAATCTATTTTCGTAATAAATATACATGTAAGGAGGGAAGGGAGAAGCCTAAGTGATATTTACATTCACCTGGAACTACCAAATTTATAATGTATTGTCTAGATTTCCTGCCAATCATATCAGTGCTAGACTTAGCTGTTTCAAGAAGTAATATTGGTAACTCTGAATAACCCCTAGCAGGCCTCCACGCTGGTCCTCCTCGTTATCAGTTCACTCTCATCACCCGAAGCGAGAGTACGTATGTTTCTTCTTGCTGACTTCAAGGCCTTTTTTCACCCCCATGCAAATGGCCCTGTGACCTTTACCCCCTACTAAACCTCGTGTGGAAAGAGGTAAAGGGCTGACAATTGATAAAAGAGTGACTACGATCTTTCTATTGAGTAAAACAGTGCAAGTGGAATTGTAAATAATGTGTAAATAATGTGTAAACAGCAAGTGAAAGTAATGAATGTAAATATACATGAACAATGGAAAATAGTTTTATAAGTTATTTCAAGTGACAGTGCACAACACAGTAAATAAAATAGAAATGTAAATAACGTAAATAAAATAGAGAACGTAAATAGAAATGTAAATGAGTAGTATTATAAGAATACGAGTATATACCCTAGGAGTAATGAAAGTGAAAGTTTCACTCTAGCATGTCTGAATGCTATGAGTTATGAGAGTGAAGATGAAAGTGACATTCACTCTCAGTGCCAGTATACAGGACGAGAAAGTGAATGCTAAGTATTTTACTGAAAGAAATTGAATCCCTACAGTGACAATAAACTAATACTACTGAAGGAAACTTATGGATAAAGACTGTAGATTTATATAAGTGTTATATAGTAATAGAAATATAAAGTGTGAGGGGTTTTATGAATAATAAATGACAGACTACCAAGAGCGAACTAGTGCCAGTGCGACGATCAGACGCGCTCGTAATTTCCATTGCTTTCACAGTGTTTTTTTTTTTGAGTATGGATCCCAAACTACTTGAAAATTGTAGAATAGTGTTTATAGTGTTTGTATCTGGCTGTGGTAATCGTATTACGGGTTGTCGGGAAGTGTAAAGTGGAGACTTCGTTACCCTACTTCAGAGGTCTCCACAAGTCCTACGGTAACCGACGAAGGCTCAACAATCATTCCAGGAGAAAGCTGAAGGTATGTGCCATAAGCATATGTAATTTTATTATTCTAGGACTAATAACTGATTTTTGGCAAATATTTTTTGAGAGTCTGTCGGAGCCCAAATAACCCCGCGGCACACGCAAGTCATTGGTAAACAAGCCCGCGGTGTAGGGGTTAACCCCTTCTTTACCGACCCCTCCCCCGAATGTAAACACTACGTTTACCCCCCATACCGACCTGATAGCTCCCTCTCCCGTAGTGTGAGAGGTAGTGTATATTTTTTTCCTTGTTGAAACTATTCACTCTTTGTTATTTGTTTGTATACTGATGATCACATAAACCCCGCATGATGTTGGTAATAAAAAAAGATTATAAAATAAATTATTACAGTATATAAGTTTACATGTCTTATGCTGAAGTAGTTACCCAGGTAACTACTGGGCAAACTGGCTTGAAAATAATGTCCTGCACGGATGGATGGCTTATTAATTTACCTTGTAAGTTGAGCATGAAGTGTGTGGACACACGTGATGGTGATGGCGACCTTGATCCACTTGTTGCCAAGAGTGCAGCGTCACTAAGCTCGCTACTAATTTCCTCCTCCTCCTCACTCACATCAACCTCGCTATCATTTTCAGGATCACAGTCATCTACTGACACATCAGACACTGCTGCATCATCATCTGATACATCTAAATAAGTATCCTCATGAGGAATAAACTCGTCACTATCGGAATTTGCCAGAGATGCCATGAGAGAAAAATATCCTGTACACCCTCTCTCGTGGTCAAGGGCGTGGTAACTGACTCTTTCAGGCAGGCCAAGGGGTGTAAATTTTGCCGTATGTCAGCAGAAAATATAGTACGATATCTGTACTAGAAATTATAAATAAAATAATGATTGGTCTAAAAGAGGTTACATCACAGATGAGTGAGCAAGCCATTGGTGCCACCGCAACTCAGTCATGGCGTATCTTATGATGTCAGAATTCGTGAGAACTTCGTCACAGTCTTTGTTGCCAAAACACAGAGCTGTTGCTAACACGAGGTCCTCAGAAACAGCCTTACCGGGCTACCCTGAGGCCTATAAGCTGCCATTCACTAGAGGGTGTACCAGCGTACCACAGTAGCTGTTCCAGTGTCTCACGGGTGTTAACAGGCGATGTACGGGGGTACATCAAAACACATTTTCGGTAAAGAAGGGGTTAAGCCCTTGTGCCCCATACCATCTCTCCACTTCATAAACCTTTCCTCCGGCTCCCTTTCGTTCTCTGCAGTCATCACCAAATCATCAGCATACAACATCTCCTACAGGAGTCCATGTCTAAAGTTACGTGAGAGGGCTTCAGGTACTATGATAAACAACATGCAACTCAAAAATGACCCCTGATGCATACCAACATTCACGGAAAACTCATCACTCAAATCTCCATTCACTCTTACCTGGGTGCGAGCACCCACATACATAGCCATAACCAGCCACACCTCCAAGCCAAGCTTTCTTATTGCCCACTTCACAATCTCTCTAGGGACTTTGTCAAAGGCCTTTTCCAAATCAACAAAAACAAAATACAGATCCCTTCTCCTACCAATATATTTTTCCTGAAGCTGTCAAACAATGAATATGGCATCAGTGGTCCCCCTACCTGGCATAAACCCAAACTGCATCTCATCAATATTCACTCTTTTCTAATCATACTTTCTAAAACTCTCTCCATTACCTTCATTGTCTGATCTAAAAGCTTTATACCTCTACAAATTCCTCTTTCCAGGGCATCACCCTTCCCTTTATAGACATTTACAATTACACTCTTCAGCCAATCATCTGGGACAGCATACTCATAAATAATCATATTTATCAGGTCAGTGACTAACCTCACTCCTATATCTCCTGAGGCCCTCAACATTTCGGCAGTCAACCCAGACACACCTGCTGCCTTCCCCACCTTCATCCTGCCTATTGCCTCACTCACAGTAGCAGCATCAATTAAAGGCCAAGGGCCAAACACTTGATCTGCTGGCTCCAAACCTTCCCTGTCCCAGTCAAACTCCTCATTCAACAACTGGCTATAATGCTCTCTCCATGCATCTTCAGTATCCTCACTGTTCACCACTACCCTTCCTTCATCATTCGTCACACACTGCTCACCAATAATATCCTGATTATCCCTCTTCATCTGATTTCCCACTTTAAATATCATATTTTTCCTTTCCCCATGATTTAGGTTATCAGGTAAAAGTCTCTGTGACTCAGACCTCGCCCTGTATACCTCTCTTCTAGCCCTACACTTGACAGCAAAGTATTCCTTCTTGCTACCACCCTTCTTCCATTCCCGGATAAGCCTTCTTTTCTCCTTAACTGCAGCTTCTACACCCTCATCCCACCACCAAGTTACTTGATGTCTTGGTGGTCCTCTTGTCCAACCGCTTGTTACATCAGTAACTCTCAAGAGATTTTTCTTGAGGGCTCTGTACTGTTCATTAATGCCTCTGTCTACAGCTCCCTGTTCAGCCACTACTTTTCTCATCTTACTATAGAAGGCATCCCTTACTACTTGGTTTTTCAGCTTCCCTTTTTTCCTCCTAGGTACATAAGTCCTCTTTTTCATCAGTCGTTCTGTTAGCACCATATCACAAATCAATAGTTTGTGCTGCTGCACGCACTCCTCACTTCCTATAACTTTAACATCCCTCACTAACCTCCTATCAGCCCTCCTAACCTGAAAATGATTTATCTGACTGCTATTTCCCCCAGACTCATACGTAATTAACGTACTCTCTCTTTTCCTAAAATATGTGTTGCACACAATCATGTCCGTTGCCTCCCCAAACTCGAGTATCCTTTCCCCTTCCGCATTCCTTATACCATATGCATATCCCCCATGTACTCCTTCATAACCTTGTGCAGCTTCACCTACATGACCATTTAAGTCCCCTGCCAAAACCACTATCTCATCATCCCGCATACCACCTACTACACGTATTAAATCATCCCAAAATCTATCTTTCTGTGCTTCATCCAATCCTGCCTGTGGAGCATATGCCGATATAACTGGAGCTATCTTTCTACCGGATAGAGTTTTCACTTCCAATATCATATCGCTTATTCTTATAACATTCATAGCATATTCCACCCATTTCTCTGCAACCATCACACCAACACCCCCATATCCGTCTGTCCCCCTTTGCCAAAACAACTTATAGTAACAGTCCTTCCCAACAATCTTTCTGGCTGATCCACCCCTGTACTGGACTTCCTGCAAACACGCCACATCCACCCACCTCCTACTGAATTCCTCAATGACTTCCCCCCTTCTTCCCCACAAACTTCCCACATTCCATGAATCCACCCTCATCCACCTGGATGATTTACTGTCCTCAGGCTTGCTTTGAAATTATTCTTGTGTTCTGCCATAGTCAGGATTAATAAAGGGGGATAGACATACTACTAGCTCCACTCACTGCACAGTCCCAGGTCCAGGCAATGGATCTGGGATCCCTAGCCCACCAGCTTACCAGTGGCTGTGGTAGTTGCCTTGGGGCACTCTGCCAGGATAGCTGCAGGGACACCCTCCAAGCGCGCCTTGGCACTGCAACTATCCCGCCATTATCCACCCACTGATAGGGCAGCCTCCTTGGGCGCTGCTCCCAGGTTCGGCCCCGTCTCTATTGGGCGGAAGCGGCAGCCTGGGAACCGCAATGCCCTGTACCCTCTAGTACAGGCCCGAGCCCCATTTTGCCCTGGACCCATGATCTATGTCGGCGTAACCCCCGTCACGCCTCCCCCTAGAAGTCCGCCACTAGGTAGCGGGGGCAAAGTTTTCTGGCCACATGCCCTTGCTGGCGCCAACCCCAGTAACAGTGGGACACGTTGTGTGAAATGTAAAGTGCATGTGGTGTAATGCATAAGATAGTTAAAGGAAATGTTTGAGAGAGTATGCTGGTGTACTTTCGATGTTACTTTCACACTGAAAAGGTCAGCAAAGAGGGATGGCTAGGTAGCTAGTGAAACAGGAGCTCCAGCACCCCCTATCACCAGCATTCCCATTCCCCCTGGAAGTACCACCCTGTTCGGCCCGTGCTACAGCCTTCTCCTGCACTGAGTGCATAGTAACTCTTCAACATCTTGTCCACATGCTTCTCATAATTAGTTGCTCAAAAATTACCTAGATAATTCTTGGTAAGGACCATGAAGCTTTCACAAGCAGCACTTTCTGGCTCAGGTAAGCTCTTTACAAAATCCTGATCATTGAGTATAAGATGAAATTGAGAGACTGTTGAAAAATCTATTGCCAAGAATGAATAGAAAGAAGTCCTAATGAGAATGGAAGAAATTTATCTTGAGTGACATTCGAGCACCGAGTGCATAGTAACTCTTCAACATCTTGTCCATATGCTCCTCATAATTAGTTGCTCAAAAATTTCCTAGGTAATTCTTGGTAAGGACCATGAAGCTTTCACAAGCAGCCCTTCCTGGCTCAGATAAGCTCTTTACAAAATCCTGATCGTCAAGTATAAGATGAATTTGAGAGACTGTTGAGAAATCCAACCTTTACTTTGGCCTCAGATACAGTTTATTGGAACTTCTTTAACAAGCAGTGGAAGCCAGCACCATCTCGATCCATGGCCTTCACAGAGTTCTGCATCATAGTTTCAAATGATGTGGAGGCAAGAATACCTTCTCAGGGTCAACAAGAGGTTTGTAAATACAGTTGAACCTTCCAGTCATAACGTTCGGTCAGACTGGGCATTCGTTTTGTGTGTAATGCTTAGTGTCTGCTCTGCTGTCCCATGAACAGAGAAAACACAGGTGCCTTGTGTAACTTTGCTAAAGTCCTAGAAGGAAGCAGATCTCCTTCAGGTCCCCACAGATGTTCCATTGATGTGTTTTGTAGCCAGTAGCGGTCAACAGAGTACTCATAGTTTCATAACTTTCATTCATTCCATGGGCATTCACAATTGGAACAGAAGGAAGCTCATTTCCATTATGGAGAAGGACTGCCTTCAGTGCATTCTTCCCAGAATCTATGAACAACCACCATTTTCCTTTTTGATAAGGACGAGACTTACAAAGGTGTTGCATTAACAATACGGCATCATAACAGTAACAAATCACGTCATCCATCTTGAAGTACATTGAGAGCTTTCATGTCTATGAAGGAAAGTGATGGTACAAACTCTACCTTGTAGCATGTTCCATTGCTTGAATCGAGATCCAAAGAAATTATTTTTCTCCTTGGGGGAGTTAAGGTCTCTCATAAGGTCATGCAGCTCTATCTGACTGATGAGGTGTGGCTCCTTGCTCTCTAAATATTCTTTAAAATCAGTATCCTTGCAACACTCCTCCTCATTAGATTCTGATTCACTTGTGGTACTTAATGGAGGATCTGGAGCTGGAAGCTCAGGGCCATGGGGTTCTTGCCTTAGAGAAGGTATGTAAGGATACCTGATCTTGGACTGAGTTTTCACTGAATTCGCTTTAGTGTTAGTGAGGCAAAAGTAGCAGTCGGGATAGTGATCATTTGGTTTGTGCCGAACCATTGGTACAGCGAAAGGCATACCTGATGGCCGTTTTATGTGGTTTACGCTGACCTTACTTGCAGTGCGGGGTGTCCAAATCTTGTTTATTACCATCAGGATACGTGCTTCCTACATGTCAGCAAGTGGGTTGGTGGAGGGTTAGTGGCCCTCCCTGTAAAACAAATAACTCATAGGCAAATGGCCATCCCTTACGGGATTATGACGTCTGGCAGTAGATAGATAGATAGACAGGAATTTGAAGTAATGTTTGTAAGCACTTTTAACATTACTTGTAATTGGTCTTTTCAGGCTTTCAGGTGTAAAGAACCCACAGATGTAGCAGAAAGAGTTTGATGCATTCATACAGTTGCAGTGCTTCATTGCTTGCCAACTCAGATCAACGCACTGTAACAGTAAAGAAAAGTTGAAATGGAATAATAGCAAATATCAGATTACCATTGCATACATTGCTTTAAAAAAAAAAAAAAAAAAAAAAAAAAAAAATCTGCTTGATGGTGGGAATATTTTATCTGACTTTTGGCTGTGGCTGATTCAATTTGAGTTCCTAAATATCTTGTGATTCAGGTATTAAATTGAAACTGATATAACCACCACAGTTACTAGCTGAATGCAACTTTACAAGGTATATCTACACCCACCGTAGATTGACTTAGGACCTACACACAGAATTGCAATGGGAGAGTTGTCTGTCTTTGCTTTGTGTTTCCACCTCTACCAAGTGAATATTTTGGGCAAGAAGTAACTGGCAACTCCTCTGGTGTTGGCGGGAGGTGGTGAAACAGCATGTCAGTGCTTGCCTAGCAGGGAGAGTGGGAGTATATGTTCCCATCGCATCGAGCTTGCACCTCCCTCTTTTTTCATATGCATTACTGTTTTCCCTGTTATTTTGCTAGAGTCGAGTTGTCATGCCTGGAAAGTACTACTCAAGGGATGAGAGGGTCCATATCATTACATGGAGGCAGGATAATGTCCCCATCAACACAATTTGTGAATGTACAGTGAGTCATCAATATATGAAAGGGATAGAGACCAAAAAAAACTTTCGTATTTTGAAATTTCGTATATCGGAACGGTTTTCCCCATTGAAATATACATATAAATGGGGGGATGCATCTCAGGACCCCCTCATACCCCCACCTAAACTTTACCCCCCCTATTAAGAAGTAAGCAATACCTGTATACAATTGTAGAGAAGGAGGCGACCATATTCTTGTACATCTCCTTTTTCTTCATCACAGTCCCAGTGGTGGAAACAGCAAGGTCTAAAGCACGCCCAATCTCCGAGACTCCCTGCCTCTCCTCATGGGGCCTTATAATTTCCAATTTCCTTTCCAGAATTAGAGTACGGTGCTGCTGCTTTGTTGCAGCAGGCTCCCCCAATGCTGGAGATGATGCAGGGCGCTTGGGAGGCAGGGCGAAACAATACGAAAAGGTGAAGGACTGCAAGAATATCCTCACATACAGCGTGGCTGTGGGGAGAGAGGGACGTGGACTCAACTGAGAAGTGCGCGAAAATTTGTTTACCAGAGAGGGGTTAGTTCATTTTCTCTCAGCAAGCGAGTGCGGGGCTATGCACTGTGCCCATTTTGAATTTTTCATGCAGTATTCCATTAACCCCTTCATAGCTGCCGGCCTTGAACAACATTTCACTGTTTCGATGTCAATGATGTTGAGTTAGGGCATTATAAAAAACTGAGAACAATTACGGGAAGGGAACGAAGGTCACTGGTATGTGTACATGACCCTACTCTACCATCCCATCAGTCAGGTGTTCTCTTCACTCCAGATGTATTCGCCGATGTTTGCATGCTCGTGTTACATGCGTCCTAATTTTGAGTAAGTTTCTTTCAGCATGAGAACATAATTTACCACCTTCAAAATAGTCAGAAAAATATAGAAGACAAACTAGAGGAATATGAACTGAATTGGTAAGGTCTTTAGGCTGTATGCTTACACGAAAGATTATGGGTTTTACAAATTTAAGTGACAGTATGGAACAAAAATGTTTGCTAATCAGAAAAAAATTACTCTTTCGTCCTATATGTTCTCGTAGGTTAGCATTCAGTTCCACATTCTCTGTTTGGTATCACTCTTCCCAATATATTTCGGACCGACTGAGCACAGTTATTTCTGCTTCATAGAGTTAGAGTACATTTACTGCTTATTCATTTGTTTGTTCTTATGTGTATGTGTGAAAAAGAGAGGACTGATACAAACAATAATGTATTCCATTATTGCTTTCATAGCTGCTGGCCCTGAACAATGCCTTACTGTACTGGTGTCAGTGACGTTGAGTTAGGGTGAGCTATAAATTACTGCGAGCAATTATGGGAAGGGAATCAGGGTCACTGGTGTGTTTACACCACCCTACTCTACCACCTCAAGCAGTCTGGCGTTCACAGTTCACTTCGTCTCAGATGTTTTCGCCAATGTTTACATGCTGATGTAACACGCATCCTAATTTTATTAATTCTTACACAAATCATAGCAAATCACGGGATGGGTTTTGGGGGGGGGGGAACAGGTGTGCCAGACAAGTCTTTTCACATATGTAAGGAAAAGATATTGATTATATAACTTTGAAAAAATGCTCCCAAGGCCAACCACGGGAGCACGCAAATACTGTATCTGAACCCACAGCCATTGAGGGGGCTAAACATATGTTTTACTTTAAGCTGTGAAAGCACCTTACCAAATCAGTTCTTCCTGATAGTCTGTTATATTTTTCAGATTATTTCTCTGTTGGTAAATACAGTAAACGTTTCTTATTAAATCTGTTTCCCCGTCATTTTTAGCCGTGCTGGTGTGACAACTCTTGTTTATTACGTTAACATAATGGCGGAATGGACAGTTCTTCCCTAAGTTTTTAACTAAACCTGGCCTAACCGAGCTTATCTGTACCTGATAATATTAACCTAACCTAACCTCCAATTGGGAAATTGGGAAACGATATCCACCTTTGAGCACATTGAGTTTCTTCCACTGCATTGGAAACTATTGTAGGGGAAAGTGACGATAATAACGGTGAGGAAATTTTTCAGCAAGAAAAATTAATTTGCCAAACTGAAAGTTGTCAGAAAATTCAATAAACAAGCTGGAGGATTATGAATTGAATTGGTAAAGTCTTTCTGCTGCTTCAAGTGTACAGTGAAAGACACAAGCATCTTCCCAAAGTCTGATGAATATAGCGTGGAAAAATCGAACCATTTGAAACACGTACTAGTAGAAACAGGTTTTCATTGTATTTCGCCTGGTGTAAATTTTCTTCAGACTGAACTGGGAAGATAGTTGTCTTTCATTGTACATATACCAGTAAAAATCAATCTAACAGTACGTGTGTTTTGTTTCCGCCAGATTAATCGTGATTTCAGACTATTCAGGGACTTCTTCACATCATATAGTCTGGATAATCGGGCTATCTCTTCATTTCCTTTCGTATCGAGTATCGATTTTCGTATCATTGAGACAGATATTTTCGTACTACAGAATTTGTCCTATATTAATCGATTGCCTACCATCAAAAATTTGTACTTCGGGTTTTCGTATTTTGAGGACTCACTGTACTGGATGCACCAAGTCGACTGTCATGAAGATTCTTACTGCAGCGCGCAGCCTGCCGCCTGTTGCACAGGCATGGCGGTGGATAGAAGAGGACGACGTCCAGAGGTACAGATACGCTACTGAAAAGGGAAGTAATCAAGAATCCTTGACTGACAACAGCAGACTTGAAGAGAATGCATTCCCAGCTGTTACAAGACGTCTCAATTTGAACTATCCAACACTGCTTGCAGAAGGAGCTGGATTTGCCAAGCTGCACCGCAGCCAAGAAACCGCTTCTCATTGACTGCATGAAGAAGCAGTGTGTTCAGTTTGCCAAGAAGTATGCACACTGGACATCAGATGAGTGGAGAAAAGTTAAGTTTTCCGATGAAAGCACATTTCAATTGTTCGAGGTGCATTCTGTCAAAGTTCGTTGCCCTGCCTCCCGTAGTTGATATGACCCTGCATACATGGTGCCGACTGTTAAGCACCCACAATCAGTAATGGTATGGGGGTGTTTCTCAGTGAAATGGGAAGGGAAGGCCTCTACTTTCTTCCTAAGAACTTGATAATGAATGGTGGCTGGTACATTCAAGTTCTGAAAGATCATTTGTTGAACTTTTTTGCTCTTCATGGGTGCAAATTTTTCATGCATGATTCAACTCCATGTCACAAGTCAAGAATGGTGACAAAATGGCTTCAGGATAATCAGATTGAGGTCCTCGACTGGCCTGGCAACAATCCGGATCTAAATCCGACAGAAAACTGCTGGGCAAAGATAAAGAATATCATTGCAGAGAATCTGGACAACCTTAAGACTGAACTTACAAATGTTTGGTGCAAAGACATGTCCTTAGATTACTTTAGAGATCTAAGTGATTCCATGCCAAAACGCATCCAACTGGTCCTGAAAAACAAGGGAAACATGAATTCATATTAATGAATGGCATTTCATGAACAAACATTGTGATATACTATGATTTCTGTGTTTTTTAATACCTTGTTGGGGGAGGTCCAAGTCAATTTGCGGTAGCTGTATCTCTGTGATTAGAGCTGAATCGGATTTTCCAGCACACGAGCAGATGTAATGGATCTTAAAAACTGGATGTGCTGGCGAAAATTGGATTTCATATTCAAAATTTACAGGTTCATGTTGCTTAGAATCACCTAAAAATATACTGGAACCATAACACTTTTTAAATTTTGTCAACCAGGGTATCAGTGCCTTGCTTAGTTTTAGTTTGCAGGATGAGTAAAGTGTATGTTTCCATGTCTCCATAGCTTCTTTTATCCATTCTAGCATTGTACAATTATTCTTTATTCACACTAACTTCCTTTCCATGTTTTATTATTTATTTATTTATTTTTTTTATATATAGCAAACTGCATTAAGACATTTCCTCAGTAGGTGGTAGGTGGTGGCAACCATCATTCACTCACTTGATGTAGTGCAGTCTGTGTCTGTCTTTTTCATTCTATACCTGTGTGTGCCCTTCTCTCTTCCTACTTATTCCTTTCCTTCGTTTAACTTTTTACTATTATTCTTTCCACATTAGGTGGTTCTGCATTGAGTGACAGGCCTAATGGTTTCCTGTAATCCAGGGAATCATTTAAAATGTGGGTGTTAATCACATAACCAAATTATGGGGTGAAGTGGGGCATACTATGGTGCCTCTATGTGTTGGGTGAAGAGATACAAATGTGGCATCCATCCAGGAATCATACCTGTATGCTTTTCTCTTTGCCATGCTTTGGCAAGGTTGTCAACCACAAGAGAATATGGTTCACTACGTGGGACAACCCTTCAGAGGCAGTTGTGGTTCTGTGGTTGATGGGTCTGTTCTGCTGGATAGACTAGGGTTGATCAACAAGAACAACAACAGCAAATCTTGATCATTGGTAGTGAATATGAACTCACTTGATGTAGTGGTGATGGTAGTAACCTTGGTCTGTCTGGCCAATCATGGCCATCATCTGCAGGCAAGCAATTGCCCCAGGAGGACCATCCCATGCAGTGAAATGACATTTACTTGTGGTGGACAATGTCTTATCACAGTGAGGTGCAGGTAAGAGTGGAAGTTTGGTTCCTTGTTGGACGCTGCTTTTGTGTCCACCCAGTAAACAGAGGCACCATAGTTACCCTATTACTTGGTTATATGGTTAACACCCAGTGTTGTAAATAGTTTCATGGGTTACAGAAAACCATAAGGCTTGTTACACTTCATAAGGTCGCCTTAAAAAGAAGTAGTCCACATTACAGAAAAATGAGCAGATGATGGTTGTCACCACTCACTTGATGTAGTGCGTCATATTTCATTCATCCATCCATCCACCACCCAGTCCTACGTTGCCCCATGATGAGCGTAGGAGCTTGGAGCTAGGCAAGTTAGACCTGACATTTAAGATGAGAGTGACCAGCCTCACTCATACCTGAGTGGTATTATGTGATTAATAAACCCCAGCCACCCCTTGGATATGTAAACCTTCACCGGTTCAATCCGATTGGAGCATCATAATTACCTACTAAACCACCAGGTGCCAAAATTTGGTTATATGGTTATCAACCAGCATAGTAAATGGTTTCCTGGTGTACAGGAAACCATTTGGCTTGTCACCCAGTGTAGAGTCACCCACATGCAGAAGGACGAGGAAAGAATGAAGGAAAGAAAGACCGAAGAGGGATTGTAAAGTCACCCGTAGGCAGAAGGACGAGGAGAGAATGAAGAATAGAAAGACAGAAGAGGATGAAAGGAAATTAGGATGAAGGATAGGAAAGGACAGACACCTGAGAGCAGCACAACATCGAATCAGTGGGTGGTGAGCGCCCCCACCTACCACATACTTCCTATTTCATCCTTTATCATTCCTTCTCTGTGTCCGCCCTTCTTTTTTCCTATTTCTCTCATCCCACTTGTCACTTTATATTACTCTTCTTTCCACTTCAGGTGACTCTGCACTGATCGACAAGCCTAATGCTTACCTGTAATCCAGGAAACCATATACAGTGTTGGGTTGGGTAACTATATAAACAAATAATGGGTCGATATGGAGCCTACTGTGGTGCCCTTGTTAACTGGGTGGAGGCACAAATGCAGCATCTATCCAGAAATGAAACCTCTGCATTCTTCCCCCTGCCCCACTGGTGAAGCACTGTCTGCTGGAAGGGAGCATCAGTTCACTGCACAGGATGGTCCTGCAGGGGTGGTCACTTGCCTGCAGTTATATAGGTCTGCTCTTTTAGACAGACCGTGGTTACTCAACGACAGCAAGAAGTCTTGATCATTTTATAGTAATATCCTTATGTTCTCCCATCATCTCTCATAAAAAGGTCCTCTCCATCCACTTCTTTCAGTCCTCTTACTACTTCTAACAACATGATCAGAAATCATCTCTGCTTTCCTGTGATACTGGTAATTCTTGTCTTTTTCAGCCTCTTCTCATAAAACAGCTCTTTCAGGCTTGGTATCATCTTTGTGGTCATCATTTTCCAGTTTATTTTTATTGATATTTTTTCTCTTTAGTGTGGCACCCATCCCTCTGCTGCAATATCTCGTTTGTCTTGTCATGGGTACAGTTAGCACATTCAACATCTCATCCAAACAGCATACAGTAGTCCTTCAGTTATCCAAAGTAATAGAGCCAAAAGCATGTCCGGGTAGTGGCAATTTCCGGATAATGAACAATATCCCTCTGCTATACCCAGACCCTACCTATACCCACCCTCCAACCTATACCTAACTTATTTGTACAGTACCTCTGCATACTTCGGCGATGTTTTCTGGTCATTCAGGCATATTTAGACATCAAAACACACATAGGAATATTGAAAATAATTTTTAACACAAGAAAACCATGCAAAAAAAAAACATTGAAAACCCCAGGAATTGATGGAGTGTGTGGTGAAATGCTGAAGCATGGGGGAGAGATAGTAGTAGAATGGATGTGGAAGATGTGCAGATTGGCCTGGGAGGAAGGTAGAGTCCCGGAGGATTAGAAGTCAGGTATAATTATTCCCTTGTACAAAGGAAAAAGGGAAAAAGAAGTGTGTGGTAATCATAGGGGCATTTGTCTTCTTAGTATAATAGGAAAACTGTATGGTAGGATACTTATTGACCGAGTTAGAGAAAGAACAGAGAAATCAGTTGGAGAAGAACAGGGAGGCTTTAGAAAGGGAAGAGGTTATGTAGATCAGATATTCATTCTTAGATCTTTAGTGGAAAAGTTTCTAGAGAAGGGAAAGAAGTTGTATGCGGCTTTCACGGATTTGGAGAAAGCATATGACGGGGTGGATAGACAAGGATTGTGGAAAGTGTTAAGAATATATGGAGTAGATGGGAAGTTGTTGAATGCTGTGAAGAGTATGTACGATGGTGCGAAGGCTGCAGTGCATGTGGATGGTTAACTAAGTGAATTTTTCTCTTTGAAAGTTGGGTTGAAACAGGGATGTCATGTCTCCAGGGTTGTTCAATCTGTACATGGATGTGGTTATAAAAGAGGTACAAGGTAGGGTAGTGGATGTTGGAGTGGCCCTGGTGAGAGAGGATAGTGTTTGGAAACTCCCTGTACTGTTGTTTGCAGATGATACTGTGTTGTTAAGTGAAGACGAAGGGGAGCTGCAAGGCCTGGTGGATGAGTTTGGGAGAGTGTGTAAGAAACGGAATCTAAAGGTGAATGTAGGGAAGAGTAAAGTGATGGTCTTTGAGAGAGGTGAAGTCAGTGAATGTACAGCGAGGTTGGATGGTGAGGTATTGGAAAATGTGAGTATGTTTAAATACTTGGGTAGTGTGATGAATAAGGATGGAGGTTTGGAGGGTGAAGTGCTTGAAAGGGTACAGCAGGGAAGAAAGGTTGCTGGTTCTTTGAAAGCAGTGATAAGAAACAGGGAAGTGAGCATGGAAGTGAAAAAATTACTACATGACAGTATTGTGATACCAACTCTAACGTATGGAAGTGAAGCTTGGACGTTGTTGGAAGGACACAAGTCAAGAGTGAGAGCGGTGGAAATTAGTTATTTAAGAGGAGCCTGTGGAGTCACATGGAGGGACAGGCTGACGAATGAGAATATAAAGGAGCATTGTGGTGTTGGATGTGGATGTGATAGGAAGCGTTATGAGGAACACACTGAGGAGGTTTGGCAATGTGGAGAGGATGGAGGGTGAAAGACTGACGAAGAGAGTGTATGTGAGTGAGCTGGAGGGGGGAAGAGGGAGGGGGAGGCTGAGGATGAGATGGAGGGATGGGGTGAAGAGGTATATGAGAGAGGGGGGTGTGAGCTAGGAGCAGGGCAGTGAAATGGCGGGGGTCAGGGCGACTTGGAGGCGATTTGTTTGTGGCTACCCCAAACGGGATTGAGGCGTATGGCAATAGATAGATAGATAGAAAACCAAAAAACACCCTTGCTAAACACTACTGTATGTATAGTACCCCTCCTAAGTTTGGCAGTGTTTTCCAGTCATTCTGCCATATTTAGACATCAAAACACAAAAAGGGATATTCAAAATAATTTTAAACACCAAGAAAACCACGCAAAAAAATAAAATAAAATAAAATAAAATAAAAAAATAAAAACCAAAAAACACCTACCTATACACTATTGGATGTACAGTACCCCTCCTAATTTTGGCAGCATTTTTAAAACACCAAGAAAACCATGAAAAAAAAAAAAAACTGAAAACCACAAAATGCGTACCCATACACTATTGGATGTACAGTACCCCTTCTAATTTTGGCAGTGTTTTCCGGTCAGCCCGCCATATTTAGACATCCAACACACATAGGAATATCCAGAGTAATGCTCAACACCAAGAAAACCATGAAAAATATATATATATATAGCCGTGGCTCAGTGGGTTAGAGCGCTCCGCTCTGACCGAAGGATCGAATCCACCCAAGGGTCATTGGTAGACATCAGGAAGGGCATCCGGTCATAAAATGCTACACGCTCCAAACCAAAGTCCTCTACCCAGGGGCAACACCATAGCCCTTATCCAAAAAAGCGGTACCTGGCGTAAAAACTCATTATATATATATATATATATATATATATATAGATATATATGTACAGTACCCCTCCAAATTGGGACAGTGGTTCCTGGTCATTCTGTCATATGGAGACATTAAAACACACATAGGAAAATCCATATTAATGCTAAACACCAAGAAAACAATGCATAAACAACAAACAATCACAAAAAAACAGACAATGATTGGAAAATCTGTTATCTTTGTGATGAGTGATAGCTGCTTTCTGGGCACGCACACAACAAAAAATTCCATGGCCAAATATGCCACCGGAAATTGGTTATATTAGTATAAATGATATACCATCATCTTTGATAGTGTTTATACTGTAAGAGAAGCTAATAAAAACACAGAAAACTGATGAGTAAAATAACAGAACTGCAGTGAGAATAAATGGTGTTCAAGAGTAAAACTTGCCTTCATAAACTTCCCACCATCTTAGTGCAAAATTTTGCCTTCACCTTGCAAGAGTTAATCATAGGTCTAGATGCAGAATTTCATGAGCTTTCTTGTGGATTTGGGGGAATTTTGATACAACCAATAGTACAGGTATTTGAATAAATTGCCAAAAACTTCAAAAAGTCGCAGGTCAGTACTTTCACTGCGGAGGAGGGGAGGGAGTGAGGGGGGAGTCTGGAGGCCTGGCTAGCAAGGCGGGAAGCATGAGAGAGTATGGAGGAGGGACAAGAGTGGGGGAGGGGGGGGGGAGCAAGGCTGTGGGCAGGATTTTCACCCTTCTGTCACAAGGCAGATGGGTGCTTTCACCTGACTTGTGGCTTGTGGTATGTCTTACTTTTTTTTTTTTTTTATGCAAGGAAGAAGGAACCAAAGGCTGAGCCTGCAAAACCGTTCTTTCACCAAAAAAAAAAAAAAAAAAAAAAAAAAAAAAAAAGCCAAATTGAAGATCCATTCATTTCGAGATGTCTGGACACACTGCGTTGAAAGACCGGAGATCATAGGAAGTAGGAAATACAGACAGAGGGAGACACTTCCATAGTTGACGTGTTGCATAAATGAAGGACTGGGAGTAACAGTTAACTCTTGCATTAGAGAGTTGGACAGAAAAGGGATGAGAGTTTGTTGCTAGACGGGTGCTATGCACCTGTCGTAGAGGTACAGGGATGCAAGCAGACAGTTCAGAGGAGCAGTGACCATTGAAGCAGCGATAAAAAAGAAACAGAGGTTAAAGGGAGCCAGTAAGAGAGGGAGAGTTGATGAGACAATAAGCCTTTGACTCCACCCTATTGAGAAGAGCTGTATGTGGGGAGCCTCCCCACACACAAGAGTTGTACTGTCAACGAGCGAATAAAACTTGTGTGTAAAGTCAACAACTGTGCAGGGGTAAAGAAGGCAAGGAGTTGGCTTAACACACTTAATCTCTTGGAAGCAGATTTTACAAGAGATGCAACATGATCTTTCCAAGATAAGTCCCAAGTGAATGAAACCCCAAGCATGTTCAAGGATGATGCAGGATTGAGCTGGATATTATTAACCCCTAAAACGCGGATCGTCGCATTTGCGACGGTCAGCCCAAAGGACAGAACGGCGGATCGTCGCGTTTGCGATTTGAGTTCATTTTGAATAACCGCGGGCAAGCAGGTTCCAGCTGGTATTGTCTATCAGTACCGCCACCCGTGAGCTACGTTTAGCACACTTGACCTTTGTACTACTGACCTCGGTTGTTGCCAAGTATAATTTTTTTTACCCACCCACGCACCGATGCGCGGCCCTCCCTCGTCGTGCGATATGGCAACGCGCGGACGGCTCATACGTGTCAATCTGCGCCGTCATCTTGCAAGCACTTTCTGCTATTGGGAAACGCTTGTTTCCCCAGTTGTCACACTGTGATTTTTTTGCGTGGTTTGCCCCTGATTAGCGTCAGTCCACGCGAATCTTCCACGGTGACACCATGTCCAATTCAAGCTCTTCCGAGTCTGTGCCTTCCAGCCCTCCGAAAAAGGGTTTTGTGACCTCAACCCCCTTCAAAACCTTACCAGGAACTACTAAGGGCCTGAGTGACTCTGCAATAGCCAGTGAACTATTGAAAGCCTCGATGGACTATGGGAGTGACGTCGGTGTGTGGTCAAGCCTGGCAGAGTCTGACACGCAATCAAGTGCAGAGTCTGGGCCAGAAGTGACTGTTTCTGTGCCAGAAGTGAGTGTGTCAGTGCCTAGCACCTCAACAGGGAAGGCTCCTGTGAAAAGGGGCCTTGAATATGGGAAGGGGGCAAAGAGGAAAAGGAGTGGTGACCCAAGCTCACTGCCATTGTCCCCTACGCCACGTCACGCCACCGCCAGCCCGCCACGTACTCCCAGCCCCATTCTCTCGTCCTCCTCTTCTGCTGCCCTGTCTCCTGAGTCGTCTGAGTCGCCTTCACCACCTCGAAAGGGAAGTAGACGTTCTACTTTACGTACTAGAGGTTTTCGTAGGCCAAGTGTTCCTGTTGGTAGAGCTAGAACTTTGTCCCCTAGTGTAAGGCTAGCTCGTAAGGAAACTCGCACTAGGCAACTCGGCAGTCACGCCACCGCGAGTGACCTTGAACCCTCAGATAATGTCCCCACCACCACCACCACTACACCAACACGACCTAGGATAGCCTCTGCCTCACGTACTGTCTCACCGCCTGCCTCACCCACTCCCACACGACCTGCCTTACCCCCCGCCGCCCCCAGCACCTCCCAGCCTAGGCAGGGCACTCTTGATGCCTTCGTGTGGTCAGAGGGCTCAGATTTTGTGCCAGAGGATCTGCCCTTTGATGACAGTGGGTGTGGAGTTCAGGCTGACTTCCCTGTCGACGAGGATGGTGAATGCTTGGACTACCTGTTGGCCTTCCTTGACAACGAGGTAATGGAGCAGATTTGTACCGAGACAAACAGGTACGAGGGGCAATCTGCTGCAGTTCGCAAAGGAGAAGGTGAGGCGGCCACGCCATCCACGTCGCGGATGGCAGCATGGGTGCCTCTAACGATCGGGGAACTTTTTGTATTTATTGGGTTGATGTTATTGATGCCCCACAGTTGGAAACATAAGCTGGAGGAATACTGAAGTTCCAACGATCTTTGCCCAACACCAATTTTCAATAAATACATGAGCCGCGATCGTTTTAGGCAGCTCATGACTTACCTTCACTACGCGAACAATGATGAGCCTTCCCAAACTGACCCATTATGGAAAGTGAGGGGAATCCTGAACTTGATCAAGGATAAGTTTACGAGGTTCCTGCGCCCTTTCAAGAAAGTGGTGATTGACGAGTCCTTGGTTTTGTTCAGGGGCCGTCTTCAGTTTGTGCAGTACATTCCAAGCAAACGGCACCGCTTTGGAATCAAGTTTTTCGTGCTGTGTGACTGCAAGACGGGGTTCATCTTAGACTTCGTCATTTACACCGCCAGCAATGTCGATTTGGACAAGACTGACCCCCTTGGATTCTCTGGTTCTGTGGTGAAAGTGCTTTTGGAAAAGTACTTTGGCGAGAATCATGTCCTGTATACGGACAATTACTATACAGCTCCTAAACTCGCCAAGTACCTTTCTGAACACGGCGTCGGATCCTGTGGCACTGTCAGAAGCAATAGGGCACACTACCCTGCCTTCCCCGAGGCTGAAAAGTCAAAGCGGGGAGACGTGCACCTGAAGAAATCTGACAAGATGCTTGCGATCAGGTGGCATGATAAGAGAGTCGTTAATATGCTCACCACGGTACACAAGGGGGAAATGCTGGCAACAGGGAAGGTCGACAGAAGGACTGGCGAGCCTGTGATGAAGCCTGATGCTGTCATTGACTACAACGTCAATATGCGGCTGGTGGACAAGTCTGATATGATGATCGGAGAGATTGACTGCCTGAGGAAAAATCGTCGTTGGTACAGGAAGGTGTTCTTGCACTTGATTGATATGTGCATGCTGAACGCCTTCATCCTGTATAAAATCAAGAACAGGAAGCCTGCAAACTACTCTCTCCGAAGATTTTCTAAGACTTGTGTCTACCAGCTGCTTCAGCGTTATGGCCAGGTACTTTCAACAGGTCCCAAACGCCACCCTCAGACACCTCCAGACCGCCTACAGTGTCAGGCCTACCATCAGCGACACCGCCTGGAGCCACTGCCTACCACTGCCAAGAGGGGAAAAGCACTGAGGAGGTGTCATGTGTGCAGCCACACTACCAGGCAGGACAGAACCTTTAGGCACACCTCCTTGCAGTGCAAAGAGTGCAAAGTTCCCCTCTGTGCTTACCCGTGTTTCTTTGACTACCACAGCCTGACTAGATTTTGAAAATAAGGGTAAGATTCTTTGAAATAATACTGAGAGTGACAGTGATACTAGTGTTTAGTTTTCTTTTACGTACTGACAGTGACAGCCTGATGAGTGTAAATTAGTGTATGTACTTGTAAAAGCACTGACAGTGACAGTATTTTTTGGTGTAAATAATTGTACATAGTAATAATATAAGTATTGCGAGTGACAGTCACTCCAGTGTAAGAAGATGAAAGCATATGTTCCTATTCTATGTTCTGACAGTGACAGTTTGTTGTGTAGAAAAGATTATTTTTATAACAATGGACAGTGACACTGATGAATAAGGCAAAAAACGGACAGCTACAGTGAAAGTGAGCGATAGAAATGAAGTGCGAGTGGCCGACTGGAGCGAGAATAAAGTGCCTGCCGTAAGGCTGAATAAACTCGTGCCGCGGTGGTCTTCCTCAGTCCCGATCCACAATACTGGCAGTGACAGTGATTTTTATGGACGTAATAGTGACAAGCGAACGTTTGCGAAGTACTATGATGGAAAATAATGTAGTATACGTGTTTTTTGCCGTGAAAAGGCAAATGTGACAATAGTGACGGGAAGATCACCGCCGCGCTACATGTCAGCCGTGCGCTCCGTTCATTTTAGCCTTATTTTCAGTGCTTATTGTACAAATACGGATTCCAAACAACCTGTACGTTGTTGTATAAAGTGTACTGTGACAGATTGAGGCTGTGGTAGAAAGAAAACCAGGTTTCTGGAGGTGTGAAAGTGAAGACTTTGTTACCCAACTTTGCAAGTCTTCACAAGTCCTTTGGTAGTCCACAAAGGCTCAACATGTGTCTCAGGAGAAAGCTGAATGTAAGTACTATATGCCATAAAAATTTTAATGCGCTAGGGTTAATCTCTGATTTTTGGCGAATATTTTCCCACAGGTACTCAGACCCTGCTACAACCCCGCCACAGGGGGGGGGTCGGCCGTACACAGCCGCGTTTTAGGGGTTAAACATTAGTGGATACTCCTGTGGAAGATTTTGGTGGGTTGATAGGTGTAAAATCTGAGTCTTTGGTGCATTAATAACAACAAGAGTGTTGGCCATTGGGAAACTAAACTTCCAGTGACCAGGCAACTGTGGATGTTTGTTGTAGAGGTGGATGGCCACTTTCACCTGACTTGTGGCTTGCAGTGTCTGTTAGATGCACAGTGGCTGTTGGGAAAGGCTAATCCCTGTGGCTGCGTGACATTGGACATTCGGTGGGAATGTGTACAGATGTTTTGACATGACTTGTGGGTTACAGTTGGTATTACTTGGGTGCTGGAGGTTCATAGGGAGTGATCGGACCAGCGCGCAACTTTGACCATTCAGTACAAGGGCAGATGGACGTTTTAGCTCAGGTTGTGGGTTACGGCCTATTTCCCTCGCATGGCTATAGCCCAGCTACCACAACACTGAATGTTACGTCCAGATAATAGCAAGTAAATTCAGATAATGGTTTAATAGAGCCAAGGTCCAGTATCCGGATATCGAGCTGGTCCGGTTATTGGTCATCCAGATAAATGAGGGATTACTGTAATATACTAATCCTCCTCCCTCTTCTTTGTCAGCTGTTCATATGCCCCTCCTGTGATCCTGTGAGGGTAGTGTTCTGATCAAGGTGTTGTTATTGCCCTATATGTAAAGTGGGTGTGTAAGTGTTCATTCATTGTTAGTGTAGGAGTGTCTAGAAGTGGGATATTGTTGAAGAGCATGTTGTAATGTATGTGTGGGGATTTTGCATGCCCTAGTTGTATTCTGTGGTTTTGTCATATAATGACAGGGGTGCTGAGTTTTGGCAGAAGCAGCCACATAGAATTGGGTGCCTCTCATATGAAGATAAAATCTAGCAGTGAGGACTTCAGTTTCACTAAGTAAATAGAGAACAGGAGCTACATTGGTGCAGTCGGTGATGATATGTATGGTGTTGTTCTGTGTGGTCTGCAGTGAGTAGTGTGTTTTAGACAAGGTGAGATTCCATGCTGAGAAAGCATAGGATATCACTGATATGATATAATGTATGTAGAGATGGGATCCCCCACCCCTCCATGAAGAGAGAGTTAGTAATTTCATCTGAGGATACCTTGCCTCTTTTTGTCTTGTATGTGGTCCTTGAAGGTGTTTCCAGAGTTATATATATAAATATATATATATATATATATATATATATATATATATATATATATATATATATATATATATATATATATATATATATATATATATATATATATATATATATATATATATATATATATATATATATATATATATATATATATATATATATATATATATATATATATACTGTATATATATATATATATATATATATATACTGTATATATATATATATATATATATATATATATATACACAGTAGAACCTCGATTTAACGGCACCCTAGGGGGCCCTGAGCATTAAAGAAAAACACGAAATTCCGTTAGATTGGGGCTTACACCTATCGATACCCCCAGAACTCACGCTAACACATTTTAACACATTTTTAAATATATAAACATGTGCAGACATACAAAATCAATTTAAAAAAATTATATTCAGAACAAAAGAAAGCAGGTAGGTGTGGTATTGTACTGTAGTAAAGTACTGTACAGTAATCCAGGTAAGTACAATACAGTAATCCAGGTAAATACTGTACAGTAATCCAGGTAAGTTAGAGCAGGTTGGGGTAGAACAGATGGCACTACGTAAATATGTTCACTAAGTTATGAAGTCTATAACACTAGTTCTTAAATCTAACTTTACATGCTAATTTTTTTCACTTTGGGGTCAGGCTAGGTGGGAGGAAAACTGGGTGAGCATAAACATACCCAGCTGGTGGGAAACTGCAAACAGACGATTGAGATGCATGCGGCACCCGTCACATTTGAATTTCTGGTATTATTTTACTTTAATCCCACCCGGTCGCTGGAAAATGCAACTTATCTCTATATGTCGGGTGTATTGAGTACATCATTTTCTTCTCAGTAAACATCCGTCGGAAATAAATACTTTCCGAGATATATGTTATTTTTCTTAATTATTTGAGATGAATGTCGCGCCATATTTGCTGGTGCGGGCACGTTCACTCGGTCTAAGTCGGCTGGACTCGAGTGTACTCGGCTGGTAATTTCGTATATGTGAGCTTTAAAAACAGCCAATCAGGCGTCGCAAAGGAAGAGGGACTTTTGAAACCAGCCAACCACAACAGTCGTAAGTAAAACCAGCCAATCAGCTTGAAGTATTTGTGGGTGACGCAAGTACGCCCGAGATTTGAAAGTCAGTCACAGTCTTGGCGTCCGGTGCAGAAGAACGTGTTGTCGATTTCAAAGCTTGTATCGGGAATAAGACGGACTACTGGCAGATTATCAAGGACACTCACAGTAATAACGAAACATCTATTGAACTACTAAAAAAACACACAGTTTTGCAAAGTGCAGTGCAGTGTAAAGAGTGTGATTTTTCCTGCAAATATCAGGAAGACAGACATCAGTGGTACTGTGGCCGGTGGAAAAAAAAATAAGAAGAGTAAGGGGAAGGTGCAGTGCAAATTCACCGTTTCTGATCTCTAGGTAAGCATTCCCCTAGGAGAGGTTAGGTTAGGTTAGGTTAATGTAATGGGGGGTCTGGGGGGCGAAGCCCTCCAGTTAGGAAACACGGCCAGGGCTGGGGGGTCTGGGGGGCAAAGCCCCCCCAGTTAGGAAATACAAAGTCAAGGAGCTGAAAATTATATTTTTCCGAAGGATTTTAGTGTTTTTCGTTTGATTTGGATACCAGTTCCAGTCGGAAATCACTCGATTTTCCGTGTTTCCCCCACCCAAAACCACGCCTTCCCCCAGGTCCCCCATTATTCTTTCTCAGGAGTTTCAGAACGCAATGTTTTAGTGTTATTCATGTGATTCTGGTGGTCATTTTCAGTGAAAATTACTCGTTTTCGCCGTATTCCCCCAATAACCTTGGTATAGTGGGGGGGAGGGTTACGGAAAACGAGTGATTTGCGACAGAAATGACTATCAGATTCACATGAGAAACACTATAAAACATTGCATTCTGAAACTCTTGAGAAAATATGGCAGGGTGGGACTAAAGTAAAAATTTACCGAATTTCTTTCTAATTTTTACCCATTTTGGGGGAATTTTTAAAATATATATATATATATATATATATATATACACACACACATATATATATATATATATATATATATATATATATATATATATATAAAACGGCCATACCACGTTGAGTACACCGCTTCCCGTCCGATCAGCGAAGTTAAGCAATGTTGGGTCTGGTTAGTACTTGGATGGGTGACCGCCGGGGAACACCAGATGCTGTTGGCATCCCTACATGTCAAGTGGGGTTGGGGGAGGATTAGTGCCCCTCCCTGTTAAACAATTAACTCTAAGCCCTTGACCACCCCGTTTGGGATACATGGCGTCTGGCAATGACTGAATGATATATATATATATATATATATATATATATACAGTACCCTCGCGTCCAGCACGGTAATATTGTCATGCATGGGTCCCGTGTTGGACCAAAAACATGTTGGACTAACAATAGAGCTTGTGGGGAAAAATTAATTATGTCAGCAACCCTCAGAAAAGTCACCCTAAATACCTACCATATACCTATACATATATTGGTACAATTGTAATTATAATAAATGGTACTGTGCTATGAATGATAACTAACCTTCGAGGATAGTGTTGGTGGGCTTGCTGGGAATGGAAGGTGGTATCCAAGGCTGTAGGTAGTCTTACTGGGTCCCCGGAGGATGGCTGCTGGCATCACTAGCATGTAATGGCTGTTGCTCCTCCTCAACCTCCCTCATAAATCCTTCGAAATCACACTCAGAATCACTATCTTCGTCCACAGCCATGGAAGGTCCTGCTTCTGCCTGTCCTAGCACTGTAATCCTCGGCAAAGTGCATGCTTCTCACACTGTTGCCAGAGCCCGTCTTGTGACTGTGGAAAGTGATCGCTGTCGCTGACTCGGTAGAGAATAAGGAGAAGCAACTTTGTTTATAAACTGGAACGCACGCCTATGAGAAGGGTTTCAAAACGATTGATATTTATTCTAAAATATTAATATGTATTCAGTGTCAGGCTAAATGTTCAATGCTGTAGTACAATACATTCTCTGTCGAGTCGCCTGGGTTTTGGTCACACTGTTTGGCCGTCGTATCCTCGGTAGGAATCCATCCAGATGAATTCCAAATGCCCGTGGTATCGTCGGCAATTTTACCACGTTACCGTTCCGATTTACCATCGTATCCTCGGCAAACCTGGTATGAAGTGCCGTGTGATAGCCTTTGGCTGCCAGGATCTTGTCTTAGTTTTTTATTATGATCACGTTGGCTTCATTCATGTCGTAGGCCTTGGCAATGTCAACTTTCCTCTCCCCTTTCTTCTTCCTCTAAATGCTTTCTAGCTTGGTGGCCTGAGGGAGGTGCCGACGCTTCTTGGGGTTCTCAGAAGGCTTCCTAGGCATTGTGAGCAGGGTAAAATGCAGTAACAAGGGCAGAAAATGCAGCAAGAAAAAAGCACCTTCTAATGCAATTATGCAACTGAGTGGCGCTGTGGCGGGAGAAATTTAAACAAAACATCACGTGACACCAGAAGCGTTTTTAATTGGGTGGCATCACAATCACGTCACGATAGCGGGCGGGGAAGGCTACTTGATCAGAAGTTTTCATTTGCAATCATCATCATGGGAATGTCCAGTATGGCCGTGCTGGACCGGGGGTGATCGTGCTAGAGTGAAGTCTGCGGATTTTGCCCACTTCTTGGAGCTCTGTGCGTGTTATGCTAACACGCTCGTGTTGCAGTAATTAAATCGTATTAAATAATACTAATTAATTGCTCTCTGTGCTGGACCCGAATCGTGCTGGACTAATGTGTGTTGGATGCGAGGGTACTGTATATAGATATACTGTATATATCGTTGAGGCATTCAGTAGGAGATGGGTGGACGTGGCGTGTTTGCAGGAAGTCCGGTACAGGGGTGGATCAGCCAGAAAGATTGTTGGGAAGGACTGTTACTATAAGTTGTTTTGGCAGGGGAGGACAGACGGATATGGAGGTGTTGGTGTGATGGTTGCGGAGAAATGGGTGGAATATGTTATGAATGTTTTGAGAGTAAGCGATAGGATATTGGTTGTGAAAATTCTGTTGGGAAGAAAGATAGCTGTGATTATATCGGCATATGCTCCACAGGCAGGATTGGATGAATCAGAGAAAGATAGATTTTGGGATGATTTAATACGTGTAGTGGGTGGTATGCGGGATGATGAGATAGTGATTTTGGGAGGGGACTTAAATGGTCATGTAGGTGAAGCAGCCCAAGGTTATGAAGGAGTGCATGGGGGATGTGCATATGGTCTAAGGAATGCAGAAGGGGAAGGGATACTCGAGTTTGGGGAGGCAACGGACATGATTGTGTGCAACACATATTTTAGGAAAAGAGACAGTAGGTTAATTACGTATGAGTCTGGGGGAAATAGCAGTCAGATAGATTATTTTCTGGTTAGGAGGGCTGATGGGAGGTTAGTGAGGGATGTTAAAGTTATAGGAAGTGAGGAGTGTGTGCAGCAGCACAAACTATTGATTTGTGATATGGTGCTTAAAGAACAAATGATGAAAAAGAGGACTTATGTACCTAGGAGGAAAATATGGAAGCTGAAAAACCAAGTAGTAAGGGATGCCTTCTATAGCGAGTTGAGGAGAGTGGTGGCTGAACAGGGAGCTGTAGACAGAGGCGTTAATGAACAGTACAGAGCCCTCAAGAACAATTTCTTGAGAGTTACTGATGTAACATGCGGCTGGACAAGAGGACCACCAAGACATAAAGTAACTTGGTGGTGGGATGAGGGTGTAGAAGCTGCAATTAAGGAGAAAAGAAGGCTTTTCCGGGAATGGAAGAAGGGTGGTAGCAAAGAGGAATATTTGGCTGCCAAGCGTAGGGCTAGGAGAGAGGTATACAGGGCAAAGTCTGAGTCACAGAGACAATTACTTGATAACCTAAATCATGGGGAAAGGAAAAATATATTTAGGGTGGCAGGTCAGGTGAAGAGGGATAATCGGGATATCATAGGTGAGCAGTGTGTGAAGAATGATGAAGGAAGGGTAGTGGTGAACAGTGAGGATATTAAAGATGCATGGAGAGAGCATTATAACCGGTTGTTGAATGAGGAGTTTGACTGGGACAGGGAAGGTTTGGAGCCAGCAGATCCAGTGTCTGGCCCTTGGCCTTTGATTGATACTGCTACTGTGAGTGAGGCAATAGGCAGGATGAGGGTGGGGAAGGCAGCAGGTGTGTCTGGGTTGACTGCCGAAATGTTCAAGGCCTCAGGCGATATAGGAGTAAGTTTAGTCACTGACCTGATAAATAGGATTATTTATGAGTGTGTTGTCCCAGATGATTGGCTGAAGAGTGTAATTGTAAATGTGTATAAAGGGAAGGGTGATGCCCTGGAAAGAGGGAATTATAGAGGTATAAAGCTTTTAGATCAGATAATGAAGGTAATGGAGAGAGTTTTAGAAGGTATGATTAGAGAAAGAGTGAATATTGATGAGATGCAGTTTGGGTTTATGCCAGGTAGGGGGACCACTGATGCCATATTCATTGTTCGACAGCTTCAGGAAAAATATATTGGTAGGAGAAGGGATCTTTATTTTGTTTTTGTTGATTTGGAAAAGGCCTTTGACAGAGTCCCTAGAGAGGTGGTGAAGTGGGCAATGAGAAAGCTTGGCTTGGAGGAGTGGCTGGTTAGGGTGGTTATGGCCATGTATGTGGGTGCTCACACCCAGGTGAGAGTGAATGGAGATTTGAGTGATGAGTTTTCCGTGAATGTTGGTGTGCATCAGGGGTCAGTCTTGAGTCCCATGTTGTTTATCATGGTACTTGAATCCCTTTCACGTGACTTTAGAAACGGACTCCCGTGGGAGTTGTTGTATGCTGACGATTTGGTGTTGATTGCAGAGAATGAAAGGGAGGCGGAGGAAAGGTTTAGGAAGTGGAGAGATGGTATGGGGCAAAAGGGTTTAAGGGTAAATGCAGATAAAACAAAAGTGATGATATCTAGGGTTGGTGGCGGTACTGTCAAAGACGAGGGAGAGTGGCCATGTGCAGTTTGCCACAAGGGCGTGGGAAGTAATTCCATCTTGTGCGGTGTGTGTGATAAATGGGTGCATAAGAGATGTAGTGGTATCAGAGGTAGACTGCGAGATAATGCTGATTTTATGTGTACGGCATGCCGGGGTGAGCAGGTGGAGATCGTCAGACATGAAAGAATTGAACTTGCTGGTGAATCTCTTGAGTGTGTGGAAGAGTTTTGTTATTTAGGAGACATGTTGTGTGCTGGAGGTGGGGCTGGAGTGAGAAGTGGTTGGAAGAAGTTCAGGGAGCTCTTGCCTCTCCTGACATTGAGGGGGCTCTCCCTACGTGCTAAGGGGTCTTTGTATGCAGCGTGTGTTAGGAGTGTAATGCTGTATGGCAGTGAGACCTGGGCAGTGAAGGAGGAAGACATTCGCCGGCTCAGACGTACAGAAATGACAATGATTAGGTGGATGTGCAGTGCGTCCCTGCGTCCAAGGCCTGGAGGGGCTGGGTTTACAATGGAAGAGTTGAGAGGTAGGATGGGACTGGAGTGTATTGGTGTTGTGATGAGGAGAGGTAGATTGAGGTGGTTTGGACATGTGGAGAGGATGGGGGATGATAGTTGGGTGAGGAAGGTGAGAAGTGTTAATATTGGGGGTGGGGTTATGAGGGGTAGACCGAGAAAGACATGGGACGAGATCATTAAGTGTGACCTTAGGGTTAAGGGACTGAACAGGGAGGCTGCAATGGATCGTGCAGCATGGAGAGCCGCCATTAGGTGACCAAGGCCGACACATGCAAGCATGTTGGAGCCTTTAAAAACGAAACGAAACGAAACGATATATATACAGTAGAACCTCTTTGGTCCGGACCCCTTTAATCCGGATTTCTGTTAATCCGGACAAAATTTAAAAATAATAAGCTCCAAAAATATGTTGAAAGTAATTCTAAAGTCATTTTCAGTATCAGCGCGGAAAGCGATCGTCATTCGTTTAGTCTCGGATCACTCTAGGTCGCTACATGGGCGCCTGTTTAAACACACGCTAGCATTCGTTCCATCAACTAGTTCACCAACCATTTATATTTTTACGCTGTATTTCAAAAGTTAATCCTCCTTACCGTGCCCCTGAATGTAAGTGTAGCTTCTGTAATGAATAAAGGTGTTAAAAGGAGGAGTTTGCTTACACAAAAATGGGTCAGAATATTCTGCAGTGTTTAGTGATTACTGTAGGTTATTTTTTGTACTTAAATGTGCATTACTTGTACATCAAACATTAGCTTCTTGCCCATATGGGTGTTATCAATATGCCAAAGATGACAATGTATTTTTTGCCTACATAAGTTTTATTTTTTTTCCAAATATTAGTTAATTAATTTATTTATTTTTTTGCCTACACGGGCCTTAGTCACTTACTACAATTTAAAATGTAGGCTAGTTTCTTGTCATGGCCTTACCTGTAAATTATGCAATACAAAACTATCTTACATGATTAGTTTTGCTATTTTAGTACCGGTATCCTTTCATCTTTGCAGTTACGTAGGGTTGACATATGCCACATATGTTAATAATTAACAAACATACCATATGTAGATAGAGTTTGGTATGAACTGGAGATTATCCTGATGGTCCGGACAATCTGCTAATTCGGACAACCCTTCCCCCCATATAGTCTGAATGAGAGAGGTTCTACTGTATATATATATATATATATATATATATATATATATATATATATATATTGTGGTAGGTTGGGGCGTTCACCATCCACTCACTCTATATACTGCTGCTTTGGGTGTCTGACCTTTTCTCTCCTCTCTCCTACCTCTTCTGTCTTTCTTTCCTTCATTCTTTCCTCTTCCTTCGCTTATGGGTGACTTTACGCTCCTTCTTGTATCTTTCTTTCCTTCATTCTTTCCTCTGCCTTCTGCCTATGTGTGACTCTACACTGAGTGACAAGCCAAATTGTTTCCTGTACACTAGGAAACCATTTACTATGCTTGGTGGTAACCATATAACTAAATTATGATGCTTGGTGGTTTAGTGGGTAATTAAGGTGCTCCAATTGGATTGGGCCTGTGCAGGTTTATATCCAAGGGATGGTTGGGGTTTATTGCTCACATAATGCCACTCACGGATGAGTGAGGCTGGTCACTCTCATCTTAAATGTCAGGACCAGCTTGCTTAGGCCCAGGTTCCTACACTTCTCTATGGGGCGACATAGGATTGGGTGATGGATGAATGGATATGCAGTGGGCTTGCACAGTACGCGTGATCACAGTGCACAAATCTCGTAGTACGTGATTGTTAAAAAAGTACAGTATAACCATAAAACTTTGAATGCGCGAGTTTAGCCAACAATACGCAAGACACAGGTAAGGAATGGCCCAAAACCATTATTTTCCCAGAATACGTGACCACCTTCACCCCCACCCCCACTCCCCCCGCATGACGCGCCCATTGTGACGTTACAGGCTCGTGGGTAAGGTGCTCAAGAGGAGTCTGCAGTAAGATCTTGCCCATAACGACTTCGACAATAACATTTTCGGCAATAACAGTAAGTGAGAATAGATACCCAGTTTCTATTATAATGTTTGGATTCACTTCAATAATGGTTATTTTGCGAATGCCAAGTTATTATACAACAAATACAGGTATGTCCACAACAAGATGAGGAATGAAATGGACAAACAAGAAGAGCTGAATGAAATTGCCGAAAATGTGAGCAATAGCGATGAGGAGGACCCTCCCCTTACCACCTTCCCTGACTCACCCACCACCATCCCCTCCACCTCCACTTCCCCACCTTACTCACCAGGCGCTGCCCCCTCCACTGCCAGTGCACCACCTGATTCATCTGCTTCACCCGGTATACCTTGAATTCCCACCATAATGACTGTTGCTGCATTGCTTCATCAAAACTAGGAATAATACAACATTGGCAAGCATTAAACATGCATGATGTGGCCGGTGTGGCAGGGGCACTCTAAGTGAGTTGCCGCGCCTCAGAACCCCTGCTATTTAACCCCCTCATGCACTGTAAGTTTTCTGTAGGTGTGTGTGACATGATCAGAGAAAGTGCCACGAGAGCAGGCTGGACTCGCGCACAAAGGAAAACATTCCCACATATTTTATTTGCCTCAGAAATTGGTTATAATGGTATAAATTGTGTACCATCATCTTCCCTGATGTTTATACTGTACAATAAGCTAATAAAAGCACACAAAATTGATGAGTAAAAGAACTGTGAAAGTACTGAAATGAAGTGAGAATACTGTTGTTCAACAATGAAAATAACTGCCCTACACTGTAGCACAAAACTTTGCTTGCATGATGCAAGAGCTAAGCATATGTCTAGATGCAGAATTTCACAAGCTTTCACATGGTATTGGTGGGATTCTGATACAACCAATAGTTTTTGAGTAAATTGTCAAAACTCGCGCGTTCGCCCCCTTCCAACTAAAAACCGAGAGAACGCCGACTGTTTGAGAGTGTTGGCCTGGAAATAGACACACTCCCCTATGATGCATCAAATATTGATGCATTTCATGCTAAAACATAAGTTATGGTGAATATTTCTGTCAAGATTTGCCTAATCGTCATCCCTTCAGACCGCCACTGCAAGTGCGTCATAGTGCGTCTTTGGCTCCTCTTCAGACTTAAACCATTTTGACTCATAATGAGTCACGGTGCACGTATTGAGTCACGTGCTTCACCTGGTATACCTGGAACCCCCACCATAATGACTGTCACTGCATTTCTTCGTCAAAGCCTGGAATATATAAACATTGGCAAGCGTTAAACACTCGTGATGTGGCCGGTGCGGCAGGGGCACTCAACTTATGTTGCCGCGCCTCGGAACCCCTACTGTTTAGTCCATCAGGCCTGTTGTCTACTGTTTTTAAGGTGACTGACCATATTTTTGTTATTTTAGCTATATCTGTAGTATATGACTTAAAAATTTTCCCTTTATTATGTCTCTAATGTTAAAAAAATATCAAGGTTTGAGGGGTTCCTGCCCATATGTAATTTTTCCCATAAGATTATGTATTCATAGTACGTGAAATCACAGTGCGCGAGGTCGTGGACCACCCATCCACTCGCATACTGTGCGAGCCACTGTATACTGTATGTATTATATATATATATATATATATATGCAGTAGGCTCGCGCAGCGTGTGAGAGATTGGGCGGTCCACGAGCTCACACAGTGTGAATTTGCTCACTGAGAATACATAATCTTACGGGAAAAATTACATATGGGTGGTACCCCTTCATACTTGGACATTTGTTGGCCCTTAGAGACATAATAAAGGTCAAATTTTTCAGACATAGTACTACAGATATAGCTGCAATAACAAAAATATGATCATTCGCCTTAACAACAGTAGACAACAGGCCTGATGGACTTAAACAACAGGGGTTCTGAGGCACGGCAATGCACTTGCAGTGTCCCCTCCACCACCCCGGTCGCACCACGCTTGTGTGGTTGCCAATGTTGTATTATTCCAAGCTTTGACGAAGAAATTTACAACCTGTCGAAGGTACATTTTGTCCAGAATGCAGCAAGAATCATTATGGTGGGGGTTTCAGGTATGCCAGATGAAGCAGGTGAGTCAGGTGGAGGTGGAGGGGGAGGTGGCTGGTGAGTCAGGTGGGGCAGTGGAGGAGGAGGGGACGGCAGCGGGTGAGTCAGGGGTGGTGGTGAGGGGAGGATCCTCCCTCTCCTCCTTGCTACAGCTCACATTTTTGGCAATTTCCTGCATCTCTTCTTGCTTGTTTGTTTCATTCCTCATCTTGTTAAG
The DNA here is from genome assembly GCF_032717465.1 of Coenobita brevimanus. NCBI lineage: Eukaryota > Metazoa > Arthropoda > Malacostraca > Decapoda > Coenobitidae > Coenobita > Coenobita brevimanus. Next base: position 13,716,635 of record NC_137049.1, on the reverse strand, counting down.
GACATATTGGCAGTATAACAACTTGGTATTCACAAAATAAACGTCATTATTATAGAAACTGGGTATCTATTCTAACTTACTGTTATTGCCGAAAATTTTATTGTCGAAGTTGTTATTGGCGAGATCTTACTGTAGACTCCTCTTGAGCACCTTTCCCACGAGCCTCTAGGTCACTCTTGGTGCTTTGTGTGTGGGTGGGGGTTGCTTACTGATGGAAAACGGTGTTTTTAAGCCACTCCATGCCTCTACCTCATGTTTTGTGAGGTAAACTCGTGCATTCAAGGTTTTTGGTTATTATTTTTGGTCACATGCACAATGCGATTCATGCACTCCGAGCTCACGCAGTAGGGGAGTGTACTGTATATATATTATATATATGTGTATATATAGATAGATAGATAAATAGATAGATAGATATATATATATCTATTGCCAGACACTATAATCCCATAAGGGGTGGCTATTTGACTCTGAGTTATTTGTTTTAAGGGGAGAGGCACTAACCCTCCACCAACCCACTTGTTGACACGTAGGGAGCATGTATGGTTTGGATATATGGTTACCACCCAGCATTGGCTTACAGGAGACCATTTGACTTGTCACTCAATCTAAAGCCACCTGTAAAGGAAAGAAAAACGATAAGTGACAGGAAAGATGAGAGAAGTAGGAAGAGTGGAGGGCAGGCACAGAAAAAGAATGATACAGGCTAAGGATGAAGTAGGCAGCACTACGTCAAGTGAGTGGATGATGGTCTCCACCACCTACCACTGTATATATATATATATATATATATATATATATATATATATATATATATATATATATATATATATATATATATATATTTATATTTATATATAGAGTATATATATATATATTTATTTATATATAGAGTATATATATATATATATATATATATATATACAGTATATATATATATTTATTTATATATACAGAGTATGAAAACATTAGTAAGAGAGAGTAAGAAGAGAGTGGATGAGGAATTTGGAAGGAATTTGAGTGTAAAGTGGAGGGACTGTAAGAAAATGTTGTGGAGAGAAGTGAAAAGAGTAAGACAGGGTGGAAGTGAAGTTAGCAGGGGAGTGAAAGATAAAAATGGTAGATTACAAGTGGAGAAGGGAGAAAAAGTGAACAGATGGAGAGAACACTTTAAGGAATTGTTGAACGTAGAGGATGGAAGTAATGCGAGTATAAGTGGCTGGGGAATTGCTGGGAGAAGGAGGGAGGTGAGAAGACAGGAAGAAATCAGTAGGATAGAAGTTGTGGAAGCAATGAAGAAAGTTAAATCGGGGAAAGCCCCAGGAATTGATGGAGTGTGTTGTGAAATTCTGAAGCATGGGGGAGAGATAGTAGTAGAATGGATATGGAAGATGTGCAGATTGGCCTGGGAGGAAGGTAGAGTCCCGGAGGATTGGAAGTCAGGTATAATTATTCCCTTGTACAAAGGAAAAGGGGAAAAAGAAGTGTGTGGTAATCATAGGGGCATTTGTCTTCTTAGTATAATAGGAAAACTGTATGGTTGGATACTTATAGACAGAGTTAGAGAAAGAACAGAGAAATTAGTTGGAGAAGAACAGGGAGGCTTTAGGAAGGGAAGAGGTTGTGTAGATCAGATATTCATTCTTATCTCTTTAGTGGAAAAGTTTCTAGAGAAGGGAAAGAAGTTGTATGCGGCTTTCATGGATTTTGAGAAAGCATATGACAGGGTGGATAGACAAGGATTGTGGAAAGTGTTAAGAATATATGGAGTAGATGGGAAGTTATTGAATGCTGTGAAGAGTATGTACGATGGTGCGAAGGCTGCAGTGCGTGTGGATGGTGAACTAAGTGAATTTTTCTCTTTGAAAGTTGGTTTGAAACAGGGATGTATCATGTCTCCATGGTTGTTCAATCTGTACATGGATGGGGTAATAAAAGAGGTACAAGGTAGGGTAGTGGATGTTGGAGTGGCCCTGGTGAGAGAGGATAGTGTTTGGAAACTCTCTGTACTGTTGTTTGCAGAAGATACTGTGTTGTTGAGTGAAGACGAAGAGGAGCTGCAAGGCTTGGTGGATGAGTTTGAGAGAGTGTGTAAGAAACGGAATCTAAAGGTGAATGTAGGGAGGAGTAAAGTGATTGGTCTTTGAGAGAGGTGAAGTTAGTGAATGTACAGCGAGGTTGGATGGTGAGGAATTGGAAAATATGAGTACGTTTAAGTACTTGGGTAGTGTGATGAGTAAGGATGGAGGTTTGGAGGGTGAAGTGCTTGAAAGGGTACAGCAGGGAAGAAAGGTTGCTGGTTCTTTGAAAGCAGTGATAAGAAACAGGGAAGTGAGCATGGAAGTGAAAAAGTTACTACATGACAGTATTGTGATACCAACTCTAATGTACGGAAGTGAAGCTTGGACATTGTTGGAAGGACACAAGTCAAGAGTGAGAGCAGTGGAAATGAGTTATTTAAGAGGAGCCTGTGGAGTCACGTGGAGAGACAGGCTGACGAATGAGGATATAAAGGAGCGTTGTGGTGTTGATGTGGATGTGATAGGAAGCGTTATGAGGAACACACTGAGGTGGTTTGGCCATGTGGAGAAGATGGAGGGTGAAAGACTGACGAAGAGAGTGTATGTGAGTGAGGTGGAGGGGGGAAGAGGGAGGGGCAGGCCAAGGATGAGATGGATGGATGGGGTGGAGAGGTATATGAGAGAGGGGGGTGTGAGTTGGGAGCAGGGCAGTGAAATGGCGGGGGACAGGGCGACTTGGAGGCGATTTGTTTGTGGCCACCCCAAACAGGATTGAGGCATCTGGTAATAGATATATATATATATATATATATATATATATATTAATCAATCAATCATTTCCTGTGGCACCCCACGGGTTGCATAGGGCCTCGATGAACTCTCTCCACCAATATTTGTCACTTGCCATCTCCTTCAGGCCCCACCAACACTCCTCTCCTGCTTCTCTATTCATTGTTCTCAACCAGGTTTCCCTCAGCCTACCTTTACCTCTTCTTCATCTAGCAGTCCACACTGGCATATCCTGTATTAAACTGCCGTCTTTTCTGTATATGTGCCCCAGCCACTTCCAGAGAGACAGACTCACATAATCATTAACTGGTTCCATTCTCGTAATATACCTTACTCTTTCATTTGTAACTCTGTCTTGCCACTTTACCCCAAGAATCCTTCTCAGTACTTTATTCTCAAATATATATATATATATATATATATATATATATATATACATACATACATACCTACATACATACAGTACCCTCGCGTCCAACACGCGTTAGTCGAGCACGATTCGGGTCCAGGACGGAGTGCAATTAATTAGTATTATTTAATACGATTTAATTACTGCAACACGAGCGTGTTAGCATAACACGCACAGAGCTCCGAGAAGTGGGCGAAATCCGCAGAGTTCACTCTAGCACGATCACCCCCGGTCCAACACGGCCATACTGGACATTCCCATGATGATGATAGCCAATGAAAACTTCTGATCAAGTAGCCTTCCCCGCCCGCTATCGTGACGTGATCGTGATGCTGCCCAATTAAAAACGGTTCTGTTGTCATGTGATGTTTTGTTTAAATTTCTCCCGCCACAGCTTCACTCCTAATTCGCACTGGACGGTGCTTTTTTCTCGCAGCATTTTCTAAATTTCTACCCTTGGTACTGCATTTTACCCTGCTCACGATGCCTAGGAAGCCTTCTGAGAACCCCAAGAAGCGGCGACACCTCCCTCAGGCCACCAAGCTAGAAATTATCGAGAGGAAGAAGAAAGGGGAGAGGAATGTGGACATCGCCAAGGCCTACGACGTGAATGAAGCCAGCGTGAGAACAATAATAAAAAACCAAGACAAGATCCTGGCGGCAGTGAAGGCTTACGGAGGCGGGCCACTTGACTTCAGGTGCAGGCCTACTGACTCAGCAATCATTATAATGGAGCGGTACCTCAGTATGTACATACGGAGGAAGGAGGCAGAGGGTATTCCTGTAGATTCTTTGAACATCAGGGAGATGGCGAAGAAGTTCTATAGTGTGGCTGCGAGGAGGACTGGGTCACAGCCTAACTCATTCCGTGCCTCTACAGGGTGGTTTGCATCGTTTTTGAAGAGGAAGGAGATACGGCGGGCCAAGTTGCATGGAGAAACTGCTTCAGCAGACCACATTGCTGCCTCAGAATTCCCAGCTGTACTGAAGAACATCATAGAGAAGGAAGGGTACACAGCACATCAAGTGTACAATATGGACGAGACGGGACTACAATGGAAGAAGATGACTAACAACACTTACATCATGAAAACCAGCCGCCAGGGATGAGGCAGGAAGGTCAACAAGTCCCGTGTATCTCTACTTCTAACTGTCAATGCCTCCGGGTCTCATAAAAGGAGACCATTTTTGATAAGCAAGGTGGCACACCCTAGGTGCTTCTACAACCGCTCTATGTCAGATCTGGATGTTATCTGGCATAAAAATGACTCAGGTTGGATGACGGCAGTATCCTGTATAGAATGGTTTAAGAAACACTTCATTCCAGATGCAAAACGCAAGATGAGAGCTCTGAAACTTCCTGAGAAAATCCTCCTGTTAGCAGATAATGCCCGTGGACATCCTCAGATCTTGGCTGACGTAGACCCAACAGTGAAGGTGGTGTTTTTACCAGCCAACACCACGTCACTTATGCAGCCTCTTGACCAGGAGGTCATAAGTAACTTCAAGATGTTTTACAATCAAAGACTAAGCCGACCTCTTCAGAAAGCAACAGAAACTTTTTCAGAAGTGAAGCAGATGAAGGCAGAATTGGGTGGAAGCCCAGACAGTTCACCAGCATCATCTCGCTCGTCCTCACCTGATCTTGACTCACCTGTACCAGGAACAAGCGCTGCCACACCACTGCCAGCATCACCACCTCAGGAATATCCCCACCCTGCCATGACGTCAGCTACTCCAAGTAACCCTGCTGCTATGACTGTTGTACAGTTTTGGAAAAAGTACAACATGAAAAATTGTGTTGAGAATATTGTGGCTGCCTGGGATAGTGTTATCGTGGCAACAATCAACCATGCCTGGCGCAAGCTAACTCCGTACTTCACCACTTCTCACCAACAAGATTCAATTCAGTGCCCTGAGGACAGCAGGCAGGCAACCTTGGCAGAACTTCAGAGGGTCCCAGGCTGTGAGGAGGTTGCAGAGGAGGACTTAACAGACCTTGTGCAACGCCGAGGGGAGACCACCTTGGACGAAGCTGTTCGACGAGTTGCTGCAGTTGACGAGGCACAGGTAGAGGAGGTGAGAGTGGCTGCTGCAGACTCCAACTCACCTCCAGCTCCCCCCCTGAAGATGCAGGATGTTACCGAGATCCTTCATGCTATTGAAATTCTTAAGGAGACCATGAACAGGGATCCTAATGAAATCCGACGCCAGGAAGTGATACATACCGTGGAAAACAGTGTGCGTTACTATGCTGATCTGTACAGGAGACACATTAACAAGAGGACTCAGACACTCATCACTAGCTTCTTCCAGCAAAAGGAGGAAGAGAGAAGAGTGCTAGAACAGGCAGAAGCAGGACCTTCCATGGATGTGGACGAGGATAGTGATTCTGAATGTGATTTCGAAGGATTTATGAGGGAGGTTGAGGAGGAGCAGCAGCCATTACCTGCTAGTGACGCCAACAGCCATCTTTCGGGGTCCCAGTAGGACTACCTACAGCCTCGGATATCACCTTCCATTCCCAGCAAGCCCACCAGCACTAGCTTAAAAGGTTAGTTATCATTCATAGTACAGTAACATTTATTATAATTACAGTAGTACCAATATATGTATAGGTATATGGTAGGTATTTAGGGTGACTTTTCCTTGGGTTGCTGACATAATTTATTTTTCCCCATAAGCTCTATTGTTAGTCCAACACGTTTTTGGTCCAACACGAGACCCATGCATGACAATATTACCGTGTTGGACGCGAGGGTACTATATATATATATACAGTAATCACTCTAATATCCGGACGCCCAATATCCGAACATCCCCACTATCCGGACATAAGAATGTTTCATACACTACTTTTTTTCCATACTATACTTACCTCATTTCACTCTTTAACCCTTTAAGTCCGGGTCGGGTCTTAAGACGGGTTCTCTTGATGGATACCGGGTCGGGACTTTTGAGTAAAAGAGCCTCAGGCAACGGGTGGCATCGTTTGATACCCCCCACCTTCCATGTTGCACTCAGAGGGGTCTGGGCTCTGACGTCATATGTAAACAAACCTGCTGGTACAAATGTACCGGGTTTTGGAGTGGATTTTTTTTTTATTTTCGCATTTTATGCTCAAATAATTACCTAAAAATGACTCATAAATCATAAGATAATTTTCTACAAACAAATATATGCCTAAAATCCTTCAAAAATATGCTGTAATAACAGTACATGTGACCGATTTTTTTTTCACGTGTGCAACGCGCAGAGGTTAGGCAGCGCGATTGTGCGTATCGTGGAGTTAGAGGGAAGTCTTCATTTTTCGCCCTCAGCACAGTCTTCAGATGAGATGGCAGAGCCGGACAGCACTTTGCAGAACTCTGAAGTGACTAGTAGACTTGGTGAAAAGAGGGAAGTGCATGACATCACCGATTTTGAAGGATTTTCCGACAGTGATACACAAACTCCGTCAACCTCAGGGGTATCAGTGAGTAGTGCTGGCGTGAAACGTAAGTTATCGCCAGGTTTGGAGTACGATAGTGATGACCAGGAGAGTGGTAGTGACAGTGAGGGGATGGCACAGGAGAGTGGTAGTGACAGTGAGGGGATGGCAGACAGTGACAGTGATGGATTTATTCCCGTGAGTGACGCGAGTGATGATGATTCAGACCTAAGTGATGATGATGATGATGATCCCAGGGTGTGTGACCCTCCCCGTAGGCCTGGTGGTATTGGTAGTGCTGGTGGATCTGGGTTTATCTGGGCAAATGGTGATAGATTCATACCAAATTGCTATAGATTTGATGCAACTCACAGTGGAGTGACAAGGGCTGCTGGAGTAGACAAAAACAGTTCTGAAATGGAGTATTTTCTCCTGTTTTTTGATGGTGAAATTCTTGATTATTTGGTACAAGAAACCAATAGATATTATCAGTTCATGAAGGGCAAACATCCTTTTTCTCCACACAATAAAATGAAACGTTGGTATGATACCAGTGTACCTGAAATGTACACATTTCTTGCACTCACTCTTCTGATGCCACAAGTAAAGAAGCAAAATGTTCGTGACTACTGGAACCGAGATCCACTGATTCATACCCCAATATTTCCCAAGTACATGCCCAGGGACAGGTACCAGCTACTCATGCGATTTATTCATTTCACAGACAACAACCATCCCAGTACTGATGACCGCCTTTGGAAGGTTCGTCCAGTAATTGAAAAGATAAGGGAGCGTATTCGCTCCTTCTTTGCACCCTATCAGAAACTTGTTATTGATGAAAGTCTCATTCTGTTCCGTGGCAGACTTATATTCAAGCAATACATTCCCTCCAAAAGACACAGATTTGGAATAAAAATTTTTGTTATTTGTGACTGCCTAACTGGCATAGTGTTAGACATTATAGTGTACACTGGCACTGATATTGATGTACCTGCAAGAGATCCCCTAGGATTTTCTGGCTCTGTGGTAAAAAAATTGATGGCACCATTTCTGAACAAGGGACATGTTTTGTATACTGATAATTGGTATACTTCCCCATCCCTGTGTAGTTTCCTTCATGATCATAACACTGGTAGTTGTGAGACAGTCCGGAAGAACAGGAAATATCTTCCAAAGTTTGGAGGACGTAGTGCTCGAGGAACCTGTGAGCTCTACAGAAGTGATCCTTTGCTGTGTGTCAGATGGACAGATAAACGGGAGGTTTGTATGCTGAGCACCTTCCATCGTGGCAACTTGATTCCATCAGGAAAAGTGGACTATAGAACAAAAGAACCAGTCCTCAAACCGGACGTAGTAACTGATTACACAAAAAATATGAGACTTGTTGACAAGTCGGATGCCCAAATAGGTACTGTGGAGTGTATCAGACGTACCGTAAAATGGTACAAGAAGTTATTTTTTCATATGGTTGATTTGTCAATGCTGAATGCCTACCATATGTACAAGGCAGAAACCCAAAAGAAGAAGTCACTGAGGCACTTTGTTCTGGAAGTGGTGAGACAACTGCTCCCAAGTATGGAACACTGAACAAAGACCGTCCTGGACGCCACTCTGAACTAGCTGCTGACAGACTTGTAGCAACGGGATTCGCCAATAGGCACTATCTACAAAAGCTGCCTCCAACACATACCCGAAAGACTGGACAGCGATCATGTCATGTCTGCCTTCATTCTGTGAGAAAGCCGTGGAAGAACAACCGAGTGAGCACATGGTGTAAAGAATGTGGTGTCGCACTATGTTTTGAGTGTTGGCGTGACTACCACACACTTGCAAAGTTCTAGCCAAACAGAAGTAATGGATAACAAGAAGAAAAGTTTTGTTGAATGAGAGGAAATAAGTTCTGTTCTGATTAGTGGAAGCACAGGTAAAAGTTCAGAAGTTGAAATTAGTTTTTGAATATGGAAATAAGTTCTGTTTTGAAAATAATTGTACACAGAAGCAAGAAATAAGTTTTTCTAATAAGAGAAGAATGTTCTGTTCAAACTATAAGAAGAAGAAGAAAAGTTTTGTTGAATGAGAGGAAATAAGTTCTGTTCTAATTACTGGTAGCATAAGTAAAGTTCAGAAGTTGAAATTACAATTTTTTGAATATGGAAACAAGTTCTGTTTTGAAAATAATTGTACACAGAAGCAAGAAATAAGTTTTTCTAATAAGGAAAGAATGTTCTGTTCAAAGCTATAAGTGAAAACACCAGATAGAAAAAAGTTGTTTGTTTACTTTCTGCGGCATCCTCATGGAATACCCATACTGCATTCATCAGCTTCATCAGCTGTAATTTCAGTAATGGGTAGGTAAGATATATTTATTTTATTATTTTTATTGATATTTCATCATTATCCATCATCCCAAACACATAAATCATAAAAATATGACATGTCAAATTTCCCGAAACTTTTGCCTCCCGGGGCATGTCTGCGGATTCTCAATTGCCTCACAGAGGGGTTAATGTCCTTTATTGGTGTGAATAGGGTGTTAGGAGCTAGGCATGTACAGTAGGAAGGTGTTTTTCTGAGTTAGGCTAGGTTAGGGTCCATAAGTACCAGTCCAGGAGCCAGTCACCAGAATGTTTATTAATGTATGAACCTACTTCTAAACCCTCATTTTATGTTTCTTTTGCATTTATTTCAGTCATTTATGTGCCTTATTGGTGTGATTTGGGTCTTAAATAGGTGCTATGCTTGTCCAGAGGGAGTTGTATAGGTGTTCTCTGAGTTTGGGTCCATAAGTACAAGTCCATAAGCTGGGGCCCAATATCCGGACAGAACCAATATCCGGACCTACCTATGGCTCTATTACGTCGGATATTGGAGTGATTACTGTATATATATATGTATACAGTAATCCCTCTACTATCCGATGTAATAGAGCCAAAGGTATGTCCGGAAACTGGGCCCCTGGCTCCTGGACTGCAATTTATTTACTGTTTATTCACAAAAACAAGCACATGTGGCTTCCATTGCGATAAGCATCTACTCACCGTCGAAGTTAGGCAGTAACTGTTGATGACGGGAAACAGAGTTGCCAGATTGCAACGGCCACATTACCAAACTCCTCAATTTTCATTACTAAATTTAACTTTTCATTACCAAACTCGTGAAGCTAGCATTTATTCTTCACTAATTACAGTATATATACAAGTGGAAGTACATGTAATCACTCTCCTTATAATTAACAGCATGTTGATTATTTTCACGCTATGTAGGCTAGGAGATTAATCAGAGAGAGCAAACAATCCACCATCTCCATCCTGTGTATCCGCATACATGTGAAAAATCCGTTTGGTAATGCATTCTGATTCATTACCAAACGAATTTTTCATTACCAAATTGGCCCACATTTGGTACTGAAAAATACCAAATGGCAACTCTGAGAGGGGAGGGGGGAGGAAGGAAGGGGCAAAGGGGCCATGGTGTAAACCAGCTGTTTGGCGCCGCGTGGCAATTTCGAATTACGGGTGTTAAAAAATTCGGATTTGAGGGGGATTTTTTTCTTTTTTTTGCCATTTTTGGGTTCCTAAGGTCCAGGCCCACAATGTCCGGTAAGTGAGGTGTCCGGAAATTGGGCGTCCGGATAGTATGGGGATTACTGTGTGTGTGTATATATATATATATATATATATATATATATAAACTCAAACCTCGATTTAACCCGCCCAATCCCAACGTTTTCTGAGCTTTGGTCCGCCCCAGTTCCGGCTTTTTTGGACCATTTTTTTTTTTTTTTTTTTTGCTCAAACATTCGCTTTTGGTCAGAAACCAAGGAAAATCACAAAGAAAGGTGTCCCTTGGGTCCAGAAATGGCTTACCTGGAGCACGTAAGTTTGACAGGTACTGCCATGCTCTATGAGTAGTCTTTTCGCCGTACGTTTTCTATGATGGCACGGGTAGTTTATTATCATGTATTCATATGTTGGAAATATGTATACCAGAAGTATATTGAGTTTTATACAGAAAAAATTGAGAAATAACGTATGTACCATTGTGCGACCCTAGCAAAATCGGTCGATTATGTCACCGATGGATAACAAACATCGTTATTTCATCAGGTATTGTATTTTTTCATGTTCCATATTACTTCCACAATAACATCATACCATTTTCAACTTTACATAATTGTTTGTACATATTTTGAGGCATTATGACAAGAATTAGCATAAAAGTAGTCCTTATTTACCAAGTGAGATCATTTTATTTCATGCTTTTTTCAACTCAGATCCTATTTTTTCACCTTTTAGATTACTTATAATATATAACCCACTTACATGTTATACAATTAGTTTTATAGATGTACTTGCTTTACGAAAAGAATTAGCATAAGAATAGCGCTTATTTACCAAGTGACAACTTGGTCTTTTTTGCTTTTTTCAACTCAGATTCTATTTTTTCACCTTTTTGATTACTTATAACATAACATATTACCCATTTACATGTTAGACAATTGCTTTTACAGAAGTACATGCTTTATGAAAAGAATTAGCATAGAAGTAGCGCTAATTTACGTAGGTAAATCATGTCATGTCATTATTTTTTCACCTCTGAATTTATTTTCTCCCCCTTTATAGTACTTCTCACATTACATTCTGGCCTTTCCCATGTTAAACATTTGCTTTCACAGTAGTACACAATTTACAGTAAGCCTTATCCTAATATATATAGAGAGAGAGAGAGAGAGAGAGAGAGTGAGGTGGGATGGTGGTACACTGGGAGACAGCTTATCCCATAATTGGTGGCTAAATTTAGAGCCCTTGGGGAATTTCCCACTTCTCTTACACTGTGAACAGAATTACTGACTGTATGTTCTATGACTTTCAACTTAGACTATTTTTCAACTTACTAACTTTACAGTAACTATACCTTTCATGCTTTTTTCAACTCAGATTCTATTTTTTCACCTTTGTGATTACTTATAACATATAACCCATTTACATGTTAGACAATTGCTTTTACAGATGTACATGCTTTATGAAAAGAATTAGCATAGAAGTAGCGCTAATTTACGTAGGTAAATCATGTCATGTCGTTATTTTTTCACCTCTGAATTTATTTTCTCCCCCTTTATAGTACTTCTCACATTACATTCTGGCCTTTTCCATGTTAGACATTTGCTTTCACAGTAGTACACAATTTACAGTAAGCCTTATCCTAATATATATATATATATATATATATAGAGAGAGAGAGAGAGAGAGAGAGAGTGTTGCCTCCTCCACACCACTCTTGCTTTCACGAATCTGTCTGCGCTCTCCCGCCCCAACACTTTCACTTTCTGCTGCCCTAACCATCCCCACACCACTACTTCCTGCCACAGAACACATAGAAGGAACATACCTGTGGAACAGTCGCAATGTGACATCTGTCCCAGTCCCACGTGGCGATATCTTTTCCTTCCCCAGCCAGGAAAATACGCCACCATGTACAGCTTCCTCGTCCTCGTCCTCATCTGATGGTATGTGTTGCTGCCTAGATGCAGCACGTGGTGCAGGCTGGCCGTCTCCTGCCCTCCTATATGTTATATGTTTGACCTTCCTTGGGGAAGGGACCTCCTCATCACTGCTGCTGGTAACCTCCTCAGGCTGCATGTAATCGACATCGAGGATGTCGTTGTCCAGTGGGGAATCACTATCCCCTGTAAAGGTATCCAGGGCGACTTGTATCTCCTCGTCTGACAGCCCACGACGCGCCATGTCTGACCTGGGTGACTGCTGACAGGTAAGTGGAGGATCACAGGGTCAGGTGGGGTTAATCTGGGTCTAGGGGATTATCCGCCTGCCGGCGAGTAGGTGAGGCTTGCGTAGGCGGGCGAAACAAAAATTAGGCGCGAATTTTGAAAAATGTGAAAATTATGCAACTTGCAATGTTGCCGCGTTAATTCACGTCACCGGGACATGAGTGCACATCATGTGCGGACGTTAATTCACGTCGCCGGGACGGCGCGGGTTAAGGGACCTCCATTTAATGGATTTCGGATTTAACGGGCTCCATATTCTACCTTACAAATGGACAAGACCATTCAAAAATTATACATAATGTCTAGGTTATACACATTAATATGTTTCTTTATACAATACCTGGAAAATAATATAATCATATAAATAAGATAAGTGAAACAATCATTGCATTTCATAATAGCATTGTCATCATATGTGGCAGAACAATGGGCATTTTCTAGTAAGGGACATTTTCAAGTAAGGGACAAGTTGATTCCCCATTTAGTCCCTTAAATCGAGGTTTCAGTGTACAGAAGTGCACCAACTTTCGCTACAGCAGGATTCGCGGCATGCACCAAAAATTCCCTAACTTCCACTTTCGCTTGAAAAAAATCGATTTTCGCCCACAAATTTTGAGTTTGGGACAATATTTTGAACTTTGAATTTCCTGCACCGCCCGCCCGCAACCCACTGCCATCTTGAATGACGTCATGTCAACACTCTGTCCACCCATTCCCGCCATTGTGTACGAGAGTGCTAGCTCCATTGTGTTGGATTCTCATGGTTCAATGGCCTCTACTATACCTGGTAGTGTGGGGAAAGGGCCTGGTGGTGTGGGGGAAGAGCCTGGTGGTGTGGGGGGAGGGCCAGGAGGCAGTGTTGGTGATAAAAAGTGGCCGGGGGAAATTCACCACAGAGTGGAAGTGTTGCATCAAGTTGCATCTGAGGAGGCAGAGAGAGAGAGTGGTAGCGAGGCAGCAAGAGGTGGCGCCAATATGTCTGGCGTGGCTAAATAAGCCCACCACGCACCTCGGATACTTACCCCCAACATCCATTAAACACCTCAACCTGGTCTCTGTGGTATGTTTCTCCTCATATAATGTGTACTGTACAATTTTTATTGTTTGTATCTCACAATGCAATGTACAATAGTGATTTGATGTACTGTATTGCAAGTGAAAATGAAAATCTGATGTTACTTTAGGATAACCGGGAACCAATTAGCCTTTTTGCCATAAAGACAATGCCCCAACTTTCGCTAATTCCACTTTCGCGCATTATTTTTGGACCCAATTAGGCGCGAAAATTGGTGCCCCACTGTATATACATACTATATATATACTGTATATATATATATATATATATATATTCAGCGGTGGCTGAATCAGTAGAGAGGCGGCCTGCAGTCCTGATGGACCCAGGTTCAAATCCCGGCTGGGGCAGGGAACAGTTTAAGGATTTGAATCTCATAAAAGCAGACTTTCCTGATCTACCAGATGACCCGCCGACATGTCATAAAAGTACCCCCGCTAATACCAATACACCAGTCCTGTATGAGACAGCCCTAGCATGTATTCAGCATGGACGGTGGGTGTTAGCATCAAAGTGGTGACGTGTAGAGAGGTGTATGGTATGTAGGAGGACTACTGGGCCTTGAGAGCAGGCTTTGAAGCCTATGCCCAGAGTCAGACACAAAATATATATATATATATATATATATATATATATATATATATATATACAGTAAAAGTCCCATTATTCGGCATCTATGGGACCAGGATGATGCCGAGATGTTGGATTTACCGAATAATCAAAAACCTACCCACTCAGTACCTTAAATATATTGGTGAACACTGTCATCGCCACTTATGGTATTACAACAATTTGGAGAGAGTATACTGTACAATACTGCAATCAATACGGTACTGTACCTGAATCTGAAATATATATATATATAAATTAGTGAACATATACAAGTGTAATGACACAGTAGGCATACAAGTCAGATAACACTTCCTGTATGGCCGAAATGATACATAATATTACCTACCAGCTCAGTACATCACTTGTATTGGTGAACTCATCACTACTTATGTTATTACAAATATGTTTGGAGTGAGTGCTGTATACAGTATTTTTTCCAAACACAAAATAAAATAGTCTGAAAATTGCATAAAATAAAGTGAAGGAATATGAATTGGTAAGGTCTTTGTGATGAACGTTAATCGTACATTTAGCATTCATTCTTTTCTTCTTTTTTTTTGTTTACATGTGAAAGGGAGAGTATTGATGGAAACAGTAATGTATTCCATTAACCCCTTAATAACCTCCGGCATTGAACAACCCATTACAGTAAAAAACTCTGAACAATTATGGGAAGGGAACGAAGGTTACTGGCATGTTTACACGACTCTACGATACAATTCCAAGCAGTCAGAGGGTCAGTTAATCTCAGATGTTTTTGCCCATTTGGTAAATGCACAGTAACTTTGTAACTTCTCCCATGAATCATAGCATGGGTTTAGGAAACTAAATAACACATTGTTAGGTGCGCCAGATGATTATCTTCACATCTTTAAGAAAATGGAAGAAATTTAATCCCTCTGAGTACGTAGAGTAAGTTTCTTCCATTCTTCTATCAATTTGTTTTTCTTAAAGACGTGAAGATAATCGTCTGGCTCACCTGGCAATGTTATTTAGCTTTCCAAACCCATGCTATGATTCGCTATGAGTCACGGAAAAACTTATAAAGTTACGGGGCATTTACCAAATGGTAAAAAAACATCTGAGATTAACCGACCGCCTGACTGCTTGGAATCTTAGCATAGAGTCGTGTAAACGTACCAGTGACCTTCGTTCCCTCCCCATAATTGTTCAATTTTCTTTATAGCTCACACTGACTTGATATCACTGACATCAGTACTGTAAAGAGTTGTTCAGTGCCGGAGGTTATTAAGGGGTTAATGGGATATATTACTGTTTGCATCAGTACTCTCTTTCACATTAAACACAAAAACGAACAAAAGAATGAGCGCTTAATGTACGTTTAACTTTCATCAGAGAGACCTTAGCAATTCATATTCCTCCAGTTTATTTTAAAGTATTTTTCTGACTTTAGGTTAGGTTAGGTATGGTTAAATTATTAGGTACAGTTAAGCTCGGTTAGATTAGGTTTAATTAAACAGGACAGTCCCTTCCTCCATTATGCTGAGGAATAAAAATACTAGAGCTGTCACAGCTGTACAGCTAAAAACAATGGGGAAACTAATTTAACAAGCACCATTATTTATGGGTAATTCATTACAGTATCAGTGGTTCATGGGCTACGCAATTACCAGTAAATGACACTTTCATGCGTCAAGGATGAACGAATTTCAAGAATTAGCAAGGGGGCTTGGAACGTAACCCTCGCTAATTTGGAGGGGGTGGTTACTGTACTGTATGATACTATCCAATATTGTAATCAATATAATACTATACCTGAGTCTGAAAAAATATAGAAATTAGTGAACATACAGAAATGTAATGGAACATTAGGCCTACAAGTCACAGATAACACTTCCTGGACTGCTGAGATGTTTCCGGACATCTGCCGAACAATCACAGATTTTCGTAAATGGGACTATTTCTCAAAACTGCTGAAATGTCGGATCTACCGAATAATCAGCTGCTGAATAATGGGACTTTTACTGTATATATATATATATATATATATATATATATATATATATATATATATACAGTATATATATATATATATGTATATATGTATATATATACAGTAGTCCCTCCAATGTAATAGAGCCAACGGCATGTCCGGATACTGATCCTGTCCGGATATTGGGCCCCAGCCTTCTGGACTTGTACTTATGGACCCTAACTCAGAAAAACACGTATACAACTCCCTCTGGACATGCATAGCACCTATTTAAGACCCAAATCACACCAATAAGGGACATGAAAGACTGAAATAAATGCAAAAAAAATGAGGTATTTGTGGTAGGTTTATACAATATTAAACATTCTGGGTACTTACAACAAGTCCCTGGCTCCTGGACTGGTAGTTATGGACCTTAACCAGAAAAACACCTCCCTACTGCACATGCATAGCACCTAAGACACTATTCACACCAATAAGGGACATAAAAGAGTTAAATGAGGTGTTAGAGGTAAGTATGGAAAAAACGGTACAGTACAATATGAAACATTCTGGGTACTTACAGCAAGTCCCTGGCCATCTCGATGAATAACCCGCCTCCTCTCAGACTCTGACAGTAAGAAGGAGTTCCTGAAGCACCTGCAGTACACTGTTCATGAAGTCTTGCACAGAACTTAGTCATTTGCACTCAGAATTCCATTCTCTTAACACTGCGCACTCTTGTCTTACTTGCGCTCTTTTGTACCTTAATGAAATAAGTGTTGCGCTCTGCACATTAAGTCTTTCCACTCTTAAAACCATTTTCTAAACAAAACACACTCAAGTTAATTTACGTTACATTTACAGTCCATTAAATTTTTGTCTTTTCACTCACAACTCTAAATCCTTAACACTGTGCACTGTTTTATTCACTGCACAACACTGTAAATTCCTGTGTGGTGTAGTGGAGAAGTTCTTGGCGTCTAATCACTGTCAGAGTCTGAGAGTAGCACATGCAGGTGACCTAGGGGTGCGCCGCTGGGTCGTGGTGATGGCGTACCCACTGCAGACGACTCTAAAGAGAGGCACAAACTCACGTCGGGTGGTGACTCCACCGTGCCTGATGTGCTGGGCTGTGGCTCGGAGCATGAGGGCCTGTCTTGGGGAGGCAATGGAGTGGAGCCAGGGCTGGACACAGTGGGGGTAACGGCCTGAAAAATCTGTCAATCGTTGATTGACGCAAGGAACAACGAGATTGACGATTAATGATGCGCTGCCTGAAAGCGTGCACTTCCTCCACAAGTCCCAAGGGCCCCATCTCCCTGTCGCAGTTTGAGTGCTCCAGTAAGACGTTAACAGACAGGAGTAGACTATAAGTTGTCTGCCATTCAGAAGGGCAGTCTAGTGATCTTTATCATCAAATATGCACGTGGAGTGCCTGTTCTTAATGACTTGAGCACTTTACCATGATTAATATAATAAATTCTTAATTATCTGCTGGCACATCATCCAGAAGGCATAAAAAATCCATCACAGCAAATGAGGCTGAAATTGTGTCAAAATGTAGCAAAGTTGAATTTTGGGGGGACTTTTTCAAGGCTTGTCTGACATTATTCATTTTTGCAATAAGGTCTGTTGTTTGTCCAGTATGAATTTAGTCCGACAGTAGTACTGTCTCACATAAATACCACATTGGACGAGAGGGTACTGTGTGTGTGTGTCTGTATATATATATATATATATATGCAGCTATCGCAAACTGACTTAGGACCTCCCCCCACAAGGTATTAAAAAATGCAAAAATCATAGTATATCACAATGTTTCTTCATGAATTGCCATTCATTAATATGAATTCATGTTTCCCTATTTTTCAGGACCAGTTGGTTGCATTTTGACATGGAATCACTTAGATCTCTAAAGTAATCTAAGGACATTTCTTTGCATCAAACATCTGTCAGTTCAGTCTTGAGGCTGTCCAGATTAGGTGTCTTCTTCTCTGCCATGATTATCTTCATCCCTGTCCTGCAGTTTTCTATCGCATTTAGATCCGGACTGTTGCCAGGCCAGTCGAGGACCTCAATCTGATTATCATGAAGCCACTTTGTCACCATTCTTGACTTGTGACATGGAGTTGAATCGTATATGAAAAAGTCGCACCCATGAATATCAAAAAAGTTTAACAAATGATCTTTCAGAACTTGTATGAACCAGTCACCATTCATCATCAGGTTCTTAGGAAGAAAGTAGAGGCCTCCCCTTCCCATTTCACCTAAGAAGCACCCCCATACCATTACTTATGGGTGGTTAACACTCGGCACCGTATAAGCTGGGTCATGTCGACTAGGGGAGGCAGGGTGACGCGATCTCGATATCAGACAACGTCTGATACCCAGGATCGCCCTCGTCGTCGTCCAACCACTCATGTACATCATCCACATCAACAACGTCGCCGTGCGTACGTAGCCGTGCATGGAAGTCATCCACGTCAAAGCCCAGAAAATCGTACTCCACATCTGTTCCGAGAAGCAGACGAGACCAACCATTTTCAAGAGTTTTCACAGGGACTTCCTTCCATGCACTAGCCCAGTTGTACAACGCAGACTTGATGTTGTAGCGGCGAAGGTTTTCCAAAGTCCGCTTGCCTCGAGTGTCACGTCCTTCCCTGCGCTCGTCCTCGTCCTCGAGAACAACCATCACCTCGTCCAGGAACTTCTGACGGTACAGGCACTTTGTTGCCACGATCACTCCTTGGTCCATGGGTTGAATGAGAGCAGTCGTATTAGGTGGCAGAAACATGCACCTAATACGGCCATTCTCAGCAACCAAGTCCTTGTCGCACGGGTGGGCAGGTGCATTGTCGAGCAGAAGGAGAGCCTTTACCTGGTCGCGAGGGATTCCCAGTGTCTTCGTCTGGTACTGGATGACCTCCTTGACGAAGTGACGGTGAAACCAGTCTTTGAAAATCACAGCTGTGAACCATGCTTTCAAAGAATGGTACCATACGACAGGAAGGACATCCATCACCCCACGAAGGCACCGAGGCTGCTTTGCACGGCCAACAACAATGGGCTTAAGCTGGTGCATGCCGTTAGCACTGGCACAACACAAAGCAGATATCCGTTCCTTAGAAAGCTTGCGGCCAGGTACACGCTTCTCCGTCTCCTCGGCTAGAGTGTTTGTTGGCAGCGAGCGATAGAATAGGCCAGTTTCGTCTGCGTTATAGACTTGACCGAGAGTGAGGCCCTCCCTGTCGATCAAGCCTTTCACCTTGTGCCGAAACACGTCAACTCCATCCTTGTTAGCGTCCAATGCTTCGCCATGTGCTTAACTGTTAGTAAGGCCATGTCACAACTTGAACGCGAAGAGCCAACCCTCGGATGCCTTGAAGTCTAGGGCGTCGTGAAGCCTTGCAAACTTCTCAGCAGCAGCCTTCAGCTCCGTTCCACCTATCATCACACCAGCTGCACGTTGCTGTTGGTACCAAATCAACGTGGATCAGTCAATTTCTGCAAACTTGGGGGTAAACATAACCTTCCTTTCCACGTTGTGTTTGCTTCTCGACGAGAAGTCATCCGTGTACTGCATGAGTTTGTCTCGGGAACGTTTGATATCGAACTAAGTCGACCGGACCAGGTTATACTCGCGGAGAATGCGGGAAGAAGACCAACCCGCATCAACTTTCTCCAATATCTCCCTCTTCTTTTCGAGAGTCAACACCACTCTCTTCCTTTTCTCAGGTGGCGGGGCCATCATCACACACACTAAGAGGAGGGTCGAGAGCAGCAGGACGCCTTGCAGCAAGTACGGCACCACCACAAAAGCGAGCACGTGGGCAGCCATTGCGAAGAGCGTAGGTCCAGTCACGGTGAGAGACAGGCGGGAAGTGGGGAGGATGCAGCGGCGCTCTATCGGACGTCGGAGGAATGACGAACCAAAACAATGCTCTCCCGCGGCGCGCGCGGCAAGTTCAAATTACGGACGGCAAAAAATCGATTTTTAAAATTTTTTGGGGGGGTTTTCGGACCATTTTGGGAATGTTGGATCCCAGGACGATAAGGTCCGGGTAGTGGGGATGTTCGGTTATTGGGCGTCTGGATATTAGAGTGATTACTTATATGTATATATATATATATATATATATATATACATATATATCTATCTATCTAATCTATCTATAGCCTGACGCCCTAATCCCGCAAAGGGTGGCCGCAGACAAAACGCCTCCAAGTCGCTCTGTCACCCACCATTTGACTACCCTCCCCCCAACTCACCCCCCCCTCCCTCATATACCTCTCAACTCCATCCCTCCACCTCATCCTCCGTCTACCTCTCCCTCTCCCTCCCTCCACCTCACCTACATACACCCTCTTAGTCAGTCTTTCATTCTCCATTCTCTTCACATGTCCAAACCACCTCAGTGTATTTCTCCTAATCTTCTCAACCACATCCACATCCACCCCACAGCGTTCCTTCACTTCTTCATTCGTCAACCTGTCCCTCCACGTCACTCCACATGGTCCTCTCAAGTAACTCATTTCCACTGCTCTCACTCTTGACTTGTTCCCCTCTTGCAAGGTCTATGCCTCGCTTCCATACGTCAGGGTAGGGATCACAATACTATGATGTAGTGACTTCTTAACTTCCATACTCACCTCCCTATTTCTCAACATTGCTTTCAGTGTACCAACAACCTTCCTTTCCTGCTGTACCCTTTCACACACTTCATCCCCCAAAGTTCCATCCCTACTCATCACACTACCCAAGTTCTTGAATGCACTCACATTCTCCATATCCTCACCATCCAACCTCACTGCACACTCTGTGACTTCATTCCTCTCAAACACCATAACTTTACTTTTGTTTACATTAACTTTCAGATTCCTCCTCCCACACACTGTCTCAAATTCATTCACCAAACCTTGCAACTCCCATTCATCTTCACTCAACAGTACTGTATCATCAGCAAACAGCAACATTATGTATATATATATATATATATATATATATATATATATATATATATATATATATATATATATATATATTTATATTTATATATATATATATATATATATATATATATATATATATATATATATATATATATATATATATATATATATTTATATATATATATATTTAAAACGTTGGGTCTGGTTAGTACTTCGATGGGTGACCGCCTGGGAACACCAGATGCTGTTGCCATAACGTTCTCCTTACGTGTCAAGTGGGGTTGGTGGAGGATTAGTGCCCCTCCCTGTAAAACAGTTAACTCTAAGCCCTTGGCCACCCCGTTTGGGATACATGGCGTCTGGCAATGAATGAATGGATGAATATATATGTATATATATATATATATATATATATATATATATACAGTACTTGTCAAAATTATCGAGCGCCTACCTCCGGGCGCGCAATACTTATGGCCAAAAAAGAATCATCCATTTCTGGGGGTAAAAATTGAGCCACAAGTTTGCGGCGCTAGCAAGACGTCACGTTAGCCTGAGGCCTTCCGACGCGCTGGTTGGTTCCCACTTCAGTCGTCCACGGGCTGCCTGAGAGAGAGGAAGTCCGCCGCATCTCCCTCTCAAATTGCACCATTTTTTACCGAGTGTCCCGCAGTGTTTTGGCTTTCACAACTTTGTTATGGCACTTACCCGTGAACTATTGAGTGAAATCATATCCCAGATCATTGCTATAAAGGAGGCAGCCCACCAGACAAAGGAATTTAGTGAAATGTTTGGTGTGGCACGATCGATAGTGTGTCATTGGTGTGCGCGGTTTAAAGTGGAAAACAGTGGTGAAGTTCCCACAAAGAAACTGAGGTCTGGTAGGCCTAGGAAAACTTCCCCAAGGTCTGTTAATATTTTAAAACGTGCAGTGGAGTTTAATCCTCGTGTGAGTGCAAGGAAAATAAAGGAGAGCAACCCAGAAGTGTTTGGTGAGGTGTCTGTGAGAACTGTGTCTCATAGGGTCCATGAACTTGGTTACACAAGTCACAGGCCTGTGAAAAAAGCCTCTTCTTACAAAAAACCAGCAACTTCGTAGGCTTGCCTTTGCTAATAAATATCTCAACTGGGGTGAGGAGCAATGGTTGTCAGTGTTGTGTGATGAGGCAACGTTTAGTGTCACCTGTATATATATATATATATATGGGGTGGATGTGGATGTGGTTGAGAAGATTAGGAGAAATACACTGAGGTGGTTTGGCCATGTGGAGAGGATGGAGGGTGAAAGACTGACGAAGAGAGTGTATGTGAGTGAGGTGGAAGAGGGAGGGGGAGGCCGAGGATGAGTTGGAGGGATGGGGTGGAGAGGTATATGAGAGAGGGGGGTGTGAGTTGGGAGCAGGGCAGTGAAATGGCGGGGGACAGGGCGACTTGGAGGCGATTTGTTTGTGGCCAGCCCAAATGGGATTGAGGCGTCTGGCAATATATTTATAGATATATATATATATATATATATATATATACTTTATGTATATCTATATATACATTTATATATATATATATATATATATATATATATATATATATATATATATATAATCATCCATTCATTCATTGCCAGATGCCAAGTATCCCAAACAGGGTGGCCAAGGGCTTAGAGTTAATTGTTTTACAGGGAGGGGTACTAATCCTCCACCAACCCCACTTGACACGTAGGGAGAACGTTATGCCAACAGCATCTGGTGTTCGCAGGCGGTCACCCATCCAATTACTAACCAGACCCAACGTTTTATATATATATATATATATATATATATATATATATATATATATATATATATATATATATATATATATATATATATATATATATATACTGTTGCTGTTTGTTAATGATACAGTACTGTTGAGTGAAGATGAATGGGAGTTGCAAGGTTTGGTGAATGAATTTGAGACAGTGTGTGGGAGGAGGAATCTGAAAGTTAATGTAAACAAAAGTAAAGTTATGGTGTTTGAGAGGAATGAAGTCACAGAGTGTGCAGTGAGGTTGGATGGTGAGGATATGCAGAATGTGAGTGCATTCAAGTACTTGGGTAGTGTGATGAGTAGGGATGGAACTTTGGGGGATGAAGTGTGTGAAAGGGTACAGCAGGAAAGGAAGGTTGTTGGTACACTGAAAGCAATGTTGAGAAATAGGGAGGTGAGTATGGAAGTTAAGAAGTCACTACATCATAGTATTGTGATCCCTACCCTGACGTATGGAAGCGAGGCATAGACCTTGCAAGAGGGGAACAAGCCAAGAGTGAGAGCAGTGGAAATGAGTTACTTGAGAGGACCATGTGGAGTGACGTGGAGGGACAGGTTGACGAATGAAGAAGTGAAGGAACGCTGTGGGGTGGATGTGGATGTGGTTGAGAAGATTAGGAGAAATACACTGAGGTGGTTTGGACATGTGGAGAGAATGGAGAATGAATGACTGACTAAGAGGGTGTATGTAGGTGAGGTGGAGGGAGGGAGAGGGAGAGGTAGACGGAGGATGAGGTGGAGGGATGGAGTTGAGAGGTATATGAGGGAGGGGGGGGATGAGTTGGGGGGAGGGTAGTCAAATGGTGGGTGACAGAGCGACTTGGAGGCATTTTGTCTGCGGCTACCCTTTGCGGGATTAGGGTGTCAGGCTATAGATAGATAGATAGATAGATATATAGATATATATATGTAGACATCAGGAAGGGCATCCGGTCATAAAATGCTATACGCTCCAGTCCAAAAGTCCTCTACACAGAGGCAACGCCTTGGCCCTTCGGGGATACCTGGCGTAAAGCCAAATTATTATTTTTTTTTTTTTATATTATATATATATATACAGTAATCCCTCTAATATCCGAACGCCCAATATCCGAACATCCCCACTAACCGGACATAATCCTCCTGGGATCCAATATTCCCAAAATGGGCCAAAAACCGCAAAAAATTCGAAAAAAATCTGACTTTTTTCCCTCCCATAATTTGAAATTCCCGCCTGGCGCCAAACAGCTGTTACACCATGGTCCCTTCACCCCTTCCTTCCTCCCCCTCCCCCCTCCCCTGTCAGGTTGCCATTTGGTATTTTTCATTACCAATTGTGGGCCAATTTGGTAATGAAAAATTCGTTTGGTAATGAATTAGAATAATGCATTACCAAATGGATTTTTCACATGTATGAGGATACACAGGATGGAGATGGTGGATTGTTTGCTCTCTCTGATTAATCTGCTACCCTACATAGTGTGAAAATAATCAACATGGTGTTAGTTATAAGGAGAGTGATTACATGTATTTCCACTTGTATATATAATTAGTGAAGAATATATGCTAGCTTTACGAATTTGGTAATGAAAAGTTATATTTGACAATGAAAGTTGAGGAGATTGGTAATGTGGCTGTTGCGATCTGGCAACTCTGTTGCCCCACCAATATCAACAGTCACAGCTTAACTCCGATGGAGAGCAGATACTCATAACAGTGCAAGCCACAGGTGCTTGTTTTTTGTGAATAAACAGTGAATAAACTGCAATACCTTGCCACTAGAACACACGGGAATTTACAGTGTTGTGCAGTGTTAAGAAATTAGAATTTAGAGTGCAGAGGATTAACTGTGGACTGCAAACATGCGGTTCAAACCAGTCCAAGAGCAAGGGACTTGTAAGTACCCAGAATGTTTAATATTGTATAAACTCACCTCTAAAACCTCATTTTATGGTTCTTTTGCATTTATTTCAGTCTTTTATGTCCCTTATTGGTGTGATTTGGGTCTTAAATAGGTGCAATGCATGTCCAGAGGGAGTTGTTTAGGTGTTTTTCAGAGTTAGGGTCCATAAGTACAAGTCCATAAGCTGGGGCCCAATATCCGGACAGGACCACTATCCGGACCTGCCTATGGCTCTATTGATCCGGATATTGGAGGGTTTACTGTATATATATATATATATATATATATACATACACACACACCCACTGCAAATTGATTTAGGACTTACACACAAAATTGCTGTGGGAGAGTTGTCTGTCTTTGCTTTGTGATTCTATGTCTAGCAAGTGAATTTTTTGGGTCAGAAGTAACTGGCAACTCCTCTGGTGTTGGCGGGAGGTGGGGAAGCACTCAGCACGTGAGTGCTTGCCCAGAAGCGAGAGTGGGAGTTTATGTTCCCGTCGTTCTGAGCTTGCACCTCCATCTTTTTTCACATGCATTACTGTTTGCCCTGTTATTTTCCTAGAGTCGAGTTGTCATGCCTTGAATGTACTGCTCAAGGGATGAGAGGATCCGTATCATTTCGTGGAGGCAGGGTAATGTCCTTATCAACACGATTTGCGAATAGACTGGACGCGCAAACTCAACCGTCATGAAGATTCTTGCTGCAGCCATCTGATGTCGTATCAGAGCAGAAGCATGGCGGTGGAAAGAAGAGGACGACTTCCAGAGGTACAGATACACTTTTGAAGAGGGAAATAATCAAGAATCCTCGACTGACAACAACAGAATTGAAGAAAATGCATCCCCAGCTGTTACAAGACGTCTCAATTTGAATTATCCAACACTGTTTGCAGAAGGAGCTGGGTTTGGCAAGCCACACCACAGCCAAGAAACTGCTTCTCACTCACTGCACGAAGAACCAGCGCATTCAGTTGTCTAAGAAGTATACACGCTGGACATCGGATGAATGGAGGAAAGTTATGTTTTCTGATGAAAGCACATTTCAAGTGTTCCAGGTGTGTTCTGCCAAGGTTCGTCACCGTGCCTCCCCTAGTCGATATGACCCAGCTTATATGGTGCCGAGTGTTAACCACCCATAAGTAATGGTATGGGGGTGCTTCTTAGGTGAAATGGGAAGGGGAGGCCTCTACTTTCTTCCTGAGAACCTGATGATGAATGGTGACTGGTTCATTTAAGTTCTGAAAGATCATTTGTTAAACTTTTTTGATATTCATGGGTGCGACTTTTTCATGTACGATTCAACTCCATGTCAGAAGTCAAGAATGGTGACAAAGTGGCTTCATGATAATCAGATTGAGGTCCTCGACTGGCCTGGCAACAGTCCGGATCTAAATGCGATAGAAAACTGCAGGACAGAGATGAAGATAATCATGGCAGAGAAGAAGACACCTAATCTGGACAGCCTCAAGACTGAACTGACAAATGTTTGATGCAAAGAAATGTCCTTAGATTACTTTAGAGATCTAAGTGATTCCATGCCAAAATGCATCCAACTGGTCCTGAAAAAAAAGGGAAACATGAATTCATATTAATGAATGGCAATTCATGAAGAAACATTGTGATATACTATGATTTTTGCATTTTTTAATACCTTGTGGGGGGAGGTCCTAAGTCAGTTTGTGATAGCTGCATATATATATATATATATATATATATATATATATATACACACACCACACACACACACACACACACACACACACACACACACACAGTACCCTCTCGTCCAATGTGGTATTTATGTGAGACAGTACTACCGTCGGACTAAATTCATACTGGACAAACAACAGACCTTATTGGAAAAATGAATAATGTCAGACAAGCCTTGAAATAGTCCCCCCAAAATTCAACTTTGCTACATTTTGACACAATTTCAGCCCTATTTGCTGTGATGGATTTTTTATGCCTTCTGGATGATGTGCCAGCAGATAATTAAGAATTTATTAATCATGGTTAAGTGCTCAAGTCATTAAGAACAGGCACTCGATGTGCATATTTGATGATTAAGATCACTAGACTGTCCTTCTGAATGGCAGACAACTTATAGTCTGCTCCTGTCTGTTAATATCTTATGCACTGGCAGAAGACATCTTCATGTCACTTGATCTCGGTGAAGTTTATGCTTCAAGATTCTGATCCAAGATGCTTTGGTCAGTTGTCCTTGTTGTCCCCCCTCAGAATTGTCAGAATCCATCACCAAGTCACTAGTAGGCAGGAGAATTCAAGAGAAAACCACTCTTGGCAAAAACACCTGAATGACATACAAAATTCTTTGAATCAGCTTGATCCACTGTCAGTTTCGTAGCTTCAGCAATTTCTCTACTTCGTGTTCCACACTTTCACTCACTGCAGTGCTTGTGTCCACCTTCTTAGCCTGCCATGCCTCCTCCCTTGATCATTCTTACTCAGTAACACTCTTTTCATCACCCTAGTCTCATCCATTCTCTCTACCTGTTTGTACCTTCCAAGCATACTCTCTTTGACCATGATATCCATGAATTTCCATAATCCACATCATTTATGAATCACATACTGTATTTTCTTATCCTGTCCAATCCACTCTTTCCACACCACACACATTCTTCAGTAAACCCATTTCATTTTCATTTTCCTTACCATATCCACTCTCTGTATTCTTCACACAGTCCTTAGTAATTCCATATAATTTTTATTTTCATGCCACACCAAAGTTTCTTATCCATATGTTAATGTAGGCACTAAAAGACCTTCATGGAAACATTTTGAATCCACCACACTTAGACTTCAGTGTTCTGTATCAAGGCCTTCAGAGCATCACCCACTTTCCTTTGCAATGCTGCTCTGTTTTCTACTTCCTTTGCACATTTTCTTTCCATAGTATGGTTAACTGAGAGTTTTTGGGGAACTGGTTTTGGATGCATCTAGGTTCTTTGGTCTGCTGGTCTTTGTGTGTATGTGTGTGTAAGAGAGAGAGAGGGAGAGAGAGAGAGAGAGATTAGATTAGTGAAAGATGAACTAACATGTCTCCCTCTACAGGTAAAACAAGAGGAAGGAGAGGGAAAAGAAATACTGGGCAAGAAGATAAACAAGAAAGATAAATATAAAGGTATCTGCATGAAAACAGAATTGGTGATGTATCTCAGGTGAGTAGTATTAGTAATGGTGGTGATGGTGTGAAGGCAGTGCATATTTGTGAGCAGGTTAAAAAAATTGGTGTAAAATATTTGTAAGAAATGTAGTGGGAGTTAAGAAAAACATATCCACTGCATTCTCAAGTGAATACCATTATGTATATGGAAGAAAATTTTTAAGTTGATAAAAATCTAGGAAAATGTGATAAAGGTATGCTTTGTACTTTATAAGAGGGTGTGTGTGGTGAAGACTTGCAAATTGAGGTGCAAGGCTTGGATCTTGGATCTCCTGACTTGTGGTTTTATCGGAGCAGCTGTCAGCACCCTCCCTCACCAGCACCATACATTGCACCTCCTACTTATAGTGTCTTCATCCCCCACTGCTTTCATTCCCCACTGCCAGTATAAGTATCTGCACCCCATAAAGTATAATAATCCCTCTGATGTTTACTTTTCATAGTTATTTCCTTTGTTCATATATGCCATTGAGGTGTTAGGAGCTGCTCACATACCCCTTGCTCTGGCTTTGTCCTCTAGATACCAATTTTGTACTCCCAAACACAACTCTTCACCATAGTTCACGAATATTAAAGGCACATTTGTATAATTTTCATACATTGCACCAAGCTGCTTTCCTCACAGGAACTTCCCTTAATAGTACAAAAGAAGTTACCTACACACACCCAGCAAGGTCACTGGTGTAGAAGTACAGTACTCTATGACAAACTATAATTTTAGTGCTTTAAATATACGATGATTGTAGTAAGTGTAATAATTAATTTTTAATAAATGTGGTAATATTTGATAAAGTAGAAATAAGTGAAATTTTAATTCAGTTTAAATTTGATATATATAGTCCTGTTACCTAGAGCCATAAAAATAATATATTTTTGATTGGGAAAGCTAGTGCTTCTCTTTCCCTGGCCATCAGGTTATCCTGACCATCTCCTATGGTTGAGCATCCTCCTTTATGTCGAGAGTAGGTCAGCATTCTCTCCCAAACACTTTTCCCTATCTCATGCTCTACATCACAAGTACTTTTACATGCCACACACTATACCCTGTTAAGTCACAGGGGTTGGTGACAGCAAGGGCATGCAACCAAAGGCTTTGTCCCCACAACCTAGTGGCAGACTTGAGGGAAGGTAAGGCGCAGGATCCTTTAGCACGATTTTGGGGTCTGGATGGGATGAGTTCTAGAGGGTACAGGGCATTGCAGTTCCAAGGCTGCTGCTTTAACCCAATAGAGAGGGGCCCAAACCTGAAAGTAGCATCTCAGGAGGCTGCCTGATCAGTGAGTGCATACCGGCAAGGCAGTTACAGTGCCAAGGTGCACTTGGAGGGTGTCCTTGTAGCCGTCCTGGCAGGGTGCTCCAAGGACACTGCCATAGCCACTGGCTGTGGCTGGTGGATTATAGGTTCCTGATCCCCTGCCTGGACCTAGGGCTGAGTAGGTGGGTGGGGCCTGTGGTTCGTCTCTTTACTTTACTGACTACGATTATGTTAAAGCCATGTTTAAAAAGCAAGCCTGAGGAAACCAAATCACCCAAGGGATTCAGAGTGTTTTCATGGAATGTGGGTAGCTTGTAGGGTAGTTGGGAGGAATTGGTGGAAACTTTGAGCAGGAGGTGGGTAGATATTTGGTACTTGCAGGAAGTTAGGTTAAGAGGAGAAACAGCAAGGATGATTGTTGGGAAGGATTGTAGGTATAAGCGATTTTGGAAGGTAGTATGGATAGACATTATGGTGTGGTGTGCTTCATTTCATTTCCTTTCATTTATAAATGCCCCAGCATGCTTGCATGAGTTGGCCTTGTTCTTTTAATAACAGCTCTCCATGCTGCTCATCTCTGGCAGCCTCCCCCTTCATTTCCTTATCCCTGAGATCGCACTCTATGACTTTGTCCCAGATCATTTTTGGTCTCTTTAACAACCATGCCCTCGGCATTCACACCTCTCACCTTCTGGGCCCATTTGTCATATGCCATCCTCTCAACATGTCTGAACCAAGTGGGTTTGTTTATACATATTCACCTCACAGAATCTCTGTGCACCTCCTAATATCTATAAAAGTGAAAATACATAACACAGTTATACAATTTAACACTAGAAATTGATTCTTTCCACCCTTCTTCTCTGCTGAGCTTGACCCAGGTGAGTTTGACCACAGTTCTCTTGACTGCATGTAAAATATCAGCATGATTCATGCAAAGAGATTTAAAAATAAACAAATCTATCTATCTATCTATAGCCCGACGCCCTAATCAAGCAAAGGGTGGCCACAGACAAAATGGCTCCAAGTCTCTCTGTCACCCACCATTTGCCTACCCTCCCCCCAACTCACTTCCTCCTCCCTCATATACCTCTCAACTCCATCCCTCCACCTCATCCTCAGTCTTCCCCTCCCTCTCCCTCCCTCCACCTCACCTACATACACCCTCTTAGCCAGTCTTTCATTCTCCATTCTCTCCACATGTCCAAACCACCTCAGTGTATTTCTCCTAATCTTTTCAACCACATCCACTTCCACCCCTCAACTTTCCTTCACTTCGTCATTCGTCAACCTGTCCCTCCATGTTACTCCACATGCTCCTCTCAAGGAACTCATTTCCACTGCTCTCACTCTTGACTTGTTCCCCTATTGCAAGGTCCATGCCTCGCTTCCATACGTCAGGGTAGAGATCACAATACTATCATGCAGTGATGTCTTAACTTCCATACTCACCTTCCCATTTCTTATCACTGCTTTCAGTGAACCAACAACCTTCCTTCCCTGCTGTACCCTTTCAAGCACTTCATCCTCAAAAGTTCCATCCTTACTCATCACACTACCCAAGTACTTGAATGCACTCACATTCTCCATATCCTTACCATTCAACTTCACTGTGCATTCTGTGACTTCATTCCTCTCAAACACCATAACTTTACTCTTGCTTACATTAACTTTCAGATTCCTCTTCCTACACACTGTTCCCAATTCATTCACCAAACCTTGCAACTCCCATTCATCTTCACTCAACAATACTGTACAGTATCATCAACAAACAGCAACACCGGAATCTTCCACATCTCACCCTCATTCATTAGAGCCACCCCCACATCCACTGCCCTACCTTGCACCCCCTTTACAACCCCATCCATGTATATATTAAACAGCCATGGAGACACCACACAACCCTGTTTCAGTCCCACATTGAGATCAAAGTACTCACTCAGCTCACCATCCACTCGCACCGTAGCCCTGGCTCCTTCGTACATACTCTTTACAGCACTCAACAATTTCCCCTCCACTCCATATATTCTTAATACCTTCCACATACCTTGCCTATCTGTCCTGTCATAAGCCTTCTCGAAGTCCATGAAGGCAGCATACACCTTCTTTCCCTTCTCTAGATACTTCTCCACTAAACATCTTAGAACAAATATCTGATCTACACACCCTCTTCCCTTCCTAAATCCCTCTTGTTCTTCTCCAACGAAGGAGCTAGTTAGAGTTCGAGAAATAAACAAATATTGGACAGTAATAATTTGCAAGCACTTTTTCATCCTAAAAATCCATATTTGCATTTAGGACTTTCATTTATATTCACGAACAGACACCATGTGTGTTAAAACTGTCAGTATGTAAACACAGAGTTTGGTTTGTCCTCAAGTCACTTGATTGCTTATAAAGTGTCAA
The DNA here is from genome assembly GCF_032717465.1 of Coenobita brevimanus. Classification (NCBI taxonomy): domain Eukaryota; kingdom Metazoa; phylum Arthropoda; class Malacostraca; order Decapoda; family Coenobitidae; genus Coenobita; species Coenobita brevimanus. Next base: position 13,685,089 of record NC_137049.1, on the reverse strand, counting down.
CATGGTTCATGCAAAGATAATATAAAATAACAAAAAATAAAGCCAATAAAAAGTTGCAAGCATTTGTTCATCCTAAAAATCTATGTGTGCATTGAGGACTTTAAGTTATATTCACCAGCAATCATCAGGTGGCAACACTGTCAGTATGTAAGTACAGAATTGGGTTTGTCCTCAAGTCACGTGATTTCATGAAAAGTTTCAGCAGGATTCATGCAAGGAGAACATAAAATCACAAAAAATAAAGGCCAATAAAAAGTTATAAATATTTGTATATCTATCTATAGCTAGATGCCTCAGTCCAGTAAGAGGTGGCCACTAACAAATCACCTCCATGTTGCCCTGCCCCCTGCCATTTTGCTGCCCTCCCCTCAGCACACACATCCCTCTCTCGTATACCTCTCCACTCCATCCCTCCATCTCATCCTTGGTCTCCCCCTCCTTCTCCACCCCTCCACTTCACTCACAAATACCCTCGTTAGTCTCTAGCTCTCCATCCTCTCCACGTGGCCAAACCACCTCAGTATATTTCTCCTAATACTTTCTGTCACATCCATAACCACACCACAACTCTCTTTCACTTCCTCATTTGTCAGTCTGTCTCTCCATTTAACTCCACATGCTTCTCTCATATAACTCATTCCACAGCTGTCACTCTTGACTTGTGTCCTTCCAACAAGGTCCAAGCTTCTTTTCCATATGTTAGAGTTGGTATCACAATATTATCATGCAGTGTCTTTCTTTTACTTTCGTGCTCTCATTCCTATTCCCTCTTATTGTTTACAAAGAAACAGCAACCTTTCTTCCCTGTTGTAGTCTTTCTTGGACTTCATCCTTTCAACTTCCATCCTCACTTATCACACTACCCAAGTACATAAATGCACTCACATATTCCATTTCCTTACCATCCAATCTCACTGTGCATTCAGTAACTTCATTTCTCTTTAAAACCACAACTTTTCTCATCCCTACATTCACGTTTAGATTCTGTTTCTTACACACTCTCCCAGACTCATTTGCCAAGCCTAGCAGTTCCCTTTGTCCTCACTTAACAATACAGTCTCATCTGCAAACAGCAAAACAGGAACAACTACTGCCCTCTCTCATTAGGGCTGCCCTAACATCCACTGCTCTACCTTGTATTTCTTTTATAACTCCATCCATTTATAGATTGAACAAGCATGGAGACATAACACATCCTTGTATCAATCCAATATTCAGATAGAAAAATTTACTCCATTCACTGTCTGCATGCACTGCATGTGCAGCCTTAGTGCCCTCATACATACTTTCTATGGCATTCAAGAGCTTCCCACTTCCTCCATATATTTTTAATACTGTATTTACATATTCCTTGTCTATCCTTTCTGTTTTATGCTTTTTCCAAATCCATGAAGGCCACATATGACTTCTTGCCATTTTCTAGACACTTTTCCACTAAAAATCTTTTAAGTCGAATATCTGATCTGCACAACCACTTCCCTCCCTAAAACCTCCCTGTTCTTCTCCAACTAATCCTCTGTTCATTCCCTAACTCTGTCAATAAGTATCCTACTACTGGATATCCTTTTCCAGTTACACTAAGAAGACAAGTGTCCCTTTGATTGCAACACACTTTTTCCCCTTTTCCTTTGTACAGGAGAATAATTATACATGTCTTCCAATCCTCTGGGACTCTACCTTCCTCCCAGGCCAACCTGCACGTCTTCCATATCCACTCTGCTATTATCTCTTCCCCATGCTTTAGCATTTCACCACACACTCCATCAATTCTTGGGGCTTCCCTCATTTTAACTTTCTTAATTGGTTCCACTGCTTCCACCCTACTGATTTCTTCCTCTTTTCTCATCTCACTCCTTCTTCCAGCCATTCCTCAGCCATTTATACTTACACTATTTTCATTCTGTGTGTTTAAATAATTCTTAAAGTGTTCTCTCCATCTGCTCACTTTTTCTCCCTTCTCCATTAGCAATCTACCATTTTTATCTTTCACTCCCCTACTAACTTCTTTGGCACTCTGTTTAACTCTCTTTACCTCTTTCCAGAACATTTCCTTACATTCCCTCGACTTTACTCTGAAATTCCTTCTAAATTCCTCATCCAGTCTCTTCTTACTCTCTCTTACTAATCTTTTCACGTCTCTCTTTGTCTTCTTCATATAACTATTCCATCTCCCAGCTTCCTTCATGCCTCTACTTCCCATCCACTTACTATATGCTTTCTTCTTTTGCACCACAGCTTGTCTCACCTTTTCATTCCACCATGCTGTTCCTTGCACCCCCTTTTGTCTTCTCTTCACCCCACATACCACCTCACATGCTGCACAAATTTCTTCTGTGATTAACTTGTACACACCTTCCACCTCCCTCATTATGCTCCAAACTGTATCTACTCAGTTGCTCCTCCACTTATATTCTGCCCTTTTTTCATCCTCTTGCAACCTTTTTACTGTCTTTGTGTGCACTACTTCCTCCTGCCTTTTACTCCTTCTATTTATCCATCCCATTTTTCCTTGACTTTCACCACGACCAAGTGGTGGTCAGAAAGTCCACTCCCCCAACCTCTGTATACTCTTGCCTCCATAGCATACATTCTCATTCTTTCATCCACCCACATCTAATTGATTAAGGCTGTCTGTTCATTCAGTTCACCACCCACCCTTCTCATCAATTGCCATGTATACATGTGGGTCATTTTGTACCTAAAGAGAGTATTGGCTATTACCAACCCCCTCCCTGCACAGATGTCCACTAGAGCACTACCATTCTCATCTACTTCTGCAGGCACACCCCACTCACCAAATACTCCATCCATTTTCACATTCCCTGCTTTTCCATTCATATCTCCAATTAAAAACACTCCCTCGATCCTCTCAAACTTTTCCATGCATGCATCCACATTTGTCCAGAACTCTTCTCTCACCCTGCTCAGTATGGTCGTCCATTGGCACATTTACACACACAATCACCCACACTTATATTCCTACTGTCTGTCTTACCCACACAGTCCTTGAACCAACTAAGCCATACTTTCTTATATTCTTCTTCCATCTCTTGCACACAACAATACATATGCCCTCTGTTGCCTTCTCATTCTCACTTACTCCCGCATATGCAGTAATCTCGATTATCCGGATGGCCATTACCCACATAATCCATTACGTGGAGGCTGTGATCTGGCTGTTTGAAACCACTATTTGTACATATTTTTATAAAATTCAGACACAATGCTTGTGTGTGGGTGGAAATTATGGTCGAATGAACATTTCCACCTGGCTATGCTGGAGTAGCCTGGTGGCACCGCCCTGTCTGGCTGGGTAGTTTACCTAGTGGTGATTGCTTGTCTGTGGTTGATGGGTCTGCTTGACCATGATAATTGCTTGGCTGTGGTTGATAGGTCTGCTTGACCAGATAGAGTAGTGTTAAACAACAGGAACAAATGTTGTATGATGTACTGTAGTGGCCCTTTACACTGGCTTTCAGAATTAGGTTATGTATGTAGGGGGGCAAAGTGAGAAGTCCATTATCCGGATGGAGCCATTACCTAGACATGCCATTGGCTCTGTTACATCAGATAATTGAGGAATTACTGTATACCCAATCCGTACTGCCACTCCCTCACTTTCTAACAACTACATTTAGTCTCAGTCAATCCACATATGTCCACTTTTGCATTCTCAAACACCTGGACAGGCTCTCTCCATCTTTCACCTCATCATTCGCACTTCACACGCTCCATGTTGAAATCTGCACCATGTCCTTTGAATGGTCCTTGGTCATCACTTGCTGGTCAGTCCTGTTCTGAGGTATTTTGTTTGTTTTTTTAGTTAGTTGTGTTCCAGGGAGGGCTTTGTAGCTATTTCTTCTACTGATAAAGCAGATCTCTTCGCTCAGACTTTCTCCTCCAGTTCCACCTTAGACGATTCCGGTGCTGTTCCTCCATCACTTCCCCCCTCTGACTTCCTTATGGCTAACATTAAAATTTCTTCAGCTGATGTATTTTCTGCCATTGCGGGCCTGAGTACTAATAAGGCATATGTGCGTGATGGAGTCCCTCTTGTTGTTCTCAAGAACTTTGCTTCTGTGCTTACACTCTGCCTAGGCAAACTCTTTTGCCTTTGTCTGTCAACTTGTACCTTTCCTTCTTGCTGGAAGTTTGCTCTCATTCAGCCGGTCCCAAAGAAGGGTGACCATTCCCAACCATCTAACTATCGTCCAATTGCTTTAACATCCCGTATCTCAAAAGTTTTTGAGTCTATTCTTAATAGAAAAATTTTAAAGCATCTTTCCTATCACAACCTTCTTTCTGATCGTCAGTATGGGTTCCGTCAGGGACGCTCCACAGGTGATCTTCTCGCCTACCTTTCAAACTCCTGGTCATCCTCCTTTCGGGACTTTGGCGAAAGCTTTGCCACTGCACTTGACATCTCAAAGGCTTTCGATCGAGTCTGGCATAAATCTTTAATTTCCAAACTGCCCTCTTACGGTTTCTATCCTTCTATCTGTGCCTTCATCTCTAGCTTCCTTTCTGGTCGTTCTATAGCAGCTGTTGTAGATGGCTATCGTTCTTCTCCTAGATCTATTAACAGTGGTGTTCCTCAGGGCTCTGTCCTATCACCAACTCCCTTCCTTTTATTCATCAATGACCTTCTAAGCTGTACATCTAACCCTATCCACTCATACGCTGATGACTCCGCCCTTCACCTTTCCATTCGATTCCCACAACGTCCATCTCAGCAGTTACTTCAGCAGGCAAAGGATGAGACTATGGCACACCTAATGTCTGACTTGGCTCGTATCTCTGACTGGGGTAAAAATAATCTGGTTCTTTTTAATGCATCAAAGACTCAGGTTTTGCACCTATCAATCCGACAAAATCTTCCACAGGTATACCCACTTATGTTTAATATTACTCAACTTAATCCTGCATCATCGTTGAACATGCTTGGGGTTTCATTTGCTCGGGACTTGTCTTTGAAAGATCATATTACATCTCTTGTAAAATCTTCTTCCAAAAGATTGGGTGTGCTAAGCCGACTACGTTCCTTCTTTGCCCCCGCACAATTGTTGACTCTATACAGGGGTTTTATCCGCCCCTGTGTGGAGTACACCTCTCATCATGGGAGGCTCCCCACATACAGCTCTTCTCAATAGGGTGGAGTCAAAGGCTTTTCGTCTCATTAACTCTCCCCCTCTTACTGACTCCCTTCAACCTCTGTCTCTTCGCCGCATTGTTGCATCTTTATCTCTTTTCTATCGCTACTTCAATGGTCACTGTTCCTCTGAACTGTCTGCATGCGTTCCTCCACTTCTACAACGGGCGCATAGCACCCATCTAGCATCAAACTCTTACCCCTTTTCTGTCCAACTCTCTAGTGCAAGAGTTGACCGTTACTCCCAGTCCTTCATTTATGCAACAGGTCAACTCTGGAACTGTCTCCCTCTGTCTGTATTTCCTGCTTCCTATGATCTCTAGTCTTTCAAACGCAGTGTGTCAAGGCATCTCGAAATGAATGGATCTTGAATTTGGCTCTCTCTTGTATTTTGTCTTTCTCTTGGAAGGAACAGTTTTGCGGACTCATTGCCTTTGGTTCCTTCTCGGCCCCCCCCCCCCCCCACACACACACACACCAAAAAAAAAAAAAAAAAAAAAAAAAAAAAAAAAAACCCTCCGCCAACCCACTTGCTGACACATAGAAACCTGTATTGGTTGGTTGTTGGCCAGGTCATGCTGCCCTTATTGTTAGTCGCATTTTCTTCGTTTCTTTCTTTCAGTATTTCTTTCTTGTTTAATTGTGGCAGGCACTTATACCCTTCAAAATTACCTGATTCCAGCAAAACTTGAACACAATGACCAGCCTTTGACCTAGTTTTGTCTGCAAGGTTTTGGTTGCTAGGCACCTAGTCTTTGCCTAGCAGTGGCCAAAAAAAATTTATTTTTTTTATTTTTCATGTTTTGAGCTGTTGAAGCGTTGCTAGTGGATGTAGAAAGCTCTGACTTCATTCATTTCGTTTCATTTTTAAAGGCTCCAACATGCTTGCATGCGTCAGCCTTGGTCACTTAATGGCGGCTCTCCATGCACCACAATCTACTGCAGCCTCCCTGTTCAGTCCCTTAACCCTGAGGTCACACTTAATGACCTCATCCTATGTCTTTCTCGGTCTACCCCTTATAACCCCACCCCCAGTATTAACACTTCTCATCTTCCTCACCCAATTATCACCCCCCATCCTCTCCACATGCCCAAACCATCTCAATCTACCTCTCCTCATCACAACACCAATACATTCCAGTACCATCCTACCTCTCAACTCTTCCATTGTAAACCCAGCCCCCCAGACCTGGCACGCAGGGACGCACTACACATCCACCAATTCATTGTCATTTCTGTACATCTGAGCCTGCGAATATCCTCCTTCTTTACTGCCCAGGTCTCACTACCTTACAACATTACACTCCTAACACATGCTGCATACAAAGACCCCTTAGCACGTAGGGACAGTCCTCTCAATGTCAAGAGAGGCAAGAGCTTCCTGAACTTCTTCCAACCACTTCTCACCCTGGCCACAGAGCTAGCTTCAGCCCCACCTCCAGCACACAACATGTCTCCCAAATAACAAAACTCTTCCACACACTCAAGAGATTCACCAGCAAGTTCAATCACTTCATGCATGACAATCTCTACCTGCTCTCCCCGACACACTGTACATATAAAATCAGTATTATCTCACAGTCTACCTCTGATACCACTACATCTCTCATGCACCCATTTGTCACCAACACTGCACAAGATGGAATTACTTCCCACGCCCTTGTGGCAAACTGCACATGGCCACTCTCTCTCGTCTTTGACAGTACCGCCACCAACCCTAGATATCATCACTTTTGTTTTATCTGCATTACCGTTAAACGCTTGTGCCCCATACCTTCTCTCCACTTCCTAAACCTTTCCTCTGCCTCCCTTTTGTTCTCTGCAATCAACACCAAATCATCAGCATACAACATCTCCCACGGGAGCCCGTTTCTGAAGTTACGTGAAAGGGCTTCAAGTACCATGATAAACAACATGGGAATCAAAACTGACCCCTGATGCACTCCAACGTTGATGGAAAACTCCTCACTCAAATCTCCATTCACTCTTAGCTGGGTGCGAGTGCCCACTTACATACAGTAGCCATAACCACCCTAACCAGCCACTCCTCAAAGCCAAGCTTTCTTATTGCCCACTTCACCGTCTCTCTAGGAACTCTGTCAAAGGCCTTTTCCAAATCAACAAAAACAAAATACAGATCCCTTTTCATACTAATACAGTAATCCCTCCACTATCTGACGTAATAGAGCCATAGGCATGTCCGGAAAGTGGTCCTGTCCGGATAGTGGGCACCAGCCTCCTGGACTTGTACTTATGGACCCTAACTCAGAAAAACACCTATACAACTCCCCCTGGACATGCATAGCACCTATTTAAGACCCAAATCACACTAATAAGAGACATAAAAGACTGAAATAAATGCAAAAGAAGCATCAAATGAGGTTTTTGAGGTAGGTTTATACAATATTAATCATTCTGGGTACTTACAAGTCCCTGGCTCCTGGGCTGGTAGTTATGGACCCTAACCTAGCCTGACTCAGAAAAACACCTCCCTACTGCACATGCATAGCACCTAAGACACTACATATTCACACCAATAAGGGACATAAAAGAGTGAAATGAGGTGTTTGAGGTAAGTATAGTATGGAAAATACAGTACAGTACAGTATGAAACATTCTGCCTACTTACAGCAAGTCCATGGCCATCTCGATGAATAACAGCCTCCTCTCAGACTCTGACAGTAAGAAGGACTTCATGAAGCACTTACAGTACACTGTTCATGAAGTCTTGCACTTAACTTAGTCATTCGGACTCAGAAGTCCATTCTCTTCACACCGTGCACTCTTGTCTTACTTATGCTCCATTGTAACTTAATAAGTGTTGCACTCTGCACTTTAAGTCTTTCCACTCATAAAACCAATTTCAAAACAAATCACAAGTTTATTTACGTTAAATTTAGTCCAAAAATTTTGTCTTTTCACTCAAATTTCTACTTTCTGTACAATACTGTATGCACTGTTTTTCTTTCACTGCACAACAATAAATTCCCGTGTGGTCTAGTGGAGAAGTTCTTGCTGTTTAATCACTGTCAGAGTCTGAGAGTATCGCTGGGAGGTGACCTAGGGGTGCATTGCTGGGTCACGGTGATGGCATACCCACTGCAGACTACTCGGAAGATAGATGCAAACTGACGTCGAGCGGTGACTCCACCGTGGCTGATGTGCTGGGCTGTGGCTCGGAGTATGAGGGCCTGTCTTGGGGAGGCAATGGAGTGGAGCCAGGGCTGGGCACAGCGAGGGTCACGGGCCAGAAAAAGCTGTCAGTCGTTGATTGACGAAAGGAATGACAATTCTGACAATTTATGATGCGCTGCCTGAAAGCACGCACTTCTTCCACAAGTCCCAAGGGCCCCATCTCCCTGTCGCAGTCCTGGTGTTCCATGTAGTCCAGAACAAACTCTAGGTGTTCCCGGAGTGCGCTCAGCTTGGGGATGACTGGAGTTGTGTCATGCTGAGAGGAGTCCGCATCATCGTCGCTGTCCTCGTCGGAATCTTCAAGCTGGGTACTGGCACCTGCAACTGAAGATGCGATCTCGATATCCGACATGGTCTGACACCTAGGATCGCCCTCGTCGTCATCCAACCACTCACGCACTTCGTCCACATCAACATCGTCGCCGTGCACACGTAGACGTGCATGGAAGTCATCCACGTCGAAACCTAGGAAATCGTACTCCACATCCGTTCCGAGAAGCAGACGAGACCAACCATTTTCTAGAGTCTTGATAGGGATTTCCTTCCATACACTGGCCCAGTTGTAAATGGCAGACTTGATGTTGTAGCGGTGAAGGTTTTCCAAAGTCCGCTGGCTTAGCGTGACCCATCCCTCCCTGCACTCGTCCTCGTCCTCAAGAACAACCATCACCTCGTCCAGGAACTTCCGTCAGTATAGGTGCTTCGTTGCCACGATCACTCCTTGGTCCATTGGTTGGATGGTAGCAGTCGTATTAGGTGGCAGAAACATGCACCTAATGCGGCCATTCTCAGCCACCAAGTCCTTGTCGCACGGGTGAGCAGGTGCATTGTCGAGGAGAAGGAGGTCCTTTACCTGGTCGAGTGGGATTCCCAGTTTCTCCGTGTGGTAATGTATGACCTCCTTGACGAAATGGCGGTAGAACCAGTCTTTAAAGATGTGGGCTGTGAACCATGCCTTCAAAGAATGGTACCATACAACAAGAAGGACATCCATCACCCCACTAAGACACTGAGGCTGCTTTGCACGGCCAACAATAACGGGCTTAAGCTGGTGCATGCCGTTAGCATTGGCACAACACAAAGCAGATAGCCGTTGCTTGGAGAGCTTGCGGCCAGGTACATGCTTCTCCGTCTCCGCGGCTAGAGTGTTCGTAGGCAAAGAGCGATAGAATAAACCAGTTTCATCAGTGTTGTAGACTTGACCGAGAGTGAGGCTCTCCCTGTCAATCAAGCCCTTCACCTCGTGCCGAAACTCCTTTACTCCATCCTCATTAGCGTCCAAAGCTTCGCCATGAGACGTACAGTTGGTAAGGCCATGCCGTAACTTAAACGCGAAGAGACAACCCTTGGATGCCTTGAAGTCTAGGGCATCGTGAAGCCTTGCGAACTTCTTAGCAGCAGCCTTCAGCTCCGTACCACATACCATCACACCAGTAGCATGTTGCTGTCGATACCGCTCAATGTGGAGCGGTCGACTTCAGCAAACTTTGGAGTAAACATCATCTTCCTGTCCACGTTGCATTTGCTTTTCGACGAGAAGTCAGCCGTGTACTGCATGAGTTTGTCTCGGGATCTCTTAATATGAAACAAAGTAGATCGGGCCAGGTTGAACTCACGAAGGATGCGTGAAGAAGACCATCCCGCATCTACTTATTCCAATATCTCCCACTTCTTCTCTAGAGTCAATACCACTCTCTTCCTCTTCTCAGGCGGCGGGGCCATCATCACACACACAAAGGAGAGGCACGAGAGCAGGAGGAGTGCCTGCAGCAGGTAAGGCGCCACCACAAAAGTGAGCATGTGGGCAGCCATGACGACGAGTGTTCACTCACGACGAGACAGGCGGAAAGTGGGGAGGATGCAGGGGCGCTCCAGCGGACGTCGGAGGAATGACGCACCACAACAAAGCTGTCCCGCGCTGCACACGCCAAGTTCAAATTACGGGCGGGAAATCTCCCCCCCCCCCACCTGGCATAAACCCAAACTGCATCTCATCAATATTCACTCTTCTCTAATTATACCTTCTAAAACTCTCTCCATTACCTTCATAATCTGATCTAAAAGCTTTATAGCTCTATAATTTCTTCTTTCCAGGGCATCACCCTTCCCTTTATACACATTAACAGTTACACTCTTCAGCCAATCATCTGGGACAACACACTCATAAATAATCATATTTATCAGGTCAGTGACTAACCTCACCCCTATATCTCCTGAGGCCTTCAACATTTCGGCAGTCAACCCAGACTCACCTGCTGCCTTCCCCACCTTCATCCTGCCTATTGCCTCACTCACACTAGCAGCGTCAATCAATGGCCAGGGGCCAAACACTGTCCCAGTCAAACTCCTCATTCAACATCCGGCTATAATGCTCTTTCCACGCATCTTTAACCCCTTAACCGCAGGGCGTTACTTTCGTGACGCTCGGGAGCAAGGGATTATACTGCGGGGCATCACTTTCGTGATTCTGTGTTATTTTGAATTTGACTGGGCTTTCAAGTGATGGCTTGTATCATCTGTCAGTACTATCAATCTTAGATCTTTAGTGGAAAAGTTTCTAGAGAAGGGAAAGGATTTGTATGCTGCCTTCATGGATTTGGATAAGCATATGACAGGGTGGATAGACAAGGATTGTGGAAAGTATTAAGAATATATGGAGCAGATGGGAAGTTGTTGAATGCAGTGAAGAGTATGTATTTGGGGGCCAAGGCTGCAGTGTGTGTGGATGGTGAACTGAGTGAATTTTTCTCTTTGAAGGTTGGGTTGAAACAGGGATGTGTCGTGTCTCTATGGTTGTTCAGTCTGTACATTGATGGGGTAATAAAAGAGATACAAGGTAAGGTAATGGCTGTTGGAGTGGCCCTAGAGGGTAGTGTTTGAAAACTCCCTGTAATGTTGTTTGCAGATGATACTGTGTTGTTGAGTGAAGACGAAGGGGAGCTGCAAGGCTTGGTGGATGAGTCTTGGGGAGTGTGTAAGAAATGGAATCTATAGGTCAATGTAGGGAAGAGTAAAGTGATGGTCATTGAGAGAAGTGAAGTCAGTGAATGTACAGTGAGGTTGGATGATGAGGAAATGGAAACTGTGAGTACGTTTAAGTACTTGGGGAGTGTGATGAGTAAGGATGGAAGTTTAGAGGGTGAAGTGCTTGAAAGGGTACAACAAGGAAGAAAGGTTGCTGGTTCCTTGAAAGCAGTGGTAAGAAACAGGGAATTGAGCATGGAAGTGAAAAAGTTACTACATGACAGTATTGTGATACCAACTCTAATGTATGGAAGCGAAGATTGGACGTTGTTGGAATGACACAAGTCAAGAGTGAGAGCAGTGGTAATGAGTTATTTAAGAGGAGCCTGTGGAGTCACATGGAGAGACAGGCTGACAAATAGGATGTAATGGAGCGTTGTGGCATGGATGTGGATGTGACTGGAAGCGAGTGTGAGTTGGGAGCAGGATAGTGAAATGGTGGGGGACAGGGTGACGTGGAGGCGATTTGTTTGTGGGCACCCCATACAGGATTGAGGCGTCTAACAATAGATAGAGAGATATATAGTGTTTCTGTTGTGGTGTCATGTGGGGGCAGAAGTGACGTTGTTTTTAATGCATCAAAGACTCAGTTCTTACACCTATCAACCCGACAAAATCTTCCACAGGAGTACCCACTAATGTTTAATAAAATTTATTCTAATCCTGCATCATTCTTGAACATTCTTGGGGCTTCGTTCACTCGTGACTTTATATCAGAAAGATCATATTACATCTCTTGTAAAATCTGCATCCAGGAGATAAGGTGTGATAAGCTGACTCTGTTCCTTCTTTAACCCTGCACAGTTGTTGACTTTATACACCGCTTTTATCCGCCCCTGTGTGGAGTACAACTTTCATGTGTGGGGAGGCTCCCCATATACAGCCCTTCACAATAGGGTGGAGTCTAAGGTTTTTTGTCTCATTAACTCTCCTCCTCTTACTGGCTCCCTTCAACCTCTGTCACTTCGCTGCACTGTTGCATCTTTTTCTCTTTTGTATCGCTACTTCAGTGGTCACTGTTCCTCTGACCTGTCTGCTTGCATCCCTCCACTTCTACAATGGATGCATAGCACCTGTCTAGCAGTAAACTCTCATCCCTTTTCTGTTCAACTCTGTAATGCAAGAGTTAACCATTACTCCCAGGTCACCTCTGGAACTGTCTCCTTCTGTCTGTAATTCCTGCTTGCTATGGTCTCCAGTCTTTCAAACACAGTGTGGCCAGGCATCTGGAAATGATCAGATCTTGAATTTGACTTTCTCTTGTATTTTGTTTTTCTCTTGGAAGAAATGGTTTTGCGGTCTAATGGTCTTTGGTTCCTTCTTCCTAGCATTGAAAAAAAATAAATAAGAAATAACCATTCCGTTCCTCTCTCAGAACGGATAAATTTATTTTTCATCGATTTTGTCAGTTTCAAGATCTCGCAACCATATGTCATAGCTGAAATTATACATTCGTTATGTACTTTTCGTTTCATGCAAAGTGGCAAGCTACTTTTCATAATGTCTCTATGTTTACCGAAAGCTTTCCATCCAATTGTAATGCGTCTTTTTATTTCACTCTCATGATCTATCTATCTCTCTATTGCCGGACGCCTTAATCCCGTTCGGGGTGGCCACAAACAAATCGCCTTCACGTTGCCTTCACCCCTGCCATGTCACTGCTCTGCTCCCAACTCACACCCCCCTCTCTTATGTACCTTTCCACTCCATCCTTCCATCTCATCCTTGGCTTCCCCCTCCCTCTCCCCCTCCTCCACCTCACTCACATACACTCTCCTCGTCAGTCTCTCACCCTCCATCCTCTCCACGTGGTCAAACCACCTCAGTGTGTTCCTCCTAACGCTTCCTGTCACATCCACATCCACACCACAACGCTCCTTTATATCCTCATTTGTCAGCCTGTCTTTCCATGTGACTCCAGAGGCTCCTCTTAAATAACTCATTTCCACTGCTCTCACTCTTGACTTGTGTCATTCCAACAACGTCCAATCTTCACTTCCATACATTAGAGTTGGTATCACAATACTGTCATGTAGTAACTTTTTCACTTCCATGCTCACTTCCCTGTTTCTTATCACTGCTTTCAAGGAACCAACAACCTTTCTTCCTTGTTGTACCCTTTCAAGCACTTCCCCTCCAAACTTCCATCCTTACTCATCACACTCCTCAAGTACTTAAACGTACTCACAGTTTCCATTTCCTCACTATCCAACCTCACTGTACATTCACTGACTTCACCTCTCTCAAAGACCATCACTTTACTCTTCCCTACATTCACCTTTAGATTCTGTTTCTTACACACTCTCCCAAACTCATCCACCAAGCCTTGCAGCTCCCCTTCGTCTTCATTTAACAACACAGTATCATCTGCAAACAACAGTACAGGGAGTTTCCAAATGCTACCCTTCTCACTAGGGTCACTCCAACATCCACTGCCGAACCTTGTACCTCTTTTATTATCCCATGCATGTACAAATTGAACAACCATGGAGACATGACACATCACTGGTTCAACCCAACCTTCAACGAGAAAAATTCACTCTGTTCACCATCCACACGCACTGGAGCCTTAGCACCATCATACATACTCTTCACAGCATTCAACAACTTCCATTATACTCCATATTTTCTTGATACTTTCCACAATCCTTGTCTATCCACCCTGTCATATACCTTCTCCAAATCCATGAAGGCCATATACAACTTCTTTCCCTTCTCTAGAAACTTTTCCACTAAAGATCTAAGAATGAATATCTGATCTACACAACCTCTTCCCTTCCTAAAGCCTCCATGTTCTTCTCCAACTAATTCCTCTGTTGTTTCCCTAACTCTTTCAATAAGTATCCTCCCATACACTTTTCCCATTACACTAAGAAGACAAATGCCCCTATGATTATCACACACTTCTTTTTCCCTTTTTCCTTTGTACAAGGGAATAATCATACCTGACTTCCAGTCCTCCGGGACTCTACCTTCCTCCCAGGCCTATCTGCACATCTTCCACATCCATTCTACTACTATCTCTCCCCCATGCTTCATTATTTCACCACACACTCCATCAATTCCTGGGGCTTTCCGCAATTTGACCTGCTTCATTGCTTCCACAACTTCTGTCCTACTGATTTATTCCTGTCTTTTCATCCTCGCTTCTTCTCCCAGCCATATATATTCGCATTACTTCCATTCTCTATGTTCAACAATTCCTTAAATTGTTTTCTCCATCTGCTCACTTTTCTCCCTTCTACACTAGTAATCTACCATTTTTATCTTTCACTCCCCTGCTAACTTCACTTCCACCCTGTTTTACTCTAGTCACCTCTTTCCAGAACATTTTCTTACAGTCCCTCCACTTTACACTCAAATTCCTTCCAAATTCCTCATCCGCTCTCTACTTACCCTCTCTTACTAATCTTTTCACTTCTCTCTTCCTTTCTATATATAAGTCTCTCTTTTGCCTTTCAGTTTCTTCCACTCCCCTATTTCTCATCCATTCATTATATGCTTTCTTTTTTTGTGCCACAGCCTGTCTCACCTCTTCTCCCCACCATGCCGTTCCTTGCATCCCCTTCCGTCTTCTCTTCACCCCACACACCACATCACATGCTGCATATATTTCTTCTGTGAATATCTTGCACACACCTTCCACATCCCCCATCTGCTCCAATTCATATTTACGCAATTGTTCCCCCACTTCTCTCTTATATTCTGCCTTTTTCTCATCCTCTTGTAACACTCTCCTTCCAACTACTCTTTCCTCCCTTCCTTCCCCTCTTCTATTTCTCCATCTTATTGGATCTTGATTCTGGCCACCACCGAGTAGTGGTCAGAAAGTCCACTCCCCCAACCTCTATAAGCTCTTGCATTCATTACGCATCTTCACATCCTTTCATCCACACACACATAATCAGTCATTGCCATCCATTCATTCAGTTCACCACCCACTGTTCTCATCACTTGCCATGTATACCTGTGGATCATTTTTTGCCTGAAGTGGGTAATGACTATCACCAACCCCCTTCCGGCACAAATGTCCACTAACGCACTGCCATTCTTATCTTTCTCAGCAGGCACACCCCACTCACCAACTACACCATCCACCTTCTCATTTCCTGCTGTACCATTCATATCACCAATCAAAAACACTCTCTCATTCCTCCCAAACTTTTCCATGCACACTTCCACATTTGTCCAGAACTCTTCTCTCACTCTGCTTGCACGATCTTGCATTGGTGCATACACACACACAATCGCCCACATTTGTATTCCATCTTTCAATCTTACCCACTTAATCCTTGAGCCAACTGATCCACACTCTTTTATGTTCTTCTTCCATGTTTTACTCACAACAATACACACTCCTTCTTTTGCCCTCCCATTCTCATCTACTCCTGCACATATACCCCATCCATACTCTCATTCTCTCACACTCTTAGCTCTCCATTTAGTTTCAGTTACTCCACAAACATCCATTTTCGCACCCTCAAGCACCTGGACAATCTCTCTTTCTTTCACCTCATCATTTGCACGCCTTACATTCCATGTCGCGATCCGTACCATGTCCTTTGTCTGGTCCTTGGTCGACATCTTTTGGTCAGTCCCTGTCCGAGGCTTCTTGTTCGTCTTTTTAGTTTGCTGGTTTTCGGTGAGGGGCACTAACCCTCCGCCAACCCTTTTAGTCGCCTCATGCGACAAGCAGGGATACTGGGGGAGTATTCTTGAAAACCCCCCTACCCCCAAGTAATTGCACTCCATGACTTAAAGAATTTCTTCACTTACTCTGATGTTCTTTGGTGTTAGTGGATTAAACATTATTTTAGTTTTACATCAGTTCATCTTTAGCCATACTGTGAGACTTTTTCTGTTCAGGTCTGTGAGACTTTTTCTGTTCAGGTCATTTAATATATCTTGCAGTGTCTCTGCTGTTTCTGAGATTAGGGCAGTGTCATATGCAAATCTTAAATGGTTAGCTTTTCTTCATCTATGTTTACTCTATTGTTTTCCCAGTCTGGCTCTCTGAAAATACGTTCTAGACATGCTGTAAATAATTTTGGTGAAATTGTATCTCTCTGACACACGCCCTTTTCAATTTTAATTCTTCAGAGTCCTTATGTGATGTAACTGTAGCAGTTCCCTCTTTATTTATGTGTTCGAGCAGTTTTACAATGTTTCATTCACTCCTTGTTCTTGCAATGAATTTATAATTGCTCTGTGCCCCACTGTGTCAAATGCCTTTTCATAATCAACAAAACCTAAGCACAGTGGTTTATTATATTCTGTAGATTTCTCAGTTTGCTGATTCATTGTGCATAGATGATCAGTAGTTGAATACTCTTTTCAGAATCCTGCCTGTTCACGAGGTTGGTTTTCCTCCAAATTTGTTGTTATTCTGTTCATAAGGACTTCAGTGAAAAGTTGCGGTTGGCTTATACTAAGCTAATGGGTTGATAGTTACTAAGATCTTTTGACTCACCTTTTTTGTAAAGTAAAATAACTATTACATTTGGGAATTTTCTTATTTTTATACACTGAGTAAATAAGTGAGCAAGCCTGTTTTGTAGTAAATCTGCTATTATTCCATCTTCTCCCAGAGCCTTCCCTCTTTTCATATTTTTAAGAGAAATATTTACTTCATCTAGTGTTACCTATTGTATTTCAGTTGTGCCAACTGAAAAGTTAGCTAGTGGTACTACTGTCTTTAATGGCTACAGTTCTTTGTAAAATTCTTCAGCTCTCTTCATTATCTTATCTCCGCATTTAATGACATTCAGTGATGTAATTTGTCGCTTTCCCAGTGCCATTTTACTTCGGTCCTGTTTCAGACTTTTTCCTTTTTTTATTTTTTCATTGATCTGGTCCAAGATTCTCTTTCTTTTTTCTTCTCTTTTTCTGTTGTTGATGAGCTTATTTAATTCCGCTATTTCATCTTTCTTTGTTTTTACTTTCATTTCCCTTTTTTTTTTTTTCATAAGCTCGTGTCTTTTCTGAATACTCCTTGGCTTTGGTTGTATTAGGTTTTCCTGCTACCTCTGCTGATTCTCTTAGCACTTTTGTTAGTATGTCAGCTCATCAGTATCACATTCAGCAATACTTACAGCCTGAAATATGTTCCATATTTCCAACTGAAAGGCTGCTTTGTTTTCATTTACTTTTTTGCACATATCTTTTTAACTTTAATAATCTTCTTTCTTTCAGTTTTGAAATTGAATCTGGCTGTGCAACCCACCATTCTATGAACACTTCCTGCTACAGTATTAATTCGTTAAGAACTGTGATATTTGTGATTGTGTTATTCTTATCTGCTTTAATGAAGTCGATTTCATTTCTTTGTTTCTCCATTTGGGCTTCTCCAGGTCCATCCAGGTCCACTTTCTCCCTGTTCTTTTGTGAAGGAAGGTGTTCATTATTCTCATGTTATACATTTCAGCAAAATTTACTGCCATTTTTCCTCTTTCATTCCCTTCTCCCAGTCCAGATTTTCCTGTACATGGATCTCCATTTTTTTATTTTCCAACTTTTGCATTGAAGTCTCCCATGAGTATAGTATATGTGGTCTTTTCTCCTTCCATAATCTGGGAGATGTCATCATAGAATGTCTCTAGTTCTTCATGTGAGCTTTGAGAAGTTGGTGCATGTACTCGTACTTGTATTATTTTCAGGGTATTTTTTTGCATAGTCTAATTACAACCAGTGCTGCTCTGTCAGTTACACTGCTGAATATAACAATGTTGTCTGCAAGATTTCTGTTAATTAGAAATACTGCACCACTAACTCTTTCATTTTCCCTTCCTCTGTCGTGAAATAGGTGGTTGCTGTCTTCAAGCTGAATTACTTTTTCTTCTTTTCTGTGGATATCACTGAAACCTACAATATCCCAATTAATGTTTTCCAGTTCAGTCTTTAAGTTTTCAAGTTTGTAATCATCTGCTAGGCTTCTTATGTTGTCTGTGTAGATCATCATGGATTTCAGTTTGTTTAATATCCCAGTCTCAAACTTGTCAACACAGTGTCTACTCATGTTCGGTGGCACATGCCCGTAAGCACAGGAGGCAGTGCAGTTGGACCTTGAGTAGACAATGATCCAACAGGAATGCCCATCAAATCATTTACAATAAAAGTCATGTTTGGTTTGGAGGATTTTGGTAAATAATCTCACCTCCCTGCCACATCGTTTCTGGTGAGATGTAATTTTTCTTACCACCTTATTCATTTTATTCGATGGAGCCCTATATATCTACAGGGGGTCTCATGCTCCATGCCGTATGAGATGGTACCTCATATATCTACAAGGCCTTCCCTTATCTGCCACCCGGGAACACACCAGGTAGCAGTGGGATCCTGTCTTTGGATATACAGTACAGTGATCCCTTAATTATCCAGACACTGAATATCCGGATGTTTTCAGTATCCGAGCGCTGGGCCTTGGCTCTATTAAACCATTATTCGAATTTACTTGCTATTTTCTGGACGTAAAATTGCTCGGGAACTTCGGCCAGCCAGCCGATACGTTCAAACATTCGGTATCATGGCCACTGGGCTTGAGCTATGAGCAGGAAGAAGTCCGTAACCCACAGCCAGAGCTAAAATGTCCGTCCACTCCTGAACTGAAGGGTCAAAGTCACGTGCTTGTCTGGTCACTCCCAGTGAACCTCCAGCACCTAAGCAGTACAACTGTTACCTGCAAGTGGTGTCCAAACGTCTGTACACATCCCCACCCAATGTCTAGTATCGCGCGACCACAGGGCTTGCTCTTTCCTCACCGCCACTGCGTGTGTAATACAGATCCACAAGCCATGAGTACATGTTCACTGACAGCACCGGTCCGCCTCTCCACTGAACGTTGATAGTTGCACAGCCACAGGGCTAAGTCTTGCCCAACCGTCACCACCATTGAACAGAGACCGCAAGCCACGAATACATGTTCGGTGACAGCGCCTGTCCGCCTCTCTACCAAACGTTGGAATCGCACGGCCACTGGGAGGCACTCGCATCACAGAAAGAGAGAGAGAGACCTTCCCACACTGAGTACAATATCAGTACAGTACAGTAATTTCTGTACCATATGATAGTACAATACTACAGTAGTGTACTGTGCACAGTACAGCACAGTACAGTACAGTATGTGTGTATGTACAGTATAATACTGCATAGTACACATCTAATCAGTATGGGTGTTCATGTCAGTGTCGCAGTCACCCACCTTTGCCAAGCAGCCGTATTGGGATAGGTTAGGTTTGGTAAGGTAAAATACAGTTAATCTATGTAAATTTGCCTGGAAAACATATTGAGCATATTTTCGAGAAAATCCTGTTTCATTTTGAAAGGACGAGGTGAGCGTGGTTCCTGGCTGAGGGGTACAGGTGGCCACCACATGTGTAACACATACCACAACCCATGAGTACATGTTCGGTGACAGTGCCTGTCTTCCTCTGTCGAAGGTTGAGAATCGCCTGGCCACCGGGAGTCACTCGCGCACCACACACACAAAGAGATTCCTTTACGCTCCATGATGACAAAGAGTATCAGTACTGTAGTTATTTCTGTACCAGTGCATATGGTAGTACAGCACTACAGTACTTTACTACACAGTACTTTATTGTATGTGTGTTCAGTACTGTATGTACAGTACAGTACTATACTGTACTGTACTGTATAATACACTTCCATTCAGTATGGGTATTCATTTTAATACCACACTCGGCCACCTTAGGCAAGCAGCCCTAATAGGAAAAGTTAGGTTTGGTAAGGTTAGGTAAAGATATTCTAGGTAATTTTGCCTGGGAAGGACATTGAGCATATCTTCAAGAAAATTTTATGGTTATTTTTGAACGGAGGAGGCGATCATTGTACCCAGCTGAGGGGTGCCGGTGACCACCGCACAGGTAACACAGACCACAACCCACCTGTAAATGTATGCTGAAATTGCCCATCGGGCCCTGCACCAAATGGCGAGAGTCTCCTTGTCTCCGGGATTAGTGCGGAAACCCCACATCATGCTTGCCTGTCTGCTTCCCTACCGATTGGTCATTTGCCTGGCAGGCCGCAAGAGTCATCAGCCTGAGGCAGTGATCTACTGGTCGTCCGGTGTTGTCGTCACGTACTAACCCTTGCCTGGGCAGACGGAAGTGAACCTCATAGACAGATGTCAGTTTGCTGCTTGTGGCTTCGTCTGTGCTCGAAAGTAACAGTTTGGCGCGATATGGCAGCGCTGTACTCTTCTGCATGCTGGTGAACAGAAGCCCACACCTCAGTTTTCACCTTTCTGCCCCTTGTGAGTGGTTCCGCATGCAACAATGGCTGTGACAATGGTTATTTTTGTGGTGATTCCCTACTTTCTTCAGGTTGTGGCCCTGCTCTGCTGTATTCTTGTGTGTGTGGTGATTGCCCTACCACCACCTAAGAAGCGGAAGAGGAAGGTTCTGCATCTGGAGAAGAAGCATGAGATATTGAGCAAGGTTGA
>NC_137049.1:13645198-13662698 GCF_032717465.1 Coenobita brevimanus | reverse complement strand
TTTTTTTTTTTATTTTAGATATATATATATATTTTTTTATATATATTAAATTTTATATATATTGTATATATATATATTTTTTGTTTATATATATTTTAAATTTATATATTTTTGTATATATATATATAATTTATATATATTTTATATTGATATATATATATATATTTGATATATATATATATATATATATATATATATATTATATATATTTATATATATTATATATAATTTATATATATATTTCTATTTATGATATATAAATTTTTTCCACTTTCTTGAAGCTCCAATGTAATTTCTGTGTCATCTGATATTTTTTGCTTTTGCATGTACAACCACTTTATTTTTAGACATCTACTTTTTATCCATACATTTTATCCAAAGATCTTTGCTTTTTTTCTTTCTTCCAAAGGTTTAACATAAGAGGAAATCTAGAGGAAAGTCCAACTGCCTACATGTTTTACTGGAGTCATACCTACAGACAAGACTACTTTGTCTCAGGAATCAACTCTTTAGCCCTCCTTGTAGTGATTGTGATGTATTCTTCAACCAATGAGAACTATTGATTTTTTATCGGCCACTAAATTCTGACTTGGAAGTTTTTATTTCACTTTTTAAGCCCTATTGTTCCTCAGTCATTGTTAATAGCAGAGGATTATCTCCAGTTGATTTCCTCATGCATACCTCTCCTATACTTCTAATTGTCTCTGGTCATACTCTTCCAATAACCATCGTGTGATTGACACTGTACTTATTTAAAACAACAATTCCACTGTATATGTATGTGTCAATGTGTGTGTGTGTGTGTGTGTTTTTTTTTGTTCCTTTTGTGAATATAAAAATGGCTCTGTGTCTTTCTATGCATGCAAAAGTAATAAGGCATTTAGACCACCACCCAGTTAAATTATATAGTAAAACTTTTCTTTTTCAGCATCTGCAACAATATTGAACAGTATTCTATTTTCCTTATGGCATATAAACATTTGGTGTTTCAAAGTTTCTATACCATGAGGCACAGGATTACTCCCCATTGTGAATTATCTCCCCACACCTGAAACACATGCATCATCTGATTCTAAATCACATAGATGTTTGTTTCGATTTGCAAATTGGTTGTTCTTATCTAAGGTTCAATGACTTTGTGGGTATTGAATATCTCCCAACATGACATACAATCTGTTTTCATAGAGTTATAAGAACAAACTAAAGCTACTTTGATGAGGAGTTTTATCCAACCTCTCTACAAAACTACAGGGTATTTATCTAGCACAAACTACACCCCAAATTTCTCTTGGTATGACATATGATATTGTGACCTATTTCAGAATAATTAGTTATGAAAATTATCTTTTAAAATTTTATAAATAATTTTTTTTAACTTTGATTTGATTGTGCTGTACCATCCAGATCATTGTGCTGTCATCTAAATTCTTTCAGAGAATATATTGATTTTCCCCTTTGATGAAAGCTAAAACCAAATTGCATATTAAAAATAATGAATATACCTGCATGGCCTCTTCTGACTACTGTGCTCATCCCTTTTAGGAAGAGTGTTACATATATTTCATTACTGAAATCCATTCTTCTAAAAGTTTTCACTTTCCTGGGATAAGTTACTTCAGCATTCTAGATATGCTTTTTTTTCTGTATCCACAATACAAACCATGAATGTTAAAGGATGACTGTGTATGTGTGTATATATATATATATATATATATATATATATATATATATATATATATATATATATATACACATATATATATATATATATATATATATATATATATATATATATATACTCATATATATATCCCATTGAGACAGTGTCCCAGTATTGGACAGAACTTAAGTTTTCAGGTCTTTATAAAGTAGGGAACCCCCGGGCTGGGGACTTATGAGCTTCGCGACTTCTAAGGCCAATGGGCGGAGGTGATCGCTTAGTACCCTACAGCGCAATATAAACCAGCACCCCTGGGATCCAATGGGTTGATGACTGGCAAACCTATTGGTCTCTTTAAATATGTGTACAGTAAACCCTCTATAATTCGGATTGATTTGGGGGAACCCTATGTTGGATTATCCAAGAATCTGAATTATTGGAGCTCATGCTTGTCACTATCCCCATATCACACCCTTGCTCACTAAAACATGGCTTATTCACAAAAAACATTGAACAGTACAGTATATTATTACTCTATACTCAAAGAGTGCACAATACAATAAATAGAATAGTGTCAAACCTTGATAATGAAGTCTTGCAACACAGTAGTAGAGTCCAGTACACCTAACTGTACCGAAGGTACTGTACAGTTCTTAATGATTAGTTATTACTACACCTATCACTACAAAAACTGTTCACTTCCACTTATCACTGGAACCCTTTTCGGACTTGTCTCATTTAATTCGAATTTCTATCTGAATTAAAATTATTTGTTTAGTGGTCAAAAAAGATCCAAATTAACTGATTTCTGAATTATTCGGGTTCATATTTGAGAGGGGAGGTTGTAGCATGGGCCAAACAGGTTGGTACTCCCAAGGGAAATGGGACTGCAGGTGACAGGGAGAGCTGGAGCTCCTGTTTCACTAGCTATCTAACCATCCCCTTTGCAGACCTCTTCAGTGTGACAGTAACATGGAGAGTAGACCTATCTTATGCACTACACCACATGCACTTTACATTTCACACAATGTATCTCACTACATTACAGAGATTGGTGCCAGCAAGGGCATACGGCCAGAAAATTTTGCCCCCGCCACCTAGTGGCAGACGTGGGGGGTGTGAGGGGGGGTTCTGCCGGCATAGATTATGGGTCAAGGGCGAGATGGGGCTCAAGCCTGTGCTAGAGGGTACAGGGCATTGCGGTTCCCAGGCTGCTGCTTCCGCCCAATAGATAGGGGCCCAAACCTGGGAGTAGTGCCCCGGGAGGCTGCCCTATCAGTGGGTGTATAATGGCAGGATAGTTGCAGAACCAGGGCACGCTTGGAGGGTGTCCCTGCAGCTGTCCTGGCAGGGTGCCCCGAGGCCACTGCCACAGCCACTGGTAAGCTGGTGGGCTAAGGGTCCCAGATCCATTGCCTGGACCTGGGACTGTGCAGTGAGTGGGGCTAGTTGTATGTCACATACACTGTGCTTTGACTATGACAAAACACAAGAATAAGTTTCAAAGCAAGCCTGAGGTCAGTAAATCACCCAGGGGGATGAGGATGGGTTCATGGAATGTGGGAAGTTTGAGGGGAAGAGCAGGGGAAGTCACTGAGGCATTCAGTAGGAGGTGGGTGGATGTGGCGTGTTTGCAGGAAGTCCAGTACAGGGGTGGATCAGCCAGAAAGATTGTTGGGAAGGACTGTTACTATAAGTTGTTTTGGCAGGGGGGGACAGATGGATATGGGGGTGTTGGTATGATGGTTGTGGAGAAATGGGTGGAATATGCTATGAATGTTATGAGAGTAAGCGATAGGATATTGGTAATAAAAATTCTATTCGGTAGACAGATAGCTGCAATTATATCGGTATATGCTCCACAGGCAGGATTGGATGAAGCAGAGAAGATAGATTTTGGGATGATTTAATACGTGTAGTAGGTGGTATGCAGGATGATGAGATAGTGGTTTTTCGGAAGGGACTTAAATGGTCATGTAGGTGAAGCAGCACAAGGTTATGAAGGAGTACATGGGGGATGTGTGTATGGTGTAAGGAATGCGGAAGGGGAAAGGATACTCGAGTTTGGGGAGGCAATGGACATGATTGTGTGGAACACATATTTTAGGAAATGAGTGAGTAGGTTAATTACGTATGAGTCTGGGGGAAATAGCAGTCAGATAGATTATTTTCTGGTTAGGAGGGCTGATAGGAGGTTAGTGAGGGATGTTAAAGTTATAGGAAGTGAGGAGTGTGTGCAGCAGCACAAACTATTGATTTGTGATATGGTGCTTATAGAACGAGTGATGAAAAAGAGGTCTTATGTACCTAGGAGGAAAATATGGAAGCTGAAAAACCAAGTAGTAAGGGATGCCTTCTATAGCAAGATGAGGAGAGTGATGGCTGAACAGGGAGCTGTAGACAGAGGCTTTAATGAACAGTACAGAGCCCTCAAGAACAATCTCTTGAGAGTTACTGATGTAACATGTTGTTGGACAAGAGGACCACCAAGACATCAAGTAACTTGGTGGTGGGATGAGGGTGTAGAAGCTGCAGTTAAGGAGAAAAGAGGGCTTTTCCGGGAATGGAAGAAGGGTGGTAGCAAGGAGGAATACTTTGCTATCAAGTGTAGGGCTAGAAGAGAGGTATACAAGGTGAAGTCTGAGTTCACAAAGACTTTTACTTGATAACCTAAATCATGGGGAAAGGAAAAATATGATATTTAAAGTGGCAAATCAGATGAAGAGGGATAATCGGGATATTATAGGTGAGCAGTGTGCGAAGAATGATGAAGGAAGGATAATGGTGAACAGTGAGGATATTAAAGATGCATGGAGAGAGCATTATAGCCGGTTGTTGAATGAGGAGTTTGACTGGGATAGGGAAGGTTTGGGGCCAGCAGATCCAGTGTTTGGCCCTTGGCCTTTGATCGATGCTGCTACTGTGAGTGAGGCAGTAGGCAGGATGAGGGTGGGGAAGGCAGCAGGTGTGTCTGGGTTGACTGCCGAAATGTTGAAGGCCTTAGGAGATATAGGGGTGAAGTTAGTCACTGACCTGATAAATATGATTATTTATGACTGTGTTGTCCCAGATGATTGGCTGAAGAGTGTACAGTAATTGTAAATGTGTACAAAGGGAAGGGTGATACCCTGGAAAGAGGAAATTATAGAGGTATAAAGCTTTTAGATCAGATAATGAAGGTAATGGAGAGAGTTTTAGAAGGTATGATTAGAGAAAGAGTCAATATTGATGAGATGCAGGTTGGGTTTATGCCAGGTAGGGGGACCACTGATGCTATATTCATTTGTTCTAGCAGCTTAAACAGGAAAAAATATATTGGTAGGAGAAGGGATCTGTATTTTGTTTTTGTTGATTTGGAAAAAGGCTTTGACAGAGTTCCTAGAGAGGTGGTGAAGTGGGCAATGAGAGAGCATGGTTTTGAGGAGTGGCTGGTTAGGGTGGTTATGGTTATGTATGTGGGTGCTCGCACCCAGGTGAGAGTGAATGGAGATTTGAGTGATGAGTTTTCCGTGAATGTTGGTGTGCATCAGGGGTCAGTTTTGAGTCGCATGTTGTTTATCATGGTACTTGAAGCCCTCTCACATGACTTTAGAAACGAACTCCCGTGGGAGTTGTTGTATGCTGATGATGTGGTGTTGGTTGCTGAGAACGAAAGGGAGGCGGAGGAAGGTTTTAGGAAGTGGAGAGCTGATATGGGGCACTAGGGCTGAAGGGTAAATGCAGATAAAACAAAAGTGATGATATCTAGGGTTGGTGGCGGTACTGTCAAAGGCGAGAGAGATTGGCCATGTGCAGTTTACCACAAGGGCGTGGGAAGTAATTCCATCTTGTGTGGTGTTTGTGATAAATGGGTGCATAAGAGATGTAGTGGTATCAGAGGTGGACTGCGAGATAATGCTGATTTTATGTGTACGGTGTGTTGGGGAGAGCAGATGGAGATTGCCATGCATGAAAGGTTTGTGCTTGCTGGTGAATCTCTTGAGTGTGTGGAAGAGTTTTGTTATTTGGGAGACATGTTGTGTGCTGGAGGTGGGGCTGGAGCTAGCTCTGTAGCTAGGGTGAGAAGTGGTTGGAAGAAGTTCAGGGAGCTCTTACCTCTCCTGACATTGAGAGGACTCTCCCTACGTGCTAAGGGGTCTTTGTATGCAGCATGTGTTAGGAGTGTAATGCTGTGTGATAGTGAGACCTGGGCAGTAAAGGAGGAGGATATTCGTCGGCTCAGACGTACAGAAATGACAATGATTAGGTGAATGTGTAGTGCGTCCCTGCGTGCCAGGACTGGGGGGGGCTTGGTTTACGAAGGAAGAGTTAAGAGGTAGGATGGGACTTGAGTGTATTGTTGCTGTGATGAGGAGAGGTAGATTGAGATGGTTTGGACATGTGAAAAGGATGGGGGATGATAACTGGGTGAGGAATGTGAGAAGTGTTAATATTGGGGGTGGGGTTATGAGGGGTAGGCCAAGAAAGACATGGAACAAGGTCATAAGTGTGACCTCAGGGTTAAGGGACTGAACAGGGAGGCTGCAATGGATCGTGCAGCATGGAGAGCCGCCATTAGGTGATCAAGGCCGACTCATGCAAGCATGTTGGAGCCTTTAACCCCTTAACCGCGGGGCGTCACTTTCGTAACGCTCGGGCGCAATGGATCATACTGCAGGGTGTCACTTTTGCGATTCTGTGTTATTTTGAATTATCCCGGGCTTTCAAGTGGTGGCTTGTATCATCTATCAGTACTGCCAATGTCCAACAATGGTCAGCACTCCAAATCTCATCTGTACTCCCATCCATTGTTGCATTTTAGCGATTTTCCCCCATTCCTGACTCCCCTCCCTACCTCCCCTCCATTACCCTGTCCTCTCACCTCTCCGGCCGCGCTGCGCTTAGCAAATCTCCCCCGGATTTTTCCACAGATTTCATCCATTGCAATAAGCCCAATGCCCTATACTTATACAAAATAATATACACTATACCAAAAAAAAATAAGGTAAGTGATAGTGGTATACACCAGGAATTGGCTAATTATCACCTGACAACACCTCACATGCATTCATTCGCTATATTACCACGGTAATTTCCCCTTTGAATTATGCCTTGTAATCTATTTCTGTAATAAAAATATATATCAGAAAGGAAGGGAGAAGCCTAAGTGACATTTGCATTCACCTGGAACTACCTATTTCTTTATGTATTGCCGAGATTTCCTACCAATAATTTCTTAGCATGTAAGTTAGCAGCTGTCAGCCCCATTGTCACTGTTAACCCTTGCCTTCTCAAATAAGCCGCGGCATTTAGTTCCTTGTCCTCCGCTGTGGTCAAAACATGTCGCACTCGCACCTCGCCATTTCTGCCGCTTCTGCGCCCATTGCAAAGGGCCCCGTGACCTCTACACCCAGAAAAACTCGTGGGGGAAGCAGGAAAGGACTAAGTGACTCTGCAGTGGAACGTGAACTAGCGGAATTATCAATGGTGATGATGGATAGTGATTTTGACCCTTCGGGGGATTTGTGTGATGAGCCGGGTGAGGAAATCGTGCCAGAAACTACTAGTACGAGTGCTTCAGTGTCCCAAGTTATCCCTAGCTCCAAGGGAAAGGAGCTGTTAGTGCAGCAAGGGAAAGAATTTGGGAAGGGAGTGAAAAGGCGGCGGGTTAGCCCTGGAACAATGGCCCCGCGTGACCCAGCCCACCATGAGTTCCGAGTTGATTCACCTCCCCGTTCCCCAAGGCCCACTTCACTCATTTCTTCCTCTTCTTCTACTGAATTATCTCTGGAGCCTTCATCGTCAGAGTCACCACCAGCATCAACAGTGAAGGCAGGCTGTAGAGGAAGAGGTAATTCCCTGACCCGTAAAAGTAGAGTTGCTAGTAGAGTAAGAGCTGCTAGTGCTGTACGGCAACCCAGGGTCAGTGCAAGTGACCTTGAACATGATAAATCTGCCTCACAGCCACCCTCCACCCTCACCCACCCTACACCGCCACGACGGGGAATCCTGGACGCCTTCGCGTGGATGGAAGAGTCCGATTTTGTCCCTGAACATCTCGATTTTGACGAGAGTTCCTCAGGAGTACAGCCTGTCTTCACTCTTGACGAGGATGCTGAGTGTGTGGACTTCCTTTTGGCCTTCCTCGATGATGAAGTCATGCAGCACATATGTGATGAGACCAACAGGTATGAATCACAATGTGCTGCAAGTGGTACAGGTGCAGCCAAGATCCAACAGTGGTCCATGCTGGGAGTGCAGGAGCTGTATGTGTTCTTCGCCCTCATGCTTCTCATGCCACACTCAAAGAAGCATGAGTTGGAAGAATACTGGTCCATGGACCCCTTACTACCCTCACCCACCTTCAATAAGTACATGGCCAGAGATCACTTCCGGAACATCATGGGAAACCTGCACTTTGCCGACAACGATGTACCTTCCCAAACTGACCCACTCTGGAAGATCCGGGAGATTCTGAGCTGAATGAAGGATAAGTTTATGACATTCTTCCACCCCTTTCAGAAGGTTGTCATTGATGAATCCTTGGTTTTGTTCAGAGACCTCCTAGGTTTGTGCAGTACATTCTAAGCAAACGCCATCGCTTTGGAATCAAGTTCTTTGTACTGTGCGACTATAAGACGGGGTACATCCTTGACTTCATCATTTATTCATCCAACACTGTCGATCTTGATAAAACACACCCCCTTGGCTTCTCAGGCTGTGTAGTGAAAGTGCTCCTTGAAAGGTATTTTGGTGGGAATCATGTGCTGTATACAGACAACTATTATACAGCACCGAAACTTGCCAAATACCTTTCAGAGCACAGCATCGGCTCCTGCAGCACTGTGAAGAGTAATCGTGCCCACTTCCCTAAATTCCCAGAGGCAGGAACCTCGCAGCGAGGAGACGTGCACCTAAGCAAGTCTGAGAAGATGCTGGCAATACGGTGGCATGACAAGAGGCTTGTGCGCATGCTCACCACCGTACATAAAGGGGAAATGACAGACAGTGGGAAGGTCGACCATAGGACAGGCGAACCTGTGAGGAAACCTGATGCTGTTAGACTACAATATCAACATGCGGCTGGTGGACAAGTCCGACATGATGATTGGAGAGATTGACTGCCTCAGGAAGAATACTAGGTGGTACAGGAAAATTTTTCTGCATCTCATAGACATGACGATGCTGAACGCCTCATCCTGTACAAGATGAAGGTCAAGCCACCCAAGTCCTTCTCCCTGAGGTTGATCGCCAGGACTTGTGTTCAGCAGCTGCTTGAAAGATATGGTAGGGTGACAGCAGCAACTCCAAGTCGTACATCCAGTAACACTTCCAGACCGACTTGAGCAGAGGGCGTACATGGATCGGCACAGACTGGTGCAAATGCCTGCCACAGGCAAGAGGAAGGCTGCGATCCGCAGGTGCCAGGTGTGTGCACATACCACCCGACGCACACCTGAGCACAAACGCACCTCTTGGCAGTGCGCTGAGTGCCAGATTCCCCTCTGTGTTACCTGCTTCTTTGATTACCACAGCCAGAAGCAGTTCTAAAAGTGCAAGTGGGAAAGGAAAGTAATGTAAAAATGTGAAAATAATGTGTAAATAGCAAGTGAAAGCAATGAATGTACAGTACATATAATTGAACAGTGTAATATAGTTTTATGTTACTGAAAGTGACAGTGAATAACATAGTGTAAGTAAAATAGAAGTGTAAATATTGAAAATACAATAGAAAATGTAAATAGAAATGTAAGTAATTAGTAATATAAGAATATGAGTACACATACTTGATGTTATAACAGTGAAAGTGAATCCATGGCTCTCTACGTATTTTACTGAATGAAAAATTGAATGACTTCAGTGACAATAAACTAATGCTGCTGAAGGAAACTTATGGATAAAGACTCCAGATATATATAAGTGTTATATAGTAATAGAAATATAAAGTGTGAGGGGTTTTATGAATAATAAATGACAGAATACCAACAGCGAACTAGCGCAAGTAGGAAGGTAATACGCGCTCGTAATTTTCATTGCTTTCACAGTGGTTTTTTTTTGGAGTATGTATCCCAAACTACTTGATAATCATAGAGTAGTGTTTATAGTGTTAATATCTGGCTGTGGTAATCATATTACGGGTTGTCGGGAAGTGTAAAGTGGAGACTTCGTTACTCAACTTCAGAGGTCTCCACAAGTCCTACGGTAATCGACGAAGGCTCACAAACATCCTAGGAGAAAGCTGAAGGTATGTGCCATATGCGTATTTAATTTTAATATTCTAGGACTAATAACTGATTTTTGGCAAATATTTTTTGAGAGTCTGTCGGAGCCCGAATAACCCCGTGGGACACGCAAAACATTGGGAAACATGCCCACGGTGTAAGGGTTAAAAACGAAACAATATACGAAAGGGATAGGGACCAAAAAAAACTTTCGTAATTCGAAATTTCATATATTGGAACAATTTTCCCCATTGAAATATACATATAAATGGGGGGTTGCGTCCCAGGACCCCCTTGGACCCCGACCTAAACTTCACCCCCCCCTATTAAGAAGTAAGTTATATCTGTAAACAATTGTAGGGAGGTGGCCATATTCCTATACATCTCCTTTTTCTTCGTCACAGTCCCAATGGTGGAAACAGCAAGCTCAAAAGCACGCCCAATCTACGAGACTCCCTTCCCCTCCTCATGGGGTCTTATAATTTCCAGTTTCCTTTCCAGAATTAGAGTACGGTGCTGCTGCTGCTTTGCAGTGGGCTCTCCCAATGCTGGAGATGATGCAGGGCACTTGGAAGGCATGGCGAAACAATACGAAAAGGTGAAGGGCTGGGAAAATATCCTCATGTACAGCGAGGCTGTGAGGAGAGGAGGGACGTGGACTCAACTGAGAAGCGCGCGAAATTTTTTTACCAGAGAGGGGTTAGTTCATTTTCTCTCAGCAAGTGTGTGCAGCGCTATGCATCGTGTCCATTTTGAATTTTTCATACAGTATTCCATTAACCCCTTCATAGCTGCCGGCCTTGAACAACACTTCACTGTTTCGGTGTCAATGACGTTGAGTTAGGGCATTATAAAAAACTGCGAACAATTACGGGAAGGGAACGAAGGTCACTGGTATGTGTACATGACCTTGCTCTACCATCCCATCAGTCAGGTGTTCTCTTTACTCATTCGCCGATGTTTATTGCTTATGTTACATGCTCTCTAATTTTGAGTAAGTTTCTTTCAGCAAGAGAACATAATTTACCACCCTCATCCTCAAAATAGAAACATATAGAAGACAAACTTGAGGAATATGAACTGAATTGGTAAGGTCTTTAGGCTGTATGCTTACACGAAAGATTATGGGTTTTACAATTTTAAGAGACGATATGGAACAAAAATGTTTGCTAATCAGAAAAAAATTACTCTTTCGTCCTATATGTTCTCGTAGGTTAGCATTCAGTTCCACATTCTCTGTTTGGTATCACTCTTCCCAATATATTTCGGACCGACTGAGCATAGTTATTTCTGCTTCATAGAGTTAGAGTACATTTACTGCTCATTCATTTGTTTGTTCTTATGTGTATGTGTGAAAAAGAGAGGACTGATACAAACAATAATGTATTCCATTATCTCTTTCATAGCTGCTGGCCCTGAACAATGCCTTACTGTACTGGTGTCAGTGACGTTGAGTTAGGGTGAGCTATAAAAATCTACAAGCAATTATGGGAAGGGAATGAGGGTCACTGGTGTGTTTACATGACCCTACTCTACCACCTCAAGCAGTCTGGTGTTCACAGTTCACTTTGTCCAGATGATTTCAGCAGATGTACACATGCTGATGTAACGCGCATCCTAATCACGAATCATAGCAAATCACAGGATGGGTTTTTAGGAAAAAAAAAAAAAAAAAAAAAAAAAAAAAAAAAAAGCCTGGTGTGCCAGACGAGTCTTTTCACATATGTAAGAAAAAGAAATTGATTTTAGAACTTTGAAAAAATGGTCCCAAGGCTGACCACAGGTGCACACAAATATCAGAACCCAAAACCATTGAGGGGGCTAAACATACGTTTTCTTTAAGCAGTAAAAGCACCTTACCAAATCAGTTCTTCCTGATATTCTGTTATATTTTTCAGATTATTTCTGGGTTGGAAAATACAGTAAATGTTTCTTATTAAATCTGTTTCCCTGTCATTCTTAGCTGTTCTGGTTTGACAACTCTTGTTTATTTCTTTAACATAATGGCGGCAAGGATTGTTCTTCCCTAAGTGTTTGACTAAACCTGGCCTAACCGAGCTTATCTGTACCTAATAATTTTAACCTAACCTAACCTCCAGTTGGGAAATTGGGAAACGATATCCACCTTTGACCACGTTGAGTTTCTTCCACTTTGCTGGAAACGATCGTAGGGGAAAGTGACGATAATAACGGTGAGGAAATTTTTCATCAAGAAAAAGTAATTTGCCAAACTGAAAGTTGTCAGAAAATTAGAGAAACAAGCTGAAGGAGTATTAACTCAATTGGTAAGGTCTTTCTGCTGCTTCAAGTGTGCAATGAAAGACACAAGTATCTTCCCAAAGTCTGACGAATATAGCGTGGAAAAATCAAACCACTTGAAACACGCTTTAGTAGAAACGGGGTTTTCATTGTACAGTAATCACTCTATTATCCGGACGCCCAATATCCGAACATCCCCACTAACCGGACATAATCGTCCCGGGATCCAATATTCCCAAAATGGTCCAACCCCCCCCCCCCCCCCCTAAAAAAAAAAAAAAAAAAAAAAAATTCCTGCCCGTAATTTCAACTTGCCGCGCGCGGCATGGGAGAGCATTGTTGTGGCGCGTCATTCCTCTGACGTCCAATAGAGCGCCGCTGCAATTTCCCCACTTTCCGCCTGTCTCTCGCCGTGAGTGCATGCTCGTCGTTATGGCTGCCCACGTGATCGCTTTTGTGATGGTGCCTTACCTGCTGCAGGCACTCCTGCTGCTCTCGGGCCTCCTCTTAGTGTGTGTGATGATGGCCCCGCCACCTGAGAAAAGGAAGAGAGTGGTGTTGACTCTGGAGGAGAAGCGGAAGATATTGGGGAAAGTAGATGCGGGGTGGTCTTCTTCCCGCATCCTCCGCGAGTTTAACTTGGCCCGATCTACTTTGTTCGATATTAAGAGATCCTGAGACAAACTCATGCAGTACACGGCTGACTTCTCGTCGAGAAGCAAATGCAACGTGGAGAGGAAGGTGATGTTTACCCCCAAGTTTGCAGAAATCGACCGCTCCACGTTGATTTGGTATCAATAGCAACGTGCTGCTGGTGTAATGGTACGTGGAACAGAGCTGAAGGCTGCTGCTGAGAAGTTTGCAAGGCTTCACGACGCCCTGAACTTCAAGGCATCCGAGGGTTGGCTCTTTGTGTTCAAGCTACGGCATGGCCTTACCAGCTGTAAAGCTCATGGCGAAGATTTGGACTCTAACGATGATGGAGTTGACGAGTTTCGGCACAAGGTGAAGGGCTTGATCGACAGGGAGGGCCTCACTCTCAGTCAAGTCTACAGACGAAACTGGTCTGTCTATCGCTCGCTGCCAACGAACACTCTAGCCGAGGAGACGGAGAAGCGTGTACCTGGCCGCAAGGTCTCCAAGGAACGGATATCTGCTTTGTGTTGTGCCAATGCTAACGGCATGCACCGGCTTAAGCCCGTTGTTGTTGGCCGCGCAAAGCAGCCTCGGTGTCTTTGTGGGGTGATGGATGTCCTTCCTGTCGTCTGGTACCATTCTTTGAAGGCATGGTTTACAGCCGTGATCTTCAAAGACTGGTTCCACCGCCACTTCGTCAAGGAGGTCATCAATTACCAGACGAAGACACTGGGAATCCCGCGCGACCAGGTAAAGGCCCTCCTTCTCCTCAACAATGCACCTGCCCACCCGTGCGACAAGGACTTGGTTGCTGAGAATGGCCGGATTAGGTGCATGTTTCTGCCACCTAATACAACTGCTCTCATCCAACCAATGGACTAAGGAGTGATCGTGGCAACAAAGCTCCTATACCAAAGGAAGTTCCTGGACGAGGTGATGGTTGTTCTCGAGGACGAGGACGAGCGCAGGGAGGGACGGGACATACGAGGCCAGTGGACTTTGGAAAACCTTCGCTGCTACAACATCAAGCCTGCGCTGTACAACTGGGCTAGTGCATGGAAGGAAGTCCCTGTGAAGACTCTGGAAAATGGTTGGTCTCGTCTGCCTCCCGGAACGGATGTGGAGTACGATTTTCTAGTGTTTGACGTGGATGACTTCCATGCACGGCTACGTACGCACGGCGACGATGTTGATGTGGACGATGTTCGTGAGTGGTTGGATGACGACAAGGGCGATCCTGGGTATCAGACGTTGTCTAATATCGAGATCGTGTCTTCAGTTGCAGGTGTCAGTACCGAGCTTGTAGATTCCGATGAGGAAGGCGACGATGATGCGGACTCCTCTCAGCAGGACACTACTCCAGCCATCCCCAAGCTGAGCGCACTCCAGGAACATCTAGAGTTCGTCCTAGACTACCTGGAACACCCGGACTGCGACAGGGAGATGGGACCCTTGGGACTTGTGGAGGAAGTGCGTGCTTTCAGGCAGCGCATCATCAATCATCAGAATCATTGGTCATTGCGTCAATCAACCATTGACAGTTTTTTCAGGCCCGTGACTCCCGCTGTGCCCAGCCCTGGCTCCACTCCGTTGCCTCTCCAAGACAGGCCCTCATGCTCCGAGCCACAGCCCAGCACATCAGCCACGGTGGAGTCACCACTCGACGTGAGTTTGCTGCTGTCTTCAGAGTCGTCTGCAGTGGGTACGCCATCACCACGACCCAGCGACACACCCCTAGGTCACCTGCCAGTGATACTCTTGGACTCTGACAGTGAATAAACAGCAAGAACTTCTCCACTAGACCAAACGGGAATTTTGAGTGTTGTGGAGTGAAAAAAACAGTGTGTTGTGTTAAGGATTTACAGTTGTGAGAGAAAAGACTCATTTGGAACAAAATTTAATGTAAATAGACTTGTTTGTTTTTGCTTTGGAAAATTACACTTAGAAGAACGGGAAAAGTTAAAGTGCAGAGTGCAACACTTAGTAAGTTACAATGGAGTATTAGTTAGACAAGAGTGCGCACTGTGAAGAGAACGGACTTCTGTGTGCGATTGACTAAGTTCAGTGCAAGACTTCAGGAACAGTGTACTGGAAGTGCTTCAGGAAATCCTTCTTACTGTCAGAGTCCAAGAGGAGGCGGTTATTCATCGAGGTGGCCATGGACTTGCTGTAGGTAGGCAGAATGTACCTCATTTCACTCTTTAATGTCCTTTATTGGTGTGAATAGGGTGTTAGGAGCTATGCATGTGCAGTAGGAAGGTGTTTTTCTGAGTTAGGCTAGGTTAGGGTCCATAAGTACCAGTCCAGGAGCCAGTCACCAGAATGTTTAATATTATATGAACCTACTTCTAAACCCTCATTTTATGCTTGTTTTGCATTTATTTCAGTCATTTATGTGCCTTATTGGTGTGATTTGGGTCTTAAATAGGTGTTATGCATGTCCAGAGAGAGTTGTATAGGTGTTTCTCTGAGTTATGGTCCATAAGTACAAGTCCTTAAGCTGGGGCCCAATATCCGGACAGGACCACTATCCGGACCTGCCTATGGCTCTATTACGTCGGATATTGGGGTGATTACTTTATTTTGCCTAGTGTAAATTTTCTTCAGACTGAACTGGGAAGATAGTTGTGTTTTTAATTGTACATTTATTGGTAAATAATTCAATCCAACAGTACTTGTGTTTTGTTTCTGCCAGATTAATCGTGATTTCAGACTATTCAGGCACTTCTTCACATCATATTGTCTGGATAATTGGGCTATCTCTGCATTTCCTTTCGTATCAAGTATTGATTTTCGTATCTAGACAGATATTCTCGTACTGTGGAATTTGTCCTATATTAATCGATTTCGTACCATCGAAAATTTGTACTTCGAGTTTTCGTGTTTCGAGGACTCACTGTATTTGTATGTATGTATATATATATATATATACAGTAATCACTCTAATATCCGGATGCCCAATAACCGAACATCCCCACTAACCGAACCTTATCGTCCTGGGATCAAACATTCCCAAAATGGTCCGAAAATCCAAAAAAATTGGGAAAAAAAAATCGATTTTTTGCCGTCCGTAATTTGAACTTGCCGCGCGCGCCGCATGAGAGCATTGTTTTGGTTCGTCATTCCTCCGACGTCCGATAGAGCGCCGCTGCATCCTCCCCACTTCCCGCCTGTCTCTCACCGCGACAAGACCTGCGCTGTTCACCATGGCTGCCCACGTGCTCGCTTTTGTGGTGGTGCCGTACTTGCTGCAAGGCCTCCTGCTGCTCTCTGCCCTACTCTTAGTGTGTGTGATGATGGCCCCGCCTCCTGAGAAAAGGAAGAGAGTGGTGTTGACTCTGGAGAGGAAACGGGAGATATTGGAGAAGGTTGATGCGGGTTGGTCTTCCTCTCGCATTCTCCGCGAGTTCAACCTGGCCTGGTCGACTTTGTTCGATATCAAGCGTTCCCGAGACAAGCTCATGCAGTACACGGCTGACTTCTCGTCGAGAAGCAAACGCAACGTGGAGAGGAAGGTTATGTTTACCCCCAAGTATGCAGAGATCGACCGCTCCACGTTGATTTGGTATCGACAGCAACGTGCAGCTGGTGTGATGGTACGTGGAACGGAGCTGAAGGCTGCTGCTGAGAAGTTTGCAAGGCTTCACGACGCCCTTGACTTCAAGGCATCCGAGGGTTGGCTCTTCGCGTTCAAGTTGTGACATGGCCTTACTAACCGTAAAGCACATGGCGAAGCATTGGACGCTAACGAGGATGGAGTGGACGAGTTTCGGCACAAGGTGAAATGCTTGATCGACAGGGAGGGCCTCACTCTCGGTCAAGTCTATAACGCTGACGAAACTGGCCTATTCTATCGCTCGGTGCCAACGAACACTCTCGCCGATGAGACGGAGAAGCGTGTACCTGGCCGCAAGCTTTCTAAGGAACGGATATCTGCTTTGTGTTGTGCCAATGCTAACGGCATGCACCGGCTTAAGCCCGTTATTGTTGGCCGTGCAAAGCAGCCTCGGTGCCTTCGTGGGGTGATGGATGTCCTTCCTGTCGTATGGTACCATTCTTTGAAAGCATGGTTCACAGCTGTGATTTTCAAAGACTGGTTTCACCATCACTTCGTCAAGGAGGTCATACATTACCAGACGAAGAAACTGGGAATTCCTCGCGACCAGGTAAAGGCTCTCCTTCTCCTCGACAGTGCACCTGCCCACCCGTGCGACAAGGACTTGGTTGCTGAGAATGGCCGTATTAGGTGCATGTTTCTGCCACCTAATACGACTGCTCTCATTCAACCAATGGACCAAGGAGTGATCGTGGCAACAAAGCGCCTGTACCGTCGGAAGTTCCTGGACGAGGTGATGGTGGTTCTCGAGGACGAGGACGAGCGCAGGGAAGGACGTGACACTCGAGGCAAGCGGACTTTGGAAAACCTTCGCCACTACAACATCAAGTCTGCGCTGTACAACTGGGCTAGTGCATGGAAGGAAGTCCCTGTGAAAACTCTTGAAAATGGTTGGTCTCGTCTGCTTCTCGGAACAGATGTAGAGTACGATTTCCTAGGGTTTGACGTGGATGACTTCCATGCACGGCATGCGTACGCACGGCGGACTTGATGTTGATGTGGACGATGTTCGTGAGTGGTTGGACGACGACGAGGCGATCCTGGGTATCAGACGTTGTCTGATATCGAGATCGCGTCTTCGGTTGCTGGTGTCAGTCCCGAACTTGAAGATTCCGACGACTGAAGCGA